>NW_012102909.1:1637018-1639523 GCF_000951045.1 Mandrillus leucophaeus | reverse complement strand
AGTGCTGCTAGATCGTGTCTAGCAAACCGAGAAGATGAGATAACGCGGAAGAAGCAAGGAGTAGGAGTCAGTGGTGCCTGGGAGAAACCGCAGGGATTGGGGAGGGAGGCTGGTTTCCCATCAAGGGAAGTTGTGTTTAAATCTGAAAGGATGTGGTGGCTCCAGACGTCCAGCTGGCTGGAGCTTGGGTAACAGAAATGGCAGCACATTCCTCAGATGGTAGAGGCCCCTTCTGACCTTCATGTCCTCAGGCAGACCTGGGTGTGCCTGCAGGCACAGTCCTGCTCGAGGAAGAAACAGCTGTAGAGGATGAAGTCTCTGAACTCACTTGGTTAGCCTGTAATTGGATTAGCCCTGTGCTGTCCTCAGACCCTGAACTTTTCCTATCTTTCCCAATCATGCCAGGCTTTTGTGCAGCTCCGTGCTTCAACATGCAGGGCTCCACATGCCTGGAAAGCCCTTCTCCCATTTCTTCTACCCATCCCTTCATGTTGTTTAAGTGTAACCTATTCTGCGAAGAACTCCCGGGTTCCCCAGAGAATGCAATGCTCCCTCCTCATGTTTCCACAACTCCACCTTCCACTCACGCAACACATTTAACTGTTAGTTATTAAGCAAACCAGAGGGTAGAAGGAATTAATTTTCCAGATTCTGGGGCTGCCTCACTCCTGCATGTAGACTGTGCACAGGTCAACTCCACAGACTTGATGTGAATAGTGCCCCCTGGAGTTGTGCATAGGGTGGCCCTCTCAGACTCAGTTGATAAGTTCTTTAACATTCCTGCTTCTCTGGTATCCATTTACTAGAAGAGCCACATGGCCAGTTTGACCCAAGAAGGCTCACAATTCCCAATTCACTGCAAGTTTCAATAGGAACTATCAATGAAAAGAAGCATATAACTGAAAGAGAATCAAGCCCAAGGCAGTAGCTTTAAATCAGCTTTTAAATTAATTTTAAATGTCATTGAACTGGAGCACATCTTAAATGTATAAGCTCAACAAGGGCCTTTTATTTGTCAATTCTTTCACTAACTCAAGCAACTATCATGGAGTCCCCATCACCTGCCAGCACAGTGTTGTATTTTGAGAAAAATAAAGTGAACTCAACTGTCGACAATATTGTTTACATTTATAGAGGAGTGAGTTTTGTGAGAATGATGACATGAATTAAAGGACTAAGGCCACAGAAACTCCCAGGTGTGGGAGGCTCCGAAGGGCAGAACTTAAAGTAGAACTGGTGGGACTGTCTCATCTGGTCTTTGGGGAGAAGTCAGGGAGATCCCCTCAATGTCAGTCTTGGAGGCAAACTCCTAGAAGTGAATTGGCAAGTCAGAAAGATCCAGCAATACTTCTGTTTGTAAATACAAAAAATTCCGAAGGATTGAAGATTTCACCATTCTGAGCCGCATTTCACATGTCATGGCACCATTATATCTGTTTACGTAAACAAAGTGATTAAAGACAACACAAGGATTGTCCTGTATTCTTCAATAAAGAATAAAGTGTTTATTTTCCTAGCAGCAATTTTTTTTTTTTTTAATTTAAAGTGTTAAAACATAGAATACTGAATTTTGGGCCTTTTCTAGGACTTCTGTTGGGAGTGTATGTGTGTGTGAATGTGTGTGTGAGTGTGTGTGTGTGTGTGTATATTTAATGCTCACTGGCAAGAAGATGCCCTGACAGTAGCTTGGCCCTTCATCCCTCCAGGGTGGAGGCTACTCTGGGTGTCTGTGTAGTCATGAAGGATTCCAGGCCTGTTGCTATTAGGAGTTCAACTTATCTAGCCCTGTATAATTTTCCAAAGCTCAGTTTTCCTATCTAAACATTTCTTGCCACAGAGAAATTGTTAGGATCAGTGAGCATAATAATAAATCTGAAAATAAGTTCATCCTTCAAAGCCAGGTGCCTATTGTTCACTGGATAGGCATCAAATGCCTTCAATAGGCACCCCTCTCCCTTTAGATACAAAACACCAACCTATGGATGTCCATATATTCACATCCTTTCTCACTCTCACCCAACCCCATTGCACATATACTAACCCATGATTAAAACAAGAAGACACATTCTTTTTTTGGAAGAGTTGGGGTCTTGCTCTGTTGCCCAGGCTAGAGTGCAGTGGCACGAACATGGCTCACTGCAGTTTCCAGCTTCTGGGCTTAAGCGACCCTCCAGCCTCAGTTTCTCAAGTAGCTGGGACCACATGTGTGACAGCCACCATGCCAAGCTAATTTTTATTTTTGTAGAGATGGGGGTCTCCCTATGTTGCCCAGGCTGGTCTCAAACTCCTGGTCCCAAGCAATCCTGCTTGAGCCTCCCAAGGTGCTTGGATTACAGGAGTGAGCCACCATACCAAGCTCCCAGATGCATTCTAAAGTTTCATGATGAGACATGGTGATGTGGGAGCATGAAAGAGAAGACAGGCGGGAAACACGGGGATGAGAGCTAAAGAGAATAGCTACACACTAGGGCCACAGACAGAGCACAGAAAATAAGTAGCCATCTT
>NW_012102909.1:1598845-1634989 GCF_000951045.1 Mandrillus leucophaeus | reverse complement strand
TAGCCAGGATGGTCTCGATCTCCTGACCTCGTGATCCGCCCGTCTCAGCCTCCCAAAGTGCTGGGATTACAGGCGTGAGCCACCGCGCCCGGCCAGCATAGATGTTATCTGTGAATCCCGGACCTGCCTTCTCCTGACTGTCAGGATTTGACGAGTCCCTTAACCTGCCCGAGCTGCACTGTCTGAGCGATCACGTGTGTTAAGCATCTGGTAGCGAGTAGCTGCTCAGTAGATGCTGCATGCTATTAGTACTCTCCTTTCCCTTTCTTGTTGTCTGTGCCTCTTACCTTGATTACATCTTTCCTACCCCTCCCCGATGCATATACTAAATGCCTTTGCATGGTGGCTTCCAGACATGCCAATGGGCCAGCACTTTATGAACTGAGTGAGATAGGAGGCTGGTGTTCTGACAGTGGCCAAGGGTTTTGGGGGAGTCGGTAGCAGTATGCCTGGCTACATGTGTGTCAGCTATGACACTGGCCGGGGAATGCGGTTCCAGGTGGCCCAACACTCAGAACAACCCATCAATACGGTTGCTGTTTAATTTAATGTATTAAGTATTAATTGAATATCTATTCTACATCCTGCAATGTGCCAGACCCTAAAGAACCCAAAACACCATGCTAAAATACATGACTTATTAAATATTGATAAAGAGGGGCTGGTTTATGATCCAGATTTCACATTGACACACTATAAGTTGGGCACCTGAGCTTCTGGAAAAAATGTCACTCTGTTCAGGTAAACAGGAATTAAGTACCTCCAACCTGGTCTCATTGGCTGGACATCTGGCTATGTTCAGCAGGAATGGGCAGGAAGTCTTCTCATTGCTTCAAGCCCATGCACCAGCAGCTTGCCCCTGGGGAGCAGGGTGCAGCTCACCACAGGATGGCAGGACAGCTTTTTAAAGTATGATCTAGATAGGCTAAGCTTGGAGTCAGGGATGAGAATTCCAAGCAGTGAAGTTGGATAGGCTGTCTGTGAGTGGGCCAAATCCTTGTGCCAAAACCAGCACATGGGCCACCCAAAGGAGTGCTCTGAGCACAGGGACATGTCAACTCTCTCAGACCACCCCATTCCCCTCAGGGCCAGAGTCTGTGTTGCCTGGCGGAGTAGCTTGGGCAAAAGCCTGCATTGCTCTGTAGCCTGCAGCACCAGGGCAACACGGCCACACACAGAGTAGCCTTAAAAATGGACATCTCTATGGTTGCTTCAGTACTTAAAACCAGTGCACCCCTGCTAATGGCTTCCCACGGCTTATAGGATAAAATGCAAACTGTTCCCGTGTCCCACAAGGCCCACATGATGTGGCCTCACTTCCCTCCCACTGCA
The DNA here is from genome assembly GCF_000951045.1 of Mandrillus leucophaeus. NCBI lineage: Eukaryota > Metazoa > Chordata > Mammalia > Primates > Cercopithecidae > Mandrillus > Mandrillus leucophaeus. Next base: position 1,633,657 of record NW_012102909.1, on the reverse strand, counting down.
TCTCTCTCCTTCACTTTCTGTACTCCAGTCTCCTGGGCACCTTTCCGTTCCTTCCACATGCTCTGCTACTTCTCAAGTGCAGTATCTTCTGCCCAAATGCTCACTACTTCCTCCACCCTCAATCCACAGCCCTGCACATTCCCCAGTGAACACCTACTTATCAAACAGATCTCCAGTAAATGCACCTCCCCTGGGAATCTCACAGAAAGGACAAGGTCCTCTTTGTGGGCTCCCACCATGTTTGTTTTCTGTAGCACTTTGAACCATAATTGAAAGGCAAATTGCATAATTGTTTCCAACCAGCATGACTAGAAAGCCTCTATTTCCAACTAGAATGCAAGCTAGAATCAGCTTCCAAGCTCAGGCTTGGTTTGGCCCACTCTCCTTTTCTCAGGTTATGTGAGCATCCTCTTGGTTATGGGTGGGCTCTTTTGCACCTTCCTCGTTAAGAGGGACAAAGAAGATGGATAAGGTTGAAAGATCATTAATAAAATATTTTAAACAAAAATTCTCCAGTTAACACAAGCATAACATGGAAGAACTGGATGGTAATATGGGAGTAAATCTGAGAACATTTTTCATATTTCTACTCTGCAGACCAGCACCACTTCAGAGAAGCAGAAAGTGACCATTTGCCTCCTTGGGATAGCTGCCCTAGAGTCCCTTTTGCACTAAGAGTTGGACTGGTGAGATAAAGGGGATGGGAAAAATGAGATGGAATATGAAACTCCTGAATTCTATTGGTGTTTCTCTGATACCTGAGAATTTCTTGAAACTGTTGTGTGTTGGGAGATGTATCTCCTCTCCTCTCTTACCAGTGACTTTAATTCTGACTTTATCCATCTCTGTTCAGGCTGATACGAGGTAGGGCCAGATTTGATGATGATCATTGCATAGATAAAGGAAAGTCAGAAAAGATCAGGTAGAATCTGATCAAATTGAAATGTTATTGACAGCTTCTCATTGAGTCAAACAAATTCCAGTTCTTATGTGCACCCCTGAGTTTGGCTGTTGGAAATGGTAATGATGGAAGATGTGGAGATGCAGTCAGCATAGTACGAATATGGTAGAAAGATCACGTGTGCCCAGGGCCTGTTTGACGCCTGGGAAGTTGACTATTTTGGTTTTATGAATTAAGTTCAACCATTTGGGTCTCTATAAAGTTCTCTCTAACAATTCATTTTATTTTTATAAATGGTTTTGTAAATTGATTTTATAAATTGTTAAGGTGAAATAAAGTACCTGATGAGTTTATTTTGCTTTTCTTTTTTCTCTAGAAGTATTGAAGTTTGATTCCTAAAGTGTAGGCTTTGATCCTTGCCACTGTGTTTGCCACTTGCTAACTCTACTGTTACAGTCTTGTGCAATGGAACACAGGATGCTATCATTCCAGTTTTCAACATGGCCACCTTTCCTACCTCCCAGATGATGGCCGTGCTGGCTCACTAGACATTCCATTTGAAGCCGCAAATCAGGCCCACATGCTGCTCTAGCAGCAAAAGGATGCCAGGCCTAGTGATTCCTCGTGGCCCCCTGTTTTGCCTCTGTCACCTTGTTGAGAAATCCTCCACCACAACTTCACATCTCTCCTCCTCATCTTTCTTGTCTACTCACACTGTGACAGGGACTAGTTAATAGGGTAAGCTGTACAGACAGGCTTATTGTCGACAAATGCTCATGTCATGGATGAGAAGTGAAACAGAACAGGGGACCGGTTTTTGGCCCCTTTCTTCTTAAGTTGTATTTTGTGTCTCAGTGTCCTTTTTGCATGAGCTGAATGCAGGGCACTTCCTGCAAGTCCTCTATGCTGAAGGGCTGGTCTCTTGCTGCAAAGGAGACCCTTCCTTGACACACAGGCATCTCTGCTGTCTAGACAAAGTCCAAGAGAGCAGCTTCAGATAATTCCTTTATTAACAAAACGAAGCCCTTGTCCTCTAATTTTAATTAGCTCAGTGGTTTCAAACTTTATTGACTACCAGAATCACCTGGAGGGCTTCTTAAAACACAGCTTTCTGGGGTACACCCCTGAGTTCCTCATTAGTGGGTATGGGGAGGGGCACCTGTGTTTCTGACAAGGTACCTGCTGGTCCAGGGACCGCACTTTGAGAACTATGAATTAGCTTATTTCTAGGAGCCCCATACCTGTATTAGATACGTAGGGGCTATGTTTAGCTTCAAGTCAGACATTCCCATGAGTGCTCTGTTGAGACTTGCTTATAGCTGATTAGAAATACCAGCATTGAAGCTGTTTCATTCTAAAAATTATGGTGTCCCTGCTCCATTGTCAGGAACTCTGGGCTCTCCATTGCCTCCCCTGTCCTGTGTGGGGGAAGACATAGAATTATTTCTGGAGTAAATTTTCAGCTCTGCATGCAGGTACTCCTTGGCTTCCACTGATGTGAATTTGTGGTTATCTGCATACAAGGCTGGCATGGCCTGGATTTCTGGATCCAGCCCTGAAACAGTCCCAGCCAGATGGCTCCCTGGGAGTTAGGGACATGGATCTTATCGCTGTCTGTCTGCACTGTTAGCAATAAACTCATTGAACTGTGTTTGTTCCTCTGACTTCTGCACTGGGCTCTAAGCTCTTGAAGACATGGGCATACTTATCTCCTGACACACAGTTCAGTGTTTGTTACTTGGCCACTATTTCTGGAATAAATGAGTGCGTGTTCCTGAAAAGGGAGGGATACAGGAAGCATTTCTGATTATGATAAACTTCCTTGCCTCTCAAATAAGCACTTAATACGTGTTACAAGATTCAATTCTGGTCTCTTCACCCTCCATATAAATGTTTCTTCAGTAGTTAAGCTGCTGAAAGTCCCAACTGCCAAGAGTGGGTTGTGAAGCTTGGATGCACTGCATCATGGGAATCTAATCAGAGTCATGGATTGGCCTTATGGTTAATTATGCCACCTTATTAGATACCACCTATACCCCTTTGTATCCCCTAACCCAGGCTTCCATGTAAATTCACTTGCCATGTGATTACAGACTCCATTTTCCAGTTTTGTATCCCAAATTCATTTCTAAGAAGACTTTCTGAAAACTTGAAAACTACATGCACAGTCTGTTTTGTTCCAACATAGATATGTAACATGGGACTGTTCATATGTGGTAGGTAAACCGCGCAATAAAATCACTAAACTGCAAAACTGTGCTAGCTCAAAATCTGATTCTCACAAGGTCAAGGGGAAGGTAACGTCTATTTTTTGTCTTTTTTTCTTCATAGTAAACTTCACATAACGTTAACCACTAGACATTTAAAAGTGTGAGGTGACAGTATTTGGCGCCACTGAGTCACATCAGATGAATGTGAAAATGCTGCCCAGCCGCCAGTAGGGACCTGGGGAGGAATATACAGAAACCAGGCATACCTCATTTGCTTGCTCACTTAGGTGCGTCCTTGTGCAAGTCCAGCATGTATGTCGTTCTGGAATGCAGGTACTTTTCCTCATAAAAACCTGTTACATAGCATTGTCAATAGGAGTGTGTGTCCTGGTTCAAAAAATGCAGGGGTTGAATGAGGGAGGAAAGCCATCAGCCTGTGCAGGAGATGTTTGTAAAGAGATAAGAGAAGATGAGATATTGTGAGAGCAATGGGCATAAAGAAACCCAAATGAGCTTCCTCAGAGACCATGCTGAAAAACCAGAGAAAGGAGAACGGAACTCACAGGAGCCACCATTTGCTTAAGAGGGGATTAGAGGCATGTGTGATGGAGTGAAGAAAAGGCAGTAATGCCGAGAGCGGCAGAATAGTACTTTCATGGTTTTCGGTCTTATTTGAAACCACACAAATCACTTTTTTTTTTTTTAAATGAAAAGAGGAATCTGGCAACACAACAAAAGCTGAAATTCTATTTTAAGCCAGTGCAGAAGGAATAACACGACACTGAGTCATAGCCATCCCCCTTTGTGTTGTGACACTTTGCCCTAAGAATGTCCTTCCTTCTGTCTCGTCTCTGTAGCTCAAAGCCGCAGTGCTATATCAGACTCACGTCCACTAAGAAACTTCACCTGTTTATTTTTAAAAATCAAGGTAAAGAGCCATATTTACTGAAGTATCTTTTATTAAGAATTCAAGGTGTTTAAAATAGTGGCATTTTTATTGAGTTGATTATTCTTTTTTAGCATTAGGTTGGCGAAAAGTAATTGTGGTTTTGTCATTCCTTTCAATGGCAAAAACTGCAATTACTTTTGTGCCAACCTAGTATATTATTTTGTAAGATGGCACAGTTTTGAATGTTCTGCTCTGAATCCATTTCCCCCATTAGTCCTATTATTTTCATGGGCCAAAATTTAATAATGCAGTCATATCTTCAGGAACACGCTTCATGTTATAGCAGAAATGGTGATACACAGAGATTTTTCAATGTATCTGCTATTTGACAATTATTGTTAACTTTGGACAGAGCAAAGGGAATAGTGCTGACAGGGACTGACTTCCTCATTCTTTTTCTGGTCTTTTGTGCTTTCCATGTGTATCGTAAAATCCCAAGGGCCCAAGCAGTAAATAATATTCTTGGGTTTTTGGTAATTTGGGATTACCAAAATGCTCATGTGTAGTAGGCATTTACCTATGGGAATTCTACGAGGCCTGGGTTGAGGCATGAACCTGCCAGAGGTTTCGGGTTTCCTCTTTCAGATCCCTAAGCATTTCCAAACTTGTTCTTAGCCTGCAATTTACAAAACTTCAAGTAGTGTAAGTTTGAACTCTAGACCTCTCAGAGGTTATGAATTCTTAGGGACACAAACATACACATCCACATCAAACCCATAGCCCATCTTTCACTCAAGGCTGTAGGCAGCTTTAGGCAGAAGACTCAATTTCAACTCCCAAACTTTTATGGGCCCATGAAAGGCTATTAAGCCAAACATCTAGGTTACTGAGATAAAAAACCTCAGGCAGGAAGCCACTGCTTTAGGGTCAGCTGACCATCTGATTTCCAGATCCTGCTTTATTTGGGCCCTGGAGATGTCTCCTATTTTCTCACGAGCCTGGCTATGCATTTAAAGCAACTTCTATTATATTTTATCCAGGAATTTTTGTTTTTGTTTTGCTGTGGAGTCTGCTGCATAGTCAGTCAATAGTAATGGATTTTTTTTTTCCACAAATGATGACTTCATGCATGCTCAGAGGTTAACTCAAATAAATGTGCCTGTATTTAGATGACAAAGGTCTTTTTTGAAGCCTTTGATTTAAAACATTGTATGTCCTGGGGGACTTCTGCGTTGATCTCTTTAAGCCAACACAACTGCTGCCCCCCTGGCCTTTTAAATTCTGCATGAGAAGCCATCAGAACAGAGTTATGTTTAGAAGAAATGCCAATCCAGATCTGAAAAGCCACCTAATAAGGGTTTTAACATCACAGCTAGAAGGGGATGCTTGCTCTGACCCTTTTTACATTCTAGCCTTCTGTTCTGGCTTCCAAACCTTGTAAGCATTCTTTTAATTGAAATCAATAAATCAAGGGAAAGTAGGCATCTTGATATGAAAAACATCCAGGAGAGATGAGATGCTAGTCAATGGCGGATAAAGGAATCTTTCCACTGTACAGACAGCATCAATTGAATAGAGACCTCACGACTGACGGGTGGGTTAATGCTGGCCAAGGAATGCCTGAATTCAGTAATTTTATACTGTAAAAGTTTAGCAAAGGATGGTACCAAGGGTGTTAATTTGGAATGTGGTACCAGAAATTTTCAAAGAAATAAGGTCAACTTTTTTTTCCTCCGATTTGGAACTCAAATTTCAAATGAATTTTGGTCTCTCATCTCATCTCCCTTAAGATTGAGACTATTTAAAAGGCCTAATTCATCACTATCTAAAGTAAGAGTTGCAGCAGGGACTTTACCATTAGTCGACAGGGCCTAAGGGACTCACATGGTAATGTGAGAGAATGGCTTTGTGCATATTCTCCATCAGATGACATGCCAGTGTCACTGCAAAACTCTGTGAAGTGAAACAGCAAAATAAATCCATGAATTCAGATTCCCTGAGGCTTGGAGGAGGAACCTCTGGTCTCTGCCTGGGTTACGGAAAAGCTGATTTTAAACACTAGCAGTGTCAATGGGATCTGAACAGGGCACAGAGGGAACAAGGGTGAGTTGATGATGTTCACAAGATGCCCAAGCTTGTTTATACTGATACAGCCTCCAGGGAGGGCAGGAAAGAGGCTGCACCTTAGGATCCAGGAACCTGCTCTTTTAGCTGCTTCAGCATTCTCTAGGACTGTGTTTCTCAAATAGTATTTGGCAGAATACTAGTGTCCTTCCAGATGTCAGTATGTTAACAGGTGTTTGGCAGAGTACAGAGTGACAGGCCAAGGAAGAGTTCTAGGGTCAAAATAAATTTGAAGAGTCACATGCAAATTATCCTATTAATGACTCTGAGAAGTCTCGCAGTAAAGACAGTGATTCAATTTAGTTTAAGGATGTCTTTAAAACTCACTGTCTAAATACCTCTTGTTCTGAAGTGCACCTATTCGTACTTGCAGGGTATGATGGCCCTGACATAGTTTGGAAATGCTATCCCTGAGTACTTGTATCATATAAAAAGTCCTCAAGTGGTTTCAATATGTCACCAGGTTTGAGAACCACAGACCAGGGAATCTTGAAAGGGAGAAACAGATTCACTTAGAGAAGGTATGAATATGAAGAAGCAGCCTTAGAGACAATATGGTTCCAATTTTCTAGTTTTTCACATGGAGGAAATTAAGGTTAAAGGACTGGACTAATCCTTTAACTGGTAGAGGAAGATGGGGCATTGAAACCCAGTCGACTTTAACAGCAACTCGCCTCTTTCCATTTCACCAGCAGGCATAAACATGGCGGTTGGGGGTTATCAGGCAGCCCACAAAGGATGAGGGAAGCCAGAGATGAGAAAAAAATGGGTGTGTAAGGTGTGTGGTGTACTTGCCCCCCGGAGGTGAGGGCAGGTCATGGCAGAGCTCTGTGTGCTAATGAGAAGTAATCTTGTCAGCTGTAGTGTGAGGCGTGTCCAGATGGGAATGGGTGGAGGCTGGAACAGGATCAAGAAAGCACAATCAGTATAAGGCCCAAGATGCCTGCGTCAGAAGTTGCCTGTCTCAGTCGTGTTTTTATTAAACCAAAATCCTTTTGGTGATGTTAGGCTTGGGTTGTCTGGCCCTACAAATTAAATGTTATTCTTAATGGTGTGAAGAGCATTATTTTAATGCTTTATTTTTATTTCCATTTAAGGCATATCAAGTTCTTGATTAATTTTTGTCCTTTGCAATTTGACATTGGAGATGTCCAGTGGGCTTATTTGTTGAACTATCCTTGAAATTTAATTAAGTGAATTAAACATGATCAGTTACATAATTCTTTAAAAGCTGTTCATAAGATACCTACGAGGTCACTGAAAACAAGAAGGGAGAACATAATTTTGTTTATATAGGAAGAAATTCTGAATGCATGGACAAGAGCCTCTCCCAATATACTGAAAAAAAATTGCTGTTATTTGAACAGAAATACAGTGATTTGATTTGACCTAAATAGTGTGGTGGTTTAACTAGCTGGATTGTAGAAAAATTGCAGCTTTAAAAGCAAGATATTTTTTCTTTTTGATTGTGGTTAAAAGCACTTAATATAAAACTTGTTATCTTAATTATTTTTAAGTGTACAGTTCAGTAGTGTTACATATATTCACATAATTATGCAACTAATTTCCAGAACTTTATTTCTTTAAATAGAAATGCTGTCTCACCATGTTGCCTAGGCTAGTCTCAAACTCTAGGGCTCCAGTGATCCTCCTGCCTCGGCACTTCCACAGTGTTGGGATTGTAGGTGTGAGTCACTGTGCCCTGCCCAGAACTTTTTCATTTTGCAAAATATGCTAAGATCTTTTCACTTGGAGTTTCTCATATACCATTAACTTCCCAATAAAATAGACATATTTCTAGGATTTTATTTAAGAAACTGATTTACATGTCCTTTGTTATATAATATTAGAGACATATAAAATATTGCATATAACGTATATGTAAGTCATGAAATAGAATAATATAAACCCCCATGAAGCAACCACTCATTACAGTTCCATAGGTCTGTGGGCTCCTTCCGTATCTAACACTCTTCCCCTAAGAAGACTTAGCTTTTTAGTTTGATTTGGAAAATACACAAATTATAATATGTACTAGGCACTGTACTCTATTTTGGGATTAGTTTCTGTGACTAGTTTCTCCTTGCCATGGAAGAGTTCATGGTACAGATTCTCCTCGCTGTGTGATGGGACTAGGTCCAGATTAAACCCATTGTAAGTTGAACATGTCATAAGTTGAACATGCATTTAATACAGCTAACCTAGTGAACATCATGGCTTAGCCTAGTTAAACTTAAATGTGCTCAGAACAATGACATCGGTCTAAACTTGGGCAAAATAGATAACACAAAGCCTATTTTATAATAAAGTATTGACTATCTCATAATTTATTGAATACTATACTGAAAGTGAAAAACAGAATGGTTGTATTGGTACTCGAAGTATGCTTTCTATTGAATGCGCACAGCTTTCATACCATTACGAAGTCGAAAAATTCTAAGTTGAATCACCATAAGTTGGGGACTGTCTGTATAGTGAGAGATATATACATAAACACTTGTGATAGAATGAGCAAATGCTCTAATAGAGGTGTGAGAAAAATGCCATGGAAACCAAGTGGAATAGCGGCTGATCCTCCCCAGGTGAGGAAAAGGTGCACAGGATGCTACTGAAATGGAGTGAACAGTGAGCTGGACTTTGAAGGAAGAATTGTTTATAGAGAAGATAAAGAAGGTGAAACTATTTCAGCAAGAGGAAATAATATGAGCAAAAAGATCATGATAAGGAAGTACCTGGTAGGTTTAAGGAGCCCCAAAGAGTAGAGTGTGCCCACAGCTGATCCTCCATCCACTTGGCTGCTAATGAACTTTGAGATACATTGAACAGCAGCTTTGAGCCAGGCACTGTATTATGCTCTGGGGACCTACAGCCTTGGCTTCCAACAGCTACATCAGGCAGCCCACAAAGGATGAGGGAAACCAGAGATGAGAAAAAAAATGGGTGTGTAAGGTGTGGAAGACAGACAAGCAAACAGGCAATTTTCACAGCATGATCAGCGTTACGAAAGAAGCAGGCACGGGTGCCAAGGGAGACTATGCACAGGAGGGGAAGGTAAGAAGTGAGGCTGGAGAAGTGGGGCCAGGATGGAAAAGCCCTACACATGCCACATCAAGGAACGGGAACTCTGTTTTACAGCCGCTGAACACTCAAGAGGATGCCAGGCAGGGTAGTGAGTAGGCTCATCACCTGGCTGCCTTTTTAAAAAATGAAAAGTCTCTCTAATGAAGGTGAGAAAGACTAAAAGAGCAGTTAGGAAATTGCTGAAATAATTCAGGTGGGAGATGTGGAATCCTAGAGTAAGACAATGGTATTCATTCTTTCATTCCACAAATATTTCTTAAGCAACTACTGAGTGACAGGTACCGTGACTGTGCTGGGGTAGAGGGTGTGGACAGATGTGAGATAAGATGAGGTGTGGGAAAGGATGTGCTGTAGGCAGCTCCAAAGTGAGATAAGACAAGGAGAGGCCGAAGAAGACATCAGCGGTTGCTCTGCAGTCCCTAGTTTGGGCAGCCTAGAGGACAATGGCACATCCACTGATGAAGAGCAGGTTTAGGGGGTAATGTGAAGAGTTTAGCGGGGGGTATGCTGAGGGTGAGATGCCTGCATGTGAGATGTCCATTGGTCCCTTTAATGTGGGCTGGTCCTCTGGAGCCAAGGCCAGTGATGGGTAAACACATTAAGTAGTTGAAGTTGTGGGAGTAGGTGACATTGACTAGGGACAAGGTGTTAGAGAAGAGGGTGGAAGGCAACCCTGGAGAACAATTGGCAAACAGAGGAAAGAGAACCCATGAGGGAGACAGGGAGAAACTGCACAGAGACATAGGAGAAGAGCCAAGAGACACCAGTGGAGGAGGCAGTTTAAAGGAGAGGGAGGTCGATAGTGCCTACTGCTGAAAGAGGTAAAGAAGAATGAGAAATGAATGGAGACCAGTGGCTGGGAAATTCCGTTTTGCAAGTGAAGGATTGGAGAAATAATGGCAATGGTGCTCAGGGTGCAGTGGGAGGAAGAGGGAATGACAGGAATTGTGGACAGTGGATGCTCTGCAAAGGAGTGTGTGGGTGAAAGGAAGGGGAGGGAGAAGAGACTAGCATGAAGGAGAAATAAGCCATGAGATTAACATGAGCTGGATCTGTGTTCCTATGCAAATCTCATGTTGAATTGTAATCCCCAATGTTGGAGGAAAGGCCTAATGGGAGGTGATTGGCTGATTGCAGCCATCAGTCATCACCTGATCCATCCGGTGATTGGATCATGGGGGCGGGTTTCTCATGAATGACTTAGCACCATCCCTTTGGTGCTGTTCTTGTGATAGTGTGTGAGTTTTCCTGAGATCTGGTTGTTGAAAAGTTTGTAGCCCCTCCCACCTCGTTCTTCTCTTCCTCCTGCTCCCACCATGTGAGATGCCTCGCTTCCCCTTTGCCGTCAGCCATGACTGGAACCTTCCTGAGGCCTCCCCAGAGGCGGAAGCCACTATGCTTCCTGTACAGCCTGCAGAACTGTGAGCCAATTGAACCTCTTTTCTTTATAAATTACCCAATCTCAGATATATACGTCTTTGTAGCAGTATGAGGACAGACTAACACAGACACATTTTTTAAAGGATAAAGGTGGCTGGCATATGTTTGTAGGCAGAGGGAGGAAGCCAGTGGAAGGGAAAGGATGCTGGCTCTTCCTCCAGCACTGAGATGCAGCTTGGCTAGTAGGTTGAGGGGCATTCCCCACCCTTGCCGAGTGAGAAAGGAAGAAATGAAGAACACCAGTGGAAAGGGAGGGAGAGGGATGCTGGAGGAGGATGCACATATGAGGGTGCTGGAGTGCAAGGATTTCTCACAGCGCAGCTTCCATTTTCTCATGGAGCTAGAACAGCAGGTTGTCTACTGAATAGGAGAGGGTCAGAGATAGTGCAGGGAACTCCAGGGAAACGGTTGCAATTTGGGAGGAGTTCTTATCTGTAGAGGTAAGTTAGCAGTTTGCTAAAGTATGAGTGCTGAAGCCCTCCTAAATGTGCAGTGGCCCCGTCAGCAAGCAGGGCTGCTCTCTTCTGAGGTGACTGGTGTCTTGGGAGCCGAAGAGGAGAACACATACCACTGGGAAGGTGTAGGTATAGGGACAGAGGGGAGATCGGGAATTGCGTTGTTTATCAGTGTCAACATGGGGTCAGGAAACTGAGAGCCCCAGCAGGGATTTCTTCTATACTCCAGATTTCTCATTTGGGGGAGCCAGTCCCCATTACTAATCAGAATCCTCCAGTGTCTTGCTACCTGCTGAAATTTAGGCAGGATATGATGGCCTTTCTCTGTGTACATAAATTTACCCCCTAGCTGGGCTGCAGGCTCCCATCAGGGCATTGACTCTTGGCTGGGGTGAGGGTAGACTCTCAGGGATACCTGCATTTTCTACAACTTTTTAGTGCCATAACGTCATTGATTCATTGACGGCTTTTTCCCCCTACACATTCAAGCCATTCATAACATTTACTCTTCTAATGCATTGCAATTTTTTTAAAAAAGATCCTTTTCTGTTTTAGATTTCCTAATCGTCCTCTTTTTAAAGTTCAATTTTGAGATTTCAATAATGTTGGACCAAACTTATGAGTAGATGGAGTGGACATGGCATGACTTGAAGGGTTCTGGAAATGTCCCTTGTGGAACTGAGGCAGGGCTTTATTATTTTTATTATTTGGTAAAATATTAACCCCTTGAATTACCTATTTGAAAATGTAAATAAGCCCAGTGTGCATAGTCCAATTCCTCTCTCCCCTTCAAGGTGGGTGTTTTGTGCCAATGAGTAAGTACAGGAATCTTAAAAGCCAGAGGTCCGCCTGGGGACACTGAGGAACAAGCTGGGAAACGCTAAAGGTTTTGATTCAAGATGTGGTCAGTTATCTCTCTCCCCATCAGTCATTACTGGTAGATTACATCTGGCAGGCTGGCAACAAGTTAATTCAGGTTCCATTTGGCTGGACGTTAGAAGCCCAAATGGGGGAGTGGGGTCCTTAGGGAAAGGCCAAGTGCAGTGGGTAGGCATCATCTGTCACCCTTACCCATCAGGTTTCTTCTTCCAGACAGGACCAGCAGGAAGCAGGAGGATGCTGAACAGAGGCAGGCCTGAGAGCAACCTCGTGCCTGGTCTGCTCATCCTGGCCAGTACATCTAAAGCTGCTCTTTGTAGTTAGTAACTGGGCTTGCCCTCTTACCCAGCCACCCTGCAGGACTTCATCCCCCACCCCTTCACATACTCAGCCACTGGGGGTTAAAGCATGGCTCAGTGGGGGTGGGAGCCTTGCAGGTTGTTAAATATTTTGAGTATCACTCCTAAAGAAAAGATTGCAGCAGGAAGGAGAAGGCACACGGCAGACGTATACCCCACGTTTTTTAGGTCTTTTCTGCTTTCTGGCTTTTGCTCCAGCACTGAGATGCGGCTTTGCTAGTAGGTTGAGGGGCATTCCCTACCCTTGGGGTAGACGCAGGAAGAGTGACAGAGGAAGGTTTGAGGACCATTGTTTACAAGAATGCCCTCTATTCATCTGGGGACTGTGGTGAGGAGTGCTGTATCTTAGGGGAGAGAAACTCCCCCCGTGTCCTCTGAATGAAACTCTGATGGGAGGCCCACGTTTGCCTTCACTCCTGAGTATACTGTTCAGGAAACACATGACCTTATCCTGCCCTGCTCCGGAGCATCACCCCTCATCCAGGAAGCGAGTGATCAGTAAGTAGTTTTAGGGGTCAGACCAAGCACTGGAACCCAAGCCAGCTTTCTGAAAGAGGGAGAGGAGGCCCCTTAAATAGACATCCTAAACAGGAAAAACGAATCTCTAAGATGAACCCTCATAAAGAAATCCTTTAAGACTTACAAAGTCAGACCACATTAAGACATTTTGGCTGCCTTCCAAAGCAACAGGGACTTAACCAGATAAATTCATTGAAAAATATTTTGAATATTGCAAAACTCAATTTGGCCTTGGGTGACATTGCTTCCAATAACAAAAGGTTTATTTTGAAAACATTTCCCAAGAATATAAACGGAATGCCACACAGTATCATAATAGATTCCTATTACGGTAAAATACTTTTAAATAATAATAATCTGTAGCACTTACTGTGCGTTAGGTGCTTTCTAAGCACATATATATACGCTCCTTTATAGTCTTCACCATCTAACTATGAGGTGGGAGCTCTTATTGTCCTCATTATACCAATGAGGAAACTGAGAGAGAGGTGAAGAAACTTGCTCAAGGTCACACAGCTGGTATTCGGTGGAGCGCTGCTTGGCTGTTCTAATGGTCCTAGCTGTCTTCACCCAGAGGTAACTTTGTAAACAATCAAAGGGACTATAATAGTGTTCACTGCCTGCTGCTACCAGGCCTGCCCACCTCTTCTTTAAGAACCCACTGCAAGGTTTTTCTTTTCTTTTTCTGGACTTGAAAATGTGCTTGCTTTTGAATCTCCATGGAAAGGACTCAGGCTGACTCATTAGGAATATTTACCCTCAGAATAAAATGGTTATGTAGCCTTAAGTGTTTAAAACAATATTTAACTCTTGGAGCTGCTCTGGTAAGAATCTGTTTAAAATCTCAGTGATATCCAGCCCAGCCTGGAGGGTACTAATTAATCCAAGACTTGTGCCTGTCCTGGGTCTCTCCTTCCACACTTGTCTGCTGCAAGTCAACCCTTTCCAGAAGTCCCTGCCACATGGTCCACATCTTGGTTGAGCCTCTCATCTCATGCATTTGCCACCTCTTTAACATGTCATCCGAAGCCATTTCCCCTTGCTTTTCAAGTCCAGTGCTCTGTCTGTGGCCTTGGTTCAATTCAGCTGTACACACAGATGTGAACTCCCTCACACTGTGTGCTAAATGCTGAAGTTTCACAGGGAAAATGAAGATGAGTCCCTGTCCTGGAGAGGCTCACTGTCTATTACACCCTGTGGCTCTTCCATGGAAGAACTGAAATACAGGAAATGAAGATGCCATGGCAGTGGAGCAGTGGCCACTTCACACTCACGGACTCCACAGCACACACGGATTCACAGAAAGGCATGGCACAGGCTAAAAATAGACATGTCACAGGGAATGTTTTTTTTTCTTTATTAGGCTATTACTTTGTTTGGACTTTTCCCAGTCCAAGGGCCAGGGAACAGAAATTGACAGCCAGACATTTACCATTTGGGATTATCGTCAGGGTGGATTATTCCAGGCCCTAAGTTATTTTGGGGAGACATTGTCATGTGGTGACTCCATATGACAACGATGGGGAGGAGGCAGGTTTTTATTGATCTTGTAGCCAAAGCGCTTAGCCCAGTGCTGGACACACAGTAGGTGTGTCCTACGAAAGTTGCTAAAATCAATGAAATAGAGGTAAGTGCCATTCTTTATTGTCGAAAATAAAGAGGTCAGGCCAGAGGCACTTTCTCAGATAGGCAGACTAGTTACTAAGATCAGGGAGGCCTTAGAAGAGTATAGGTTGGGCAACTCAACAAATGTGTGTGTGTGTATGTGTGTGTACTGTACATACAGAGGCATATATGTTCATTACATGTAGAATAACACTTATTATTTGTGGTGTCCTGTGGCTCTTTCTTAAGCATCAAAACTAGAGCAGTCACCCCAGTTGCCCCACCCAAGGGGTATGGCCATTGGCAATCTCACACCTTAACTCATACTGACTGCTGATGACTCATGGTTCCATTGATCAATGTCAGTTCACATCAATTTTGTATAAATTGTATTAAGAAACACAAGATTTGTCTGCCGTCTTTAGTTTTTTAAAAATCCCTTTCTCTCTACTCATGGTCTGTGAACTTTATGTCACCCTTCGCCTTCCATGGCCTGAAGTTTGGGGCACTTACCACGGTGCAGCAGAGGGGCCAGAACCACCAGAGGAGAGCCAGGGCTAGGAGCAGGAACAGGATCAGCAGGGCGATGGCCAGGATGGAGCCGTCAGACTGCAGGGGCCAAGAGAGAGGCGGTCAGCAGCGGGATGGGACCATGTGTGGTCTTCCCTCCCCAAACTCCCATCACCGATATGCAGATTTAAGGGTCAGAGAGCAGCACAGTTTGCCAAGCAAATGGCTGAAATCCTGCCCATCATTCTGGGGCTCATGGCCCTGCAACACACTCTCTTTAGCCAATTTTCAAGGGAAATGAATTTATCTTTTCAGAGAGGCCTTTTTCTTCTCTTTGAGGAACATTCTGAAGGACCAACTTTATAAGAGACAGAGCAGGCATGAACATGGACTCCCACTGCTCATCTGGCCCTGGAACACTATCCCCTGCCCGGTGACAGCCTCCTCACTGGGTCTGATGTCCCAGTCTCTGCCTGGGCTGACTCAGGACCGTTGTACTCTGAATTCAGCCTGCTCCCCCGAACCCATTCACATAAGTGCATGTAACAGATTCATAAAGCTGTCGATGGAAAGTCTATAGCCTGCTGATGGGATGGGAAAAGCCTTGTAGGGTCTGTGAATCCAGGGGGTAGGGGCAGAGCAACTGCTGCTGAACCTGGGAGGCGAGGGGCTACAGTCAGATCAAGTGGCTATATGGGAATGAGGGAGGGAGGAAGGCATCCAAGACCAGTTTTATCCACTTCAAAATGTGGCGAGGCCAGTCTTAGACACAGTTTCTGTGGACTGAGATGGCTTTTAGCAAACAGAGGCCCCACTTGGTATCAACATTCTGAGTTGCTGGTTCAAGGAAGCCGCTTGGGAACACGGGTCTAAGTCCCCTCCACCCTGCCTCCCTACAGCTACTGGCAGTGCAAATCAGCAAAACTTTCTAGGAGACAGGGGGCAAATTGTGATAGGTATCAAAAGCTTCCTTCTGCATAGAAGTGGCTATTCCATTTTTAGTCTAAGAAAATAATCAGATATGTTTGTACAGATAATAACAATGAAAACATAAATGGTTAACAATTAGGGAAAGTTAAATAATGCATTGCAGAATTACCATGCAATCGGTTACTATGTAGACATTATATTGTCAAATAATTTTATTTATTCATATTTTTTGTGACAGGGTCTCACTCTGTCACTTGGGTTGGAGTGTAGTGGTGTGATCATAGCTCACTGCAGCCTTGAACTCCTGGGCTCAAGGGATCCACCCATCTCAGCCTCCTGAGTAGCTGAGACTGCAGCAGGTGCATGTGACCATGCCGGGCTAATTATTTTTTTTGTTTTCTGTAGAGATGGAGTCTCACTTTGTTGTCCAGGCTTTTCTTGAACTCCTGGGCTCATGTGATTCTTCTGCCTTGACTTCCCCCTGTGCTGGGTCTATAGGTGCGAGCTATTGTGCCCGGCCATATTGTCAAATAATATTTAAATGATATTTAAATAAGATGACAAAACACTCCTGGTATAATGAGTAGATTTATGTATATGTATGTTGAAAGTGAGAGAGACAGAAAGACTGTCTGATATTTACTAATTTTTAAAATTTATATGTACTAAATTATTAATAGTAATTTTACTGGTAGTGGGTTTATGGTAATTTTTCTTTTAAAATCTAGTTTCTTTCTTTCATAATGAGAAAATAAACTACTGAAGTTTTCTTTAAAAAAATCTGTATTTGGGGGCTTCTCACTTTGGTGTTAGAGCTCACTGGGCCCAGGGATTCTTATCCAGGGGCAGGGGATCTATGGGGTACCCACGTGGGCTCAGTGGATTGACACTGTGACCCTCCTGAAATGATACCTGTGATGTTTAGTGCAAGTGTCTTCGGCGGAGACCGTTCACAGCACTATCAGATTCTCAAAGCTGCTCCCTCTCCTCCATTACAGGGAAGGGAGGCTGGGTGGTCTGTCCAGGGTAACGCAGCAGGTGAATAGGAGAGCTGGGACGTGGCTCGCTCCCACTCTGAGTGCTCAGCAGGGGCTTCTGGAAGCTGTTTAAAGGCAGCTCTTACTTGTTGAAACTCCCTGGAATGTCTTTGACCAAAAAGCCAGGGAACTAAACACCTCTGGTCCCTAGCCAGGGCTTGGGAATGCCAGACTGCCCCCAGGGGAGCTGCAGCCTCACAAATGCAGGTGCAGGGCTGGGCAGCCCAGGGGTAGCTGGGGGAGGGAAGAGAGCGCAGGGGCCAGACGATGGACAAGCCATGGCAGAGGGGACGTTCTGGGCTGCAACATTTATACACGGGTGATGGCAGAGAGCGATGGGTTCAGTAGTGACTGAATGAAATTACATGTGTTTTCCAAACTTAGGGCTGGCCAAGGACAACCCTCTTAATCTCTCAGTCTCTACAGCCCACACTTATAACAGTAAGATAATAAACCTCACTTGCCTCACTGCATTGACATGGGGATAAAATGATGTAAGCTATCTTATCAAACACTGAGCTGGAACTCACTCTCCCTTTAGTTCTCCAGGGTAAAAAACATGGTGAGCATTTCAGATCATAAATCTATCTGCATCTGGAATAATAAGTGGTTCTGGTCAGTGAGAGGCTTACAAAACAGCAGTACTTCAATAAAGTCTACAGACTACGTTTATTCACGTTATACACAATTTCCCCTCTCCCTGGTTTTATTTTTTCACTTTAGGTGGATGAACTAAAGCAGAAGAGCTGATGTATTTTGGGGGAATTTTTTCACTTCCTTCTGGAAGAAGGTTTTCCATGAAGTAGCAAGAGTGAAGGACTTGGTGCAGAATGGGAGGGAGGAGGCTTCCACATCGGGAGATTTCCTGGCTTTGGATAAAGTGATGACTGGCTTTTCTCCAGCCAAGCTTGGTGCCCCTAATGAGGAACAAACTGTCCCCCTAATGAGGCCCAGTTCCCTTGGCTGTGGTGGAGGAAGACAGCCGGGGGGCTCAGGAAGGGGAGAGGTGCAGGAAAGGGGTTCCCGGTGGGTGGAAATGCATGGGGCAGACACTCCTTGAGGAACTTTATCCTCCTCTGGAGATAGCTCTGGGATAAAGCCCCCAAATGTACTGTCTGGTTTTTTTTGTTTTTGTTTTTTTTGAGACGGAGTCTGACACTGTCGCCCAGACTGGAGTGCAGTGGCACAATCTTGGCTCACTGCAAGCTCCGCCTCCCAGGTTCACGCCATTCTCCTGCCTCAGCCTCCCGAGTAGCTGGGACTACAGGTGACCACCACCATGCCCGGCTAATTTTTTTGTGTTTTTAGTGGAGAAGAGGTTTCACCATTTTAGCCAGGATGGTCTTGATCTCCTGACCTTGTGATCCGCCCGCCTTGGCATCCCAAAGTGCTGGGATTACAGGTGTGAGCCACCACGCCCAGCCATGTACTGTCTGTTTTTTGAGATCTTCCAGAAACCACTGGATATCCAGTTCAAAAGAAGGAAAGGCATGACTTTTTGATAAACTTAGAGCTAAAGCTGACGTTTTAGAAGGAGATAACATGTACATGCAACCTCAGAGGTTCATTCATTTATTCATTCAGCAAACATTTATTGAGGGTCTATTCTTTCCCCATTAAGCAGAACCAGGAAATACAGGATTGATTGGCTAGTCAAGATGCTTGTGTTCCACTGGCTAATGGGGCCGGGGCATTCATATAAACAATTAACCATAAGCAGTGTTCTATGCGTTACTCAAGAGCTGTACATCCTGCACCTTTCGTGTCAGGTAGTGAACAAAATAAGCAGTCTTTATTTTTAAAGAGCTTACATTTTGGTTGAATAAGAATAATGACAATGATGATAATAACATTGTTGCTAGCACAGTGAACATTCACTGAGCATTTACTATGTGCCAAGCAGGGTTCTACGTACTAACATGCTTTCCTTATGCTAACTCATTTAATTCTCATTAACAATCTTGTGAATTCAATAATATTGTCTTTCTCATCTCACTAAAAATACCAAGGCAGGGAGAGATGGAGAAACTTGCTGATGGCCACGTGGAGAAGCCAAAATTTAAACGTGGGCAGTTTAGTTCCATAGCTCACAGCAGACTAGCCAGCTATTGTTCTTAGCAAGTAGCCAAGTACTGAAGAGCCGAGTGTCTGGGAACTAGCACTTCACTGAGGAGGTGACACTCTGCAGAGCAGGGCCAAGGAGGTGTCAGCATTCCTGCACAAAAAGGCAAGCACAAATGCCTGGGGTGGGGCAGGGGCAGTGGAGGTCCACGTGCTGGGAGCACAGAACGAGTGTGGGTGGAAAGGAGGTGGGGTCCCCACTGTGGGAGGACACACAAGCCAGGCTGAGGAGTGTGGCTTCCATCCTGAGCCCAGGGGAACCCTTAGTGGCTTTAACCCGGTGACAGTGGGGCATCGTGATCAGATTTGCTTCTTGGAAAGCAAATGCTGTGGACACTGGAGAGTATGGACTGGAGGAGGGAAAGATTCAGAATAGAAGGCCCAGGTGTAGGACAGCTGCAATTCTGCCCAATTCTTCTGGGCAGTGTCATTTCCCGAGGTCACTCTTGAAATGCTTGCATTTTGACGGCCGTGTTCAGTGCTAACTTACTTAACAACAGCTAACCACTGTGCTCAGTGCTATCTATGCATTCTCTCATTTAATTCAGGGAGCCTCGGTAAAACAGCCTTGTAGGTACCATTACCCCCTTTTGCAGATTAGGAAAACTGAGACTCAGTGAAGATATGTAACTCACTCAAGACCTCCACATACCACCTATGGACATACTTATTTTTATATGTTCACAATGTTAATGTTACAAAACTAGGATTTGAATCCATGTGGTCTAATTTTAGAATCTTGACACCCCCTCCCACACTTAACCATTACACTATAACTTCAGATTTATAACAATTTAGTTAAGAAATATCTGTACTTTAAAGACTAAACTTTAAGCAGATGCAACAGAAGTTGAGACCATGTTTACAGTTGCTCCTTCCGCTTTGATAGAAGCAGCTCATTCACATGACCCAGCGTGGATATGCACATAGCATGGGTGAATGTGGACTTCAGAGGAAAGTCAGAGAGGGAGGGGGACCATGGTAGAGGCTGCCTTCCCTTCAGATTCTTGGCTTGGAGTTTTAATCAATTACCTTGTGAAGAGGGACTGACAGCTAATGCGAGAAAGGCTCTGGTTACCTGTTGAATGTATATCAATATTAGAATAGAAATAGATGCACATCTGCATTGTTTAGTAAATAGTATTTGCTTTATTCGCAAAATAGTTCGGTTATGCTAAACCAGTCCTTTTCCACCTTTACCACGTTCCAAGATGAAGACACCCGGGTGCTAAGGAGCAGGCTCTGCCGGTGGCTGGGAGGCACGTGGAGTGCAGCAGAGCTCACACGGCATAGCCTGACCCCCACACAGCCTGGCTCCGCTCTGCACTGTTTTACTCTGGGGCAGACTGCCTCGACTCCTTCGGCTCTGGCCTCCATGCTGCCCTCCTGTGCCCCTGGTTCACTGTTGGCATACTCTGTGCTAACCGCCACCTGCTCCCAAGATCTTCTTCCTGGATTGGACCCCAGGAGGGTTGGGACCCCTGCTCACAGCCTAACTCAGGACTGGTGTGTGAGCTTGGTCTCTGTTCTCCCTCTTCACCAGGGAAAGGGTGGCCAGGACAGGTGAGACCTTAGGGCTGCACAGACACCACTCTGGAACTAAGTGAGACCATCTGGGCCAGAGGACCCCCTTGCGGAGTTGTGCCTGCCCAGGCCTCATCTCAGATGAGAGCTGGCAGGGCGCAAGGCAGCTCTGAGAACGGGTGCTCCCCGACCCACACGTTCAGATCCGTTCTCCATGATCCATCTGAGAGTCCGCATTGGGCAGGGGGAGTCTGGAGTGGGGACCTGCATGACCTGACTTTATGACACAGATGAGAGCGGAAGCTGACCTGTCCAGCCCAGCAGACTCTCAGTGTTTGCTGCCCTTGGCAGTGCCACCTGCCCTTACCAGGCAGCCCCTGCATGTAGTTCACCACAAACCTTCGAAAAAGATTCCAGAGGGGGAGAAACAGCAAACAGCCACACATGGAGTCTTACCAATGTTATTTTCTCAACAGCCTAAGTATCAACACAAGTCCAATTCTTATTTTATTAAAAAAAAATGGAAATAAAGTTTAAAAAATCAACATGGCTTTTAATTTTAACAATTTTAACAGCAAGTGGTGGGGGGAGTTCTCAGATGAGCAACTGGAGCTGGAAGCACTTCTGTGGTCAAGCAGGCAGCCCATGGGGGTGCACCTTCCTATTGGGGGATCATCCATTTTCTTCAATGGAATATTTTTAAGCCTCGTCAAATGCTCACACAGAGGCCCACTATTAAGGAGGCAGACAGGCAATATTAAACATGAAGGCGGGACAAGCTCAGCCCTGCTCCTTCCTTTGGGCATGTGTCATTAGGGATGACATTCTCTGAAGGCTGCCCGACTTGAATGGCCACATCCCTGCATCACGGCTTTCTTTAATTCCCTCTACTCCCAACTCACAAAATGAGGACCCCTCTTTTAAGACGAGAAGGCATTGTTCTCAAAGGTATACGTTTGGAACTTCAATAATGAAAGCATCTCTTGCTTGGCAGGTGGAATGTAGGCAATTTTGGATTTGTAATGCCTGGCATGGAGCGGGAGTGAAAGATCTTGCCAGGGCTTGTTTGCTGTATAATGGGAGACAACCAGGCTTCTGGACAATACAGCAGCAAACACTGCTGCTCCTTTCTGTTTTGTTTTGTGGGAAAGGGAGGAGGATAGAATGGAGAGGGATTAGTGGGAGACTGGGGGAAGTTCAACATAAAGAAACTGTGAAATCCTCCAGCTCAAAGTTGGGCCTGCGCCAGGATTCTGCCTGATGCCCACCGCAGAGGGTGACTGTGGAGCTGATGAAGTGCCTCCAGTGAGGCCTTGAAAACTGTTGGTTAAGGAGGGAATGTTTCCTGCCCCTCCTAACGTTTCTTTCCATGTTGGGGCATTCAGTGTGCGTAACTCCAGGCCTGTCTCTGCCCTGCACTCGTTCAGTAAATAAGCAAAGTGTAAACGGATCATGTTGGCTCCTCTCTCCCCGTTTTTGGGAGTGTGCTGCCCGGAGGGAGCAGGCGGTATTCTCTGCTATTCCATGCAAGCAGGTGTTGTGGGGCCTGATGCAATTTTATGGAGGCTCTTTAAGAAAGAGAACATAAAAATACAAATGCAAAATTATAAGGGCCGCTCCCCTGGCCTTAGAAGGGCCTAGCAGGGACCCATACAAGTGAGGGTCCCTAAAGCTTAAGCGAATCAGCCCCCCATAACTCTGCCTCTGGCTGTGCACCTTCCCTGGACAGGCCCCCTGCCTGCAATCAGACTGGTAAATCTATTTAACTCTGGGCTTCAGTTTCCAGCCTGTTTGCTGCCACACTCAGCCAAAATCTCCAACTCACAGTAATGCTGTGCTGAGGTTTTCATGTATCATTTTCTGGCCTAATTTTTCAGTTTATTCACAATCAAGGCAGGAAAGAGGCACGCTTTATTGCCCTCACCACAGTGACCCCAATATCTCCTATTTTAACTAACCTCAGGATAGGTCCCGGTAACTAAAACAGTTATATTTCTACAACAACAGTATGGTCAATTTCTGAAGGAAGAGGTTATCAGAAGCCTCTCTGGTGGCTGGTGGGTTTGCTGTAGTTCTACAGTCTTTGCTAGGTTGTGCAGATTCTTAGTAGCAACACTGCATCACTGAAGCCACTGAAGATACTTGGATGCTTTCACGCGGTTAGACTATCTTGTAAACATTTAACATGAAAGAATGAATTAGTAGGTTGATTCTGCCACACTGAAGAGATATGAGCCAATCTCTGCCAGAAATATGACAGGAAAATAGCTGAGGACCCATTAGACCTTCTTGAGAGCCGGCAAAGGTCTTTCTCTGGATTCTCCCCTCCACGGGGCACCTGGGGATGCAGCTAATGATGTGAGGCTCCCCAGAGGCCCGCCCTCCACTCCCTCTCCCCCTTTCTCTGTACAGAGTGAGGGTGCCTATGAAGCACTTTAGAGTGCCTTCAAGGCAAAGAGACCCTTTAGCGGGGGCAGCTCTGTTCCACTAACCTTGTGACTTTATGGCAATCTGCTTGTTCTAATTACAAAGACAATCCTGCTGAGATGGAAACAGCAGAGATCAAGGAACTATGTCCACTTCACTCTGCTCCAAGGGGAGACCCTGAGGGCAGAGTGAGAGGCGCATCAGCCACTGGGCAGAGGGAGGCTGGAGGCTGGAGGCCTCTGCACACCTGCCGCTGTCCCTCTGTGAGCACCAGGAAGGGGTTCACAGGACTGGCGCCTCGGAGGCATCACATTCCAGTGCTCTGAGTGGAATTCAGAACCATCCCAAGCAGCTGGTCTGAGCTGTTTCCTGCCCAGACAAAACTGGCAAAGCATGGGCAAGTTTTATTTTGAAAGATGAAATTTAAGCCATTCTATTACTGCTGAGCAGTTCTAGATGGGCAAGCCTAGAGATCAAAATTCTCTCTCTTTCAGAGCTTATATATTCTGTTATTTCTGGTAGGCACCTTAGGGATGATCTAACTCCTCCACCCACTCTGCCCTTCATGTTTTTGAAATTCTATTCCTCTGGCATCTGTGACTCTCCCGGTCTCCCTCTTATCTCTGACCATTCCTTTCCACTTTCCTCATGGGCTTCTTCTTGTACTTAACCCTTTAAATGTCAGCATGCCCTAGGAAGTCATCTTTTTTCTCCTCTTTATAAATTGTGGAGCTATATACACCATTTTGTTATTTTTAAATGTACAATTCAGTGGCATTAAGTACATTTATGATATTGTGCGACTGATGGATCCATCCTTGTCCATGGCTGGTTTTCTTTCTAAAACTCTCCATGGATTGTCTCATTTCCTCCCATAGTTTAAACTCGCATCTAGATAGGGATATCTTAAATCATCATCTCTGGCCTAGATCTCTCCTCACGCTTCAGGGTCATATTCAGGACCATTCAATTGTCCAGTAGGTCCTATTGATATGTCAAACTCAACTGTGCACACTGAACTCACTGTTTTCCTTTTCAAAGCTACATGATTTCCTCCTCTTATTTGATGGCACTATTTATCAGCCCAAGTTGGAAACTTGGAAGTCAACCTCAGGTGCCTTTTCCTCCCTCTCTTCCTTCTCCAATATAACACCTGCCATCAGTATATCCTGATCTTCTGATCTAAATACTTCTCAAATCTTCCCCTGTCTACTTCATCTCCAATATCATTGATCAGGCTTAGGATCTCATTCTTTCTTTCCTGGACTATTGCAGCGATCTCTTTATTGGTTTCTCCACCACCGCTATTACTGCCAGGAATTCCATCTTCTACACTGCAGTTGGAACCATTTATGGCTCTAAACCCTAAAATGATATTCTGATAGATTTGCCTGCCCATGAACTTTTTAATAGCTCATCATTGCCCACAGAGTTCTTAACATTTGAGAATTTTGTGGAAGTGATACATCCCTTTCCTCATGAAAGTACACATTCACATTTATGTACAGGCTCACACATTTTTTATTACTATTTTAGGGGGTCCATGAAATCCCTGGAATCTATTTCTGGATGGCTAGGTACAAGGCTTTGAGTCTTTAGCCCATACAAGCCCTCTCTTATCTCTCCAGCACCTCCCCCTCCCTCCTCCCTCCTTACACTTTGCGCTTTGACAGAACTAAATGGCATTAGCTTCCCATACATACCCCGCTCTTCTGTCATGGTCTTCTCCCTGAGACACTCTTTCTATCATTGCTTGGCTATCTGTTATTCATCTTTCAAGTCTTGGCTCAGGCACCACCTGATTTATTCATACCTAACATATTTATTGAACACCTACCATGTGCTAAGCCCTCTCCAAGTACTGGAGAACAAAAACATAAAATGGATACAGTTTTGCCAATCATGGACCTTGTCATTGAGTGGGAAACACAGACCAGTAAATACCACCACTGAACTCTGAGTTTGTGCTCTTTTTTTATCCTAATCATAGCTCTATCTTATCATCTACTCCATTTTATAGAAATTGTATTATTATGTTCTTGTCTCTGCCACTGAACTAGAAGCCCCTAGAAGACACATATCTGCTTTACTCATTTGTACCTGTGAGACATAGTACAGTGTTTCAAATACAAATTGCCACTAAATGCCATTCAAGTGTTTATTAGAATGAGGGGAATGAGGATTTAGCAGGCTGATGCCGTCTATAGTTAGCGGGTAGCAGGGATGGCGCTGGAGCCTGTTTCCTGTGGCTGCTCAATTCCCCTCCATGGTCTCATTCCTGTTAATGGCGGCATCAACCTCACTGCAAACAGCTTGGGACTTGGAGGCAGGAAAAGATGATCCAAAGCCTAAACTTCTAATTACTAATATGTGGGCTTTGAGTAACCTCTTTAAGCCTTCCTTTTTTTTTTTATGATGTCAAGTTATTTATACTGTTAGTAGTTAAAGACATACACTAAAACTACTCCAAGAATGGAACAAATATGTGGACTTGTAAAATTATTTTTAAGACTGACAATGTAGGGGACTTCCCTGGTTCTCATAACCCAGCATCTATTTCGGGGTATCAATGGGGCCTGGAGGCAGTGGGAGAAAACAAACTTCATGGGGCAGATGCTGCTGGGACCAGGCAAAAGCCTTCACACCCTAAGGTCCTCCCTGTCATACACCAGCCCATTGCAAAGTATCATTCATTCATGACAGATGGATGACATGAAAGTCAATATACAGTTTGACACATTCATTCTTCAACATTTTTTTCAATACAATTCATCTTAAATTACATTAAGACATAAAACAGACCTGCTTTTGCACATCCATTACTGATATGTCTCCCAGGGTCAGGCAGAAGAAAACAGAATGACTGTCACACAATTGCTAACTGTCCAGACCCGAGACAGACTCACCCACGAGTACTCCTGCACACCAGGTACTGCTTGTTGACTTGCGCACACTAGACTCAAAGACTTTTGAAAACTGCTCTTGCCCCTGAAACCTAAAACTCCATTGCCTGTCCTTCAGAATCACTGTAAATCTTTCCAATGATGGACGGATGAATGTAAGACTTCCTTTTCTTTACGTATGTGAAATTTAGGTAATTTCTGCTTCCCGGATTCGTTCTGTGATGACATGAGACAAGGTGTGCAGAGATCTCGGCACATGGCCAGCTTTCAAAAAATGGCACTTCCCTTTCCATCCTCCCCTTCCTTCTACGTCCAAGCCAAATTCCTGGTGATGTGCTCATGCTTGGCCAACATAAATGAAGTTGATTTCTGTGAACAACCCTGTACTAACTGTGACTAGAGCTATGGTGTTAGTGGGTGGTCCCAGATTACACATTTGAGAAATTCACGCCCTTAAGATTGCCATCCGTGTGTCAAGAAAAGGGAAACCCAAGTGGATTTTCAAATGGTAAATTTAATATCTTTGATCAAAGTTGATCAACCATAAATAAGGGTAACATAATGAAACATTATGATTCATTCTGGCCACCTGAGAGGTAATTTGGGCTAGAGATGGCAATTAAATTGATAAGACACTGAAGATAGTAGATTCCTTAACCCAAAGTGGGGCAGTATAGAAAAAGTATTAGGTACCTAAACCTTTGTGAAACTCTTTCTAAAAAGCATGGCTATAACGCAATGAGGCTGTTCATGCAGTGAACATAACTGAACTCCCACATCCAAATGAATCTAATTATCTCCAATCTAGTGGCTTTGGAGGTTGGAGACTACCTCCAGTGATACAGCCATAGACCAAAGCAATTCTGAAACACCTCCCTTGGGACTCTTTCTAAAGTCAGTTTATAGGCCCCCAGAAGAAAATCTTATAATCTCTTAGTCATGCTTTGCTTTTCATGAAGGAGGCTCTGAGCGTGATAATCCATCATTCACCAGAACTGGTTCCTACAGCTTTTGGGGTTTTAGAAATCAAATGATGACGATATTCCCCTAATCCCCTACTGAGAATGTTCAAATACTGTGGCTTTAAAGTTATGACCATTTCAAAGCAGGAGTGCAGAATATATTTGGAATAGTGACAGCGTTGTTGGAGAAAGCATATGGTTTTCCAAAGCAAATCCTTTGAAGGAGCAGAAATCATATGGATGTGTAAATCCCAGTTTGCTATAAATCTTATTACTTTATGCCTTATATGAATAATACCAGAAGGACTGAGATAAGCCATCATTAATATGCAATTAAGGGGAAGATTGATGCCATACTCCTACAAACTCAAGTTTTGAGGCCCTTACCACAGAAGGTGACAAGTACTCTTGCAGTACTCTTGTCACCCTGACCCAGTCATGACATTTCATGTTACTTATGATGGTGAAGGTGATTAAAGTAAATCTTGGATTCATTCAGCACTTTCCTTTCTCTCCATAAAATGCATGGAGCTTGTTAATCAAAACCAGTTTTCAGAGAATAATCCAGACAAGATGTAGCTTGTTAGTACTTGGAGTACTTTAGTTCTTGGAAGTGGGGTGCTGAAATAGCATTACAGAGAAGGTACTTAGGAATGTTCCAATATGATGACACTGGAAGAGAAAGACTGCTGTCTCATTTTCATTTTTTGTTTTATTAAATATAGTGATTTGTTTACTTATCGTTAATGTAGCTATTTATTTAATGTATATGCTCAATTGGTCTGATTGATCATCCCTCATGTATTAGTTGGCATCACCGTTATCTATTATTGGTAAGTAAACATCACCTACAATATACTGTGGGCTGTTGCTTTAGATTATGAACTTGGAAAGGTGAATTTGGGTGGTGCCTCAAAAAGATAGATGCTTACCAGAGCATCTGTCATCTATGATCAACCATCAATCTGTCATCTATGATCAACCAGATGTAACCATGGTGATCAATTCCTTAAAGCAATGTCATTAAACTGTGTAATAGGGTGTCAAGAAACCAAGAAATTATTTCCCATTGAGTTTCTAATGCATGCTCAGCAGTAGGAGGCCTAGAAAGATGGACATCAGTTTCTAACCCTGAAAGAGGTTGTCAGAGTCCAATTACAAAGTCAGGACTGATTCTCAGGGCTTGCCTGGAGAGCAGTACAGGTGAAATACAGTTAAACTCTCAAAGCTGCTGCAATCTGCAGTGCCTGAGCTCAGAGCAGAGGGAGTTAGGAGGCTTGCAGAGGCCACTGAGTCATCCTGGGGCAGGTCCAGACAGCACTGGGCTAGGCCTTAAGGCCACAGTGAAATTGGATAGGGGAAAGAAGAGAGGGCATTCCAGAAGGAAAATGAAATGTGATCAAAGGCACAGAGTAGGAATGGACATAATTTTATTTAGAGCGAGGATGTATGAAATACAAAATTGCCATTCAACATTTTTATCTGTTAGGGATCAGTACATTCACAAATTTTAAGGCCAGTAGGCAGGGGCTAACTGGGGCTGCCAGGTCAAACTCCATCATAAGGAGCATTTTGTAGATATGTACTTTGGCTGAGTTTGCACCTTCTATATACGATCTCAAGAATCTTGAGCTTTATAGATACCTATAAAGTATTCTAAGTCTGTAAATTTGGGCGATGCAGGTAAAATAAAATTGCCCTTTCATATTTCCTCAGCTTGCAAATGAAACAGTTTTCCTAATGCTGGCTTGTGTTGAAAAGGAACCCAGTAATATTTCAGTTGTCATTTATTCAAGTGCTTTTTATTTTTTAAAAAATGAAACAAAACATGAAGCCCACTGCTTTGGGCCCTGACTAAACTAACATCTGTTCTAGTAGCCACAGTAATGGCAAAGGAATGCTAGTTATGTATTGTTTGTGGCACTGACTCTTCTTTTGAGGAGAAATAAGTTAACTCTCTGCCTTTTGCATTTCCTTGGTGCCCTAATGAATAGGTGAGAAGATGGCTGCTTTGCAAGAGGGAAGGTGTTTATATACCTTCATGGGACCTTGTCATTCTGTAGGAAACAGAGGGAGGAGTTTGACTGCTTTCTGGGAACGCAAACGATATAAATCCTGTCAGTCCCAAATACTATCCTGATTAGAAAATACACGTAAGGACCCTGGGGCGACTTGTAATTTAGTGCAATATGACTGTAAGCTGCCAACCAGGATAACATGATCCTGTTGGGTCACCTCCCATTCTCAGATAACCTAGCTCACTGATTTTGCCAATGTTGGACTATTTAAAGAGTTGACAATTATTTTAGCGTTGGCAGAAAGGAGATCCTCTTAGATTTTCTCTGCGTTTTGGTCCTTTTCCCCAAACTATTAAATCTCTCCTCTTCCTCCTCCTCCCATTTCTCTTTCCCACTGACAACTCCTTCCCCCTCTACCAATTTTGTTTTCTTTTTTCTTTTTTGAGATGGAGTCTTGCTATTGTTGCCTGGGCTGGAGTGCAATGGTGCGATCTTGGCTCATTGCAATCTCCACCTCCCGGGTTCTAGCAATTCTCCTGCCTCAGCCTCTTGAGTAGCTGAGATTACAGGTGCCCGCTACCACACCCGGCTAATTTTTGTATTTTTAGTAGATTCGGGGTTTCACCATGTTTGCCAGGCTGGTCTCGAACTCCTGACCTCAGATGATCCACCCGCCTCGGCCTCCCAAAGCGCTGGGATTATAGGCGTGAGCCACTGCGCCTGGCAGTTTTTTCTTTTTTTCTTTTTTTTTGAGACAGGGTCTTGCTGTCTTGCACAGCATAGGGTGGCACAATCATGGCCCATTGCAGACTTGAATTCCTGGATTCAAGTGATCCTCCCACTTCAGCCTCCTGAGTAGCTGAGACTACATGCACACATGCTACCATGCCCAGCTAATTTTTCTATTTTTGTAGAGATAGGGTCTCACCGTGTTGCCCAGGCTCCCAATAACTTTTTGGATCCTCTTTCGATTTTGCACTTCTTCCTATAATTGTGCTTCTCTCAAATGGATTCACTGAACCAGAATGCTCAACCCAAACAACTAACTATCTGGAATAGCCTCAATAACCCAGGAGGTGACATATGGACACACTGGTTTTTCACTAAAGCTTGGGTTCTTAGCCATATACTTTCTCTCAAGTTTTTAGAGACTAGGAATCCTTATTTCATATGCAATTTATGTAACCTTGGTTTTCTGATATTCAGGTACTCAGAAGCTTAAACTATCAAATTAGAAGTGTAGAGGGGAGAATCTAGATTAGGAAACACAGGTATGATATCAAGAAGTGAGAGACCAGAAAAAGTAGAACCATAAACTTAAAAAAAAAACAAGAAAACAACATAGTGATCAGAGACTGCTGTAGGGACAAACAGCTTTGCAAATTGAGAGTTTCATAGTAATTTGGCAAATTTTAGTTGGTGATAAAAATGGGGGAGAATAAAATGTACACATTTTACAATACTTTATAGCAACCATTTTGTGTACAAAGCCTTTCTAGGAAGGAGACTTAGGGGTAGGTGAGGGATGAACTCAATTTGCATGTGTTTTCTTGATTACTGATTTTTCTCCAGCACTGCCCAGAACCCATGACAGCATTAACTTCAGCTTATCTTCCCATCCAGATTGACAAGCAAGTACACCGTTCTTTCTATACACACCAGTTTCTCTTTTCACCTCTTCTATGCCCAACTAATAGTTTTCTTTGTTACCTCTCTATTTATCTTGTTTTCTATTCTGTTCTTTCTTGGTTTTGGCCTTCTCTTTTTTGAAAGGGCTTACTCTGTCATTCTTCTCTAATCTCCTGAGTTCTATGCTTGGCTAACTGTCTTAAACTTTTATTCTTTTCTAACATAAACCCTCAAGATGACAAATTACCCTGTAAGGACCACTTTAGCTGCATTCCAAGTTTTGGTTTTGGCATCTTCATAATTGGTCAGCTCTAAGTATTTTCTAATTTACATTATGATATTACTTTGACTCATAAATGCTTTGGGTGTATGTCTGAAATTTCAAAATATATGAGATTTCCAAAATTCATTGGTAACTTGATTGGCTATTGATTTCAATTGTTTTTTATTTGGTACCAGAATATGATCTATATGTCATTTTTATAAATTTGTTGAGACTTGGCTTATGGTACATGACTGCTTTTTTTAAAGTGTAAGAGTGTACTTTGTACTTAAAAAAGAATAGATATTCTCTGTTGGATGCAGATTTCCCATATACAGTAAGCCATTCTCCAAAGGGGAAAGGCTAGAGTTCTTATTTTTCACTGTGAATGGGGGTGGGCAGTGGAAAATAAGTGACTGATCAGTTTCATTCAGGATATATTTCATTATCTTTACTTTTGGCACAGTACAGACTGATAGAAAATATTTCTTTGCATTTCAGATGTATCTGTGGTAGGATGTCTTATTATTTTATGAGCTATTAGGGAAAACACTGCCCGTTATATCATGATATATTATTATGATCTGAAACATCTCAATTTTAGAGATGTTAAAATGTGGAAAGAAAAGTGTGTCTTAGATTTGATGAAGTATGGTATTTCTGTCATTAGTCTTATAGTTGCATAACTCTTCATTTTATGCAACCAAAAAATTTTGGACCCTATTTTGAATGTTATGCTGGGACTTTATCATGTGTCCACTAGATAATATTTAATTAAATTCTTCAAATCATTTATATTTTATTAATTCTTTTGACTGCTTAATCTATTAATTACTGAGAGCATTGTATAGAAACCTCCTCCTGTGATGGTGGATTTATCAATTTCTCTTTGCAATTCTATCAATTTTTGCTTTATATATGCTGAGGATACATCATGAAGTGCGGATCAGAATTATGACAACTTCTAGGTTAACTGTTCCTTTTAACATTACGTAATGGTCCTCTTTATACCAATAATTTTTTGCCAATAAGTTTTTTTATCAAATATTAATATAGCTATACTAGCTTTCTTTTGGTATTTGACTGATAAAACTTTTCACATGCTTTTATTTTCAATCTTTCTGCGTCCTTATGTTTTATTGAATGTATGTTTTATTGTAAATCATACATAGCTGGATATTTTAAAAACATAATCTGTCAATCTGTGTTTTTAAACTGCTGAGTTTGGTCCATTATATTTATTTTGCTTATGGATTATTTTGATTTAACTTTTACTTCTACCATCTATTTGCTTATCTCAGTGTTTTCTAAAGTATAGATTCAGATAAATATTTTTTTTTTTTCTCAATTACTCTTAAAACAAGGAAATTTCAAACTTAGGGAAAACATTCTTTAAAATACTTAGATATAAAAATATTGAAAGTCAATTGCTCAAACATCCAAGAAAAACAAATCAGCAAGAATCATCCAAAACATATTTTAAAAGATATTTTTATATATAACAAGGGTTACAAGGGTTGTCAAAATAGAGATGTTGGCAAACTACTTTTATTTCAGTTCATAAACAATATTTGAGATCTGAGTTCTGTATTCTGATATTCCTGTGGTCTTTTACCATCTCCGATGATCGTATGTAAAACCACAAGCCATCTTGTTAAAATAACAATAATGATAGTAATTATAATAATAAAAATACTGGGACGTTGTAAAAAAAAAAATACCTTGAATTATGGATGGCTCTATGGAGACTGGCTAATAAATAGAGGAGACTGATTTGTGACTAATGTGTTGTTTGTAAATTACAGGGTGTGTTTTGAGATTGCTTGAAAACAGATTATTCTCAGGAGTTTGAAGTACTCTGGTCTGACATATGATCCCACTTGTATTAGGTGGAGGTTGGCCAATCTGAACTGCATTAAGAGAAGTTGTCTCCAGTATCACCAACAGAGCTCTCTTAGATTGATTTTCAAAATGTGGGAACCAAACTTATTCGTGATACTGTGTAGGACTGATAGTATTTAGTTTACTCCTTTCCTAACATACTTTTAAGTCTACAGTCACAGCCTCTCAGCAGCAGAAGGAGTCTGAAAGCTTTTCTACTCCAATCCCCCCTCTGAGGTATGAATGGTGGTTACATAATTCTGCCAAGTTGTCCTGTTGCCTGTGCTTGACTGCAACCATAGTAGGGAGCTCATTCCCACCCAATGCAGCTAATTAAAAAGGTCTTTTTAAAAACGGAGCCAGAAACTGTTCCTTTGAGCCTGTTCTACCCCTTGGATCTATACAACAAATAATCTGTAGAATAGGGCTCTACAGGTATAGCTGCATGTGTTTCAGAACAGCCCTTTGAATGTTGTCGCTATGCTAGTATGCCCCAGGCTAAAGAGCCCCAATTCTATATTTTACATAACATACCATATTTGGTAGTGTTTCTCATACACTCAGTTTATCTGTGTTCTCCCTTGGAGTGTCCTTGGTACTGAACACAATATTCGAATGGAGATTTTAACTTCATCAAGTTGAGAGGTCCCATCACCTCCTTAGTTTCACATACTATACTTCTGCTAATTCAACCAGAAGTCAAAGTCTTTGGAAACCATCTCACTGTACAAATTCACATAGAGACCACAACATCAGTGCAAGAAAACTAAGATTGGGCATCTACTGTGTGTCAGGTCCCATGCCAGCTCTTCTCAGCACATTATCTCAGTCTAAAGTCATACATCCTGTAAGTAGCAGAACCATGATTTTAG
The DNA here is from genome assembly GCF_000951045.1 of Mandrillus leucophaeus. Classification (NCBI taxonomy): domain Eukaryota; kingdom Metazoa; phylum Chordata; class Mammalia; order Primates; family Cercopithecidae; genus Mandrillus; species Mandrillus leucophaeus. The sequence goes on along the minus strand of NW_012102909.1, from coordinate 1,600,119 downwards.
CCACATTGATCTGATCCCAAAGCCCACTTTTCCTCTCTAAGTCTTTCCTCTGTGTTTTGCTAAGCCACATATTTCAAAGGACCTATCACCTATAATTACGGAAATAACAAAGTGTGTCAGTTGCAGTTCTTTTTCAAGGGCTGAGTATGAGGCTCTTATGATTCACTTGTAGCCCCAGTGCTGTGGATTGGTCACTCTTGGTACTAAATTCCTTTAGCCCAAATAATGGAAAAGTAAACTAGAGCCTACTCCTTTTCCAGATGACCAAATTCACAGATCAGTGGCATCCAAATTAATGCCATTTTGTTATCATTAATATACTTAAAGCATACACATGCTAAATTAATCCTCCTAAATAATGCACTGTGCTTCCCTCAAATGGCTTCCCATTGCCCAAACTCCATATTCCGTCATTCAAACCCTCTTCAAGGTGAGTCTCCTATCTCCCTTCCGGTTCAGTCTTGCCTCACTCTTCCAGGTTATGTGACACTGAATGAATAAGAAGCAGTGAGTGTGGGAGAGTTGGACAGGAAGTGGAATAATGTTGTTGGGGCTAAGGAACCTACAGGGGAAAGTCAGTTTGTGAGTCCTGATTCTGTCCTCTGCAACTGCTTGTTTGGAAGGGTCTTCTTTTCTTCAGAGGTTGTTTCCTGGTATTGAGAAACAGTTTGGGGAGAGTCTTGTTGGGGAAAATACACTCATGGGATAGAGTTTTGGGACTGAGCTAATCATGAGCTGCCTACTTGTTATACCTGAATTTCTGAATAATCTGTCCAGCTTCACTTTGCAGAAGGGGTAAAAGGCCTTCTTGGGTAACTGGGAAGTAACTCACCAGGCCCACGAAGTGGACACTCCTCAGAGCATGCCATGTTTGTGTCCACTGACTTACCTAAAGGCTCATGAGTCTTTGGAACAGATGGGGAGATTCGGGATACCTGTGTGATATTTGCTTTTATACCCCAAATTGTATAATATTTACCTCCTCGAGTAATATATCCTGCCTTGACAACTGTATTTTAAGCCTCTGGAGGGCAAGGACTGGCTATTCTTCTTTGAGTCCCTAACACTTTGCCCAGAGTATAGATTTAAAACACGTTGGTTCTGATTGTTATGATATCATTGACTCCATTTGCCACCAGCAACCTCCTCCCCATCCCTCTTTCCTTAATAAAGAGGCCCACATGCATACAGCACTGGAATGAATTGTCTATCCCAAAGACAGCTACCTACTTTGATTGATGGACTGTTTGCTGACCTTGGAAAAGAAATAGAAG
>NW_012102909.1:1595995-1598795 GCF_000951045.1 Mandrillus leucophaeus | reverse complement strand
GTCCTGTTGCCTGTGCTTGACTGCAACCATAGTAGGGAGCTCATTCCCACCCAATGCAGCTAATTAAAAAGGTCTTTTTAAAAACGGAGCCAGAAACTGTTCCTTTGAGCCTGTTCTACCCCTTGGATCTATACAACAAATAATCTGTAGAATAGGGCTCTACAGGTATAGCTGCATGTGTTTCAGAACAGCCCTTTGAATGTTGTCTCTATGCTAGTATGCCCCAGGCTAAAGAGCCCCAATTCTATATTTTACATAACATACCATATTTGGTAGTGTTTCTCATACACTCAGTTTATCTGTGTTCTCCCTTGGAGTGTCCTTGGTACTGAACACAATATTCGAATGGAGATTTTAACTTCATCAAGTTGAGAGGTCCCATCACCTCCTTAGTTTCACATACTATACTTCTGCTAATTCAACCAGAAGTCAAAGTCTTTGGAAACCATCTCACTGTACAAATTCACATAGAGACCACAACATCAGTGCAAGAAAACTAAGATTGGGCATCTACTGTGTGTCAGGTCCCATGCCAGCTCTTCTCAGCACATTATCTCAGTCTAAAGTCATACATCCTGTAAGTAGCAGAACCATGATTTTAGCCACATTGATCTGATCCCAAAGCCCACTTTTCCTCTCTAAGTCTTTCCTCTGTGTTTTGCTAAGCCACATATTTCAAAGGACCTATCACCTATAATTACGGAAATAACAAAGTGTGTCAGTTGCAGTTCTTTTTCAAGGGCTGAGTATGAGGCTCTTATGATTCACTTGTAGCCCCAGTGCTGTGGATTGGTCACTCTTGGTACTAAATTCCTTTAGCCCAAATAATGGAAAAGTAAACTAGAGCCTACTCCTTTTCCAGATGACCAAATTCACAGATCAGTGGCATCCAAATTAATGCCATTTTGTTATCATTAATATACTTAAAGCATACACATGCTAAATTAATCCTCCTAAATAATGCACTGTGCTTCCCTCAAATGGCTTCCCATTGCCCAAACTCCATATTCCGTCATTCAAACCCTCTTCAAGGTGAGTCTCCTATCTCCCTTCCGGTTCAGTCTTGCCTCACTCTTCCAGGTTATGTGACACTGAATGAGTAAGAAGCAGTGAGTGTGGGAGAGTTGGACAGGAAGTGGAATAATGTTGTTGGGGCTAAGGAACCTACAGGGGAAAGTCAGTTTGTGAGTCCTGATTCTGTCCTCTGCAACTGCTTGTTTGGAAGGGTCTTCTTTTCTTCAGAGGTTGTTTCCTGGTATTGAGAAACAGTTTGGGGAGAGTCTTGTTGGGGAAAATACACTCATGGGATAGAGTTTTGGGACTGAGCTAATCATGAGCTGCCTACTTGTTATACCTGAATTTCTGAATAATCTGTCCAGCTTCACTTTGCAGAAGGGGTAAAAGGCCTTCTTGGGTAACTGGGAAGTAACTCACCAGGCCCACGAAGTGGACACTCCTCAGAGCATGCCATGTTTGTGTCCACTGACTTACCTAAAGGCTCATGAGTCTTTGGAACAGATGGGGAGATTTGGGATACCTGTGTGATATTTGCTTTTATACCCCAAATTGTATAATATTTACCTCCTCGAGTAATATATCCTGCCTTGGCAACTGTATTTTAAGCCTCTGGAGGGCAAGGACTGGCTATTCTTCTTTGAGTCCCTAACACTTTGCCCAGAGTATAGATTTAAAACACGTTGGTCCTGATTGTTATGATATCATTGACTCCATTTGCCACCAGCAACCTCCTCCCCATCCCTCTTTCCTTAATAAAGAGGCCCACATGCATACAGCACTGGAATGAATTGTCTATCCCAAAGACAGCTACCTACTTTGATTGATGGACTGTTTGCTGACCTTGGAAAAGAAATAGAAGAAAAAATGTCTCTGATTTTTACTTTCTCTGAAGAGTATGCAATAATTTTTTATTATGTTGGAAGGTGAGATTGCCACTCAGCACAGGCTACTGGATTCACTCCCTACCAGGCTGGTGAAATTCAAGAGATTTTGGCAAGGCCAGCCATGCCAGCTGTCTGTTTACCTAGAGAGTCATAATGACTACAAAAACAGGCTGGATTTGTACTCTCTCATTGCTTTAAAGCAACTGGTAATGGAATTGAACTGACTTAGAAAACAGACCCCTGGAAATTGCCTCCAAAAACAGTGGTGGGGGGTGGTCACTGCCCTCCTCTGCTGTCTTTTACCTGCAGCCACTGTGGCCTCCACCTCTGGGCTCCAGCACATCCCCTTCTGAGCCAGTCCTCACCAAAGCAGACTGTGCACCCACAGCCCCAGCTGGCAGCATCCAGAATAGCTGAACTGCTGTAATCTAAGTTTCTGGTATTCCAGGGTGAGCTCAGGCCATGCCAATGTTCCCTGGGTCACAGCTTTTCTGGAGTGATCTTGAGTCGGTCAGTCTCTATGGTTCTGCTTGGCTTCCAGCCTTGCGCTGCAGACCCTCACAGACTAGAGGCCTGCCCAGAATCTTGATCCAGTTAGTGGGCTATTTCTATACCCTTCCACCGAGTCTGCATCCCAGGCAGGGGTCTGCTCCTACTTGGCGCTGGTGCTTTTATGATGATATCTTTGACTATTGCCCTTCCTGGGAATGCTGGTTATACTTTCTCACCTGGCAGATTTTTTCCCCCTGTTAAATTATGCTCAAGTTTCTTGGATATGAAGATTGAATTGCTGGCCATCCTTTTTTTTTTTTTTTTTTGAGACAGAGTCTCGCTCTGTCACCCAGGCTGCAGTGCAGTGGCGCAATTCTATGTAAAAGGAGAATTATTTTGTTTTTGTT
>NW_012102909.1:1587344-1588884 GCF_000951045.1 Mandrillus leucophaeus | reverse complement strand
TTTTTTTTTTTTTTTTGAGACGTAGTCTTGCTCTGTCACCAGGCTGGAGTGCAGTGATGCAGTCTTGGCTCACTGTAACCTCCGCCTCCCGGGTTCAAGCGATTCTCCTGCCTCAGCTTCCCAAGTAGCTGGGATTACAGGTGCGTGCCACTACACCAGCTAATTTTTGTATTTTTAGTAGAGACAGAGTTTCACCATGATGGTCAGGATGGTCTCGATCTCTTGACCTTGTGAACTGCCTGCCTCGGCCTCCGAAAGTGCTAGGATTACAGGTATAAGACACCACGCCCGGCCTATTATACACTCTGTTATATGCTTGTTGGACTCTTTCTCCAACTGGATTTTAAGCTCCTTAAGGACAGTGACTAGGAGACAAAGTAGGAGTTCAAGACATACTTGATTGATTTCCTGATTTTTGGATACTTTGAGTGGGAAATAATAGAATTTTTAAATATCTAAAAGAAAACAATCTTCATGAAAAGTCCTTCATGTTTCTAAAATTTGCTTTGTTCAAAAGGACAAATCTCTTTTCAATACTTCCCTTAAAGCAGCACTATATTAGTAATTTTCTCAACCTCTGGCCGGAGTTTGGTGAAGAAAAGTGAGGCAGTTAAGACTACAGAGATGGCTGTATTTAAATATCTGGTGGGCGAGGACTCTGGATGTTTGACCATTTTCTATAGTCATGGAGCTCACCAAAGTTTACCATTTGTATAGGAATCTTTTAGCTGTTGGATGGAAAAATCTCTTTCCTGTGAAACTCCATGGAATTTCTGCTTCTGGCTCAGGCAACAGTTATTCATTGCAGACCATGAAAACTTGTGACACAGGTATCCAAATGGGCACCAAATAAGTGAGAAAAGAAAAGTCTCAACTACATATTTTAAAAGTATTTTTGATTCCAGGTGATGAACTAGGCAGGCTGTGACTGGCATTGACAATATCCCTTTACTCAGACCCAGGGGATCACTTTTGATTGAAAAACCTTGTCCTCCAAACCAGCTTCCCAAGAAACAAACGCAAGTCCAAGACCTTACTTCATATTCTGGATATCCACACGTTCCACCTGCATCTCTATTTTGCCCAGTGATAGTTTCAGCCTTTAATTTGAGCTGCTGTGTAGGACCTGGCTGGGGACTGGAGTTTTATGTTTGAATACAAGGCCCCTTTTCTGGATGAATTCGGCCATCTCTTCTTCCCCCTTTCAATCACCTGGGCTTTGGTCGAGTGATAAACATGTACCCCTGGATACATGTTGTCTCAGAGGAGTCCCTTGGTTATAACGAGACTGAATTAAAGAGCCAGTTCTCTAGGAAGAATCTCAAATTAGTTAAAAATTTTTTCATTAAGCTTCCACTATAAAACAGCTAACAATGACTGAGCACTGACTATCTGCTAGGTCTTCTGCCAAATACTTTACAAATATTATTTCATTTAGTGTTCACAATACTGATAGATGTAAATTTTTATTATCTTAGTTTTATTGATTGGGAAACTGAAGCATAAAAGGGCTAAACAATTTTTTTTTTTTTTTTTTTTT
>NW_012102909.1:1582951-1585014 GCF_000951045.1 Mandrillus leucophaeus | reverse complement strand
TGCAGTGGTGAGATCTCAGCTCACTGCAACCTCTGCCTCCCGGGTTCAAGCAATTCTCCTGCCTCAGCCTCCCAAGTAGCTGGGATTACAGGCATGTGCCACCGTGCCCCACTAATTTTGTATTTTCAGTAGAGACAGGGTTTTGCCACGTTAGTCAGGCTGCTCTCGAACTCCTGACCTCAGGTGATCCACCGACATTGGCCTGCCAAAGTGGTGAGATTACAGGCATGAGCCACTGCACATGGCCAATTCTTAAGTTTTTCAACCATGGCACTATTAATATTTTGGACCACATAATTCTGTGCAGTGGGGCCGGGGGTGTCCTGTGCATTGTAGGTCTCTTTCATTGTCTCTTTCTCTCTCTCATACACATACCCACACCCACACACACATACACACCCACTCACCCACCCACACATATTCTCTCCTTTACACCAAACAAATATTTTTAGAAATATACCACTAGTTCAGGAAAAGACCAGTCTGAATTAATAAAAATCTGAGAAATAAAATGGTCAAAAATCTTGGGAAACAAGTTGGCACTGCGTTCATCCCCATAGAAAGCAAGCCATACTTCTAACCACCCTGAGTCATGGCTAATTTGAAGGACATTGGAGGACCCGGTCTGTATGCAACCTTTTCTTAGGTTGCAGATGTCATCTGCATGAAATGTACCTGCTCCGATAAAATGCCTCCAAATATGCCAGGCATGATAGAATTTTTTTTGAAGCAACAGAAATTTTGCATGTGGTAATAATGTATCAACTTTACTTGCTTTAATTCATGTGTTTAATTTGTCTAAATACTTCCCTATGTTACTATTTACTTGATTCATTTATTGAGGAAACCTCTTCAAAAGTAGTAAAGACTCAGACTGCCACCCAGTCTTGTTTGACTTATCGCCACACCTGATTTACTGGTGTTCTTCTTCCTAGTTGTCCTGTGGGCAACATCTTCAAGGTTTTTTTCCAGCCTGCTCTTAAAATCCAGGCTTATCGTGGAGACTCAAAGGGAGCATGCTTCTTAATCAGGGGGAGATAGCCTGTTTATAAGCCACAGGACATGTACAGCGAATCTAATTGGGCAGGCCATTAGACTTTTACTTGGCAAGGAAAGAGAATGAGGTCAAAAACCTAATACACAACTGTCATTTTTTGACAGACTATTATGTACCTCAAGCCCCTTATATATTTAATCTTTACTATAAACATGCGAGACAGGTTCTGAAACAGGCTCCAGGTAAGCTTGTCCAAGATTACCCTGGAAAGTCAAGGGACTGGGATGTGAAATTAAGATTTGTATTCTTAATTCCTCCATTATGCTGCAATTATAGAGCCATTGTTTTCACTTTGATGTCTCAGGTCTGAGTCTGTTGAATTTCAGGTTTCATTCAAATGGCATTTCTCTAAACAGTGATATGACATGGATCCGCTCAAAGTTATTGAACCTTGTTGCTATTGCAGTCAGGCTGTTTTTCATATAAATTAGGAGAAAAAAACAGGGGTCTTCATTTATTCAATGTTGAATTTGGAACCTTATGTCTGACTTAGGTTACTTTCTTTTCTTCGAAGATTGTGACCTTCCAACCCAGCAGCCAGTACAAAGCAAATCCTGATCAGGCTTAACAGGCATGAGCATCAGGCGGGCTGCACTGTCACATCTTGGGTGTCCAAGATTAAGGGTTTGGAGCGTACATCCTACGAGGACAGTTGCCAGCTTGAGAAATGGCCCCAAATCAAAAGGCCCCAGAAATGGATGCAAAACGAGAAGGAAAAACAACAATAACAAAGTCACGGTCTGGGAGAGCCCATGAACAAACTGTGCTCAGAGACATGTCCGTCCTTGGTTCAGGTTGGTGTCTCTTTAGGGCACGGCCTCGTCCCACTTCTTCACCTATAATTACTATGTTTCAAATCACTCAGGTGTTCTCTCTCCATGATGCTCTCCTGACTCTTCTTGCCTTCACTTATCCTTCCCCACTCTGAAATCCTATGGCATTTATACCTGACTCAGACGATCTTGTTCTTTATTATACATTTATACACTCTTTTTTTTTTTTTTTT
>NW_012102909.1:1467399-1581381 GCF_000951045.1 Mandrillus leucophaeus | reverse complement strand
GATGGAGTCTCACTCTGTCACTCAGGTTGGAGTGCAGTGGTGTGATCTCAGCTCACTGCAACCTCCACCTCTCAGGTTCAGGCTGATTCTCCTGCCTCAGCCTCCCGAGTAGCTAGGACTACTGGCATGTACCACCACGCTCGGCTAATTTTTGTATTTTTAGTAGAGGCAGTTTTGTCATGTTGGCCAGGCTGGTCTTGAACTGGCTCTCAAGTGATCCGCCCGCCTCTATCTCCCAAAGTGTTGGATTGCAGGCATGAGCCATGGCACCTGGCTAGGGGCTAACCAACTTATCAAGGTCATGTAACCGGTACACAGCAAAACGGATTCCCTGATTTTTCCCCCTCCTCCCTAAATCATCTTCTCCCTCTGTCTTCCTCCTGTCTGGCAGCTAATGGCAACTCCATCCTTTCAGTTTCTTAGGCCAAAACCCTTGGGACATTCTTGATTCGTCTCTCTCTCTCTAAACCCTACATTCAATGCTTTGGAAAATTCATTAGCTCTGCTTTCAAAATATATCCAACTCTGACCACTTCTCTCCACCTCTTTGCCTTCTCCTGATTCAACCTATCATCACCTTCTGCCTGAAGTGTTGCCATAACCCTCCTAACAAATCACACTGCTTCTATCTTTGTCTCTTTGTCTACCCACAGCCGAGTAATCTTCCAAAAAGAAGTCAGACCATATTGCCCCTCTGCTCAAAAGCCAAAGTCCTTCCACAACCCTGCACATCCCATCCCCAGGCACCTCACTGCCTGCTGCTATCCTGAGAGGGAATGAGGACAGCAGCAGGCACGGAGGTGCCTGGGGATGGCAACTCCCTACCTGCTCTTCTGTGAACACCAAGGATCGCTGGCCACAGGGTCTTAGCATGAGGGCTCTTGGTTTGGGATATCCCACCCTTCTCCATGCTCCCATAGCCTCATGGTTAACTTCCTCACTATCCAAGTCGCTACCCAAATACCAGCTTTTCAATGTATCCATTACTCTATTTACAACTGGAACCTACTCGCCTAGGTAGTAGGAAATCCTCTCACTCTCCTCTAATTATCCTACAGCATCTATTACCTTTTACCATAGCATGTAGTTTATTTACTATGCTTATTACTCATTGTCTGCCCTTCCCCCATCGCACAGGTATTTTTATCTGTTGTGTTCTCTCGTATATCCCGGGCACCCAGAGTTGTACCTAACACATAAATATGTCAATAAATATCAATAAATATGTGTTGAATACATGACTGAAAGAACACATATCAATAAATATGTGTTGAATACATGACTGAAAGAACTTGGATCACAAATCTTAGAGTGGTTATAATTTTGTTGTAAACTAATACAGCATTCTCACATGAAAATGGAATAATGCAGAATATATTATGAGGTGGTCTTGATCAAGGGTCAAGTGAGGGGCAGATTTAGTGGCATGTGCTCAGATGAGGGAGATGTAAGATGTAACTGGAGGTGGTGTGGGTTGGGATGGTGCAGTGGGACTCAATGGGAAATTCTTTTATTTTTGCAATGCATTGGCAAGGACACCTTTTCTTCTTAATTAGAGGCCCATGATTTAAAGTTGTAGCCCTGTATTTGCCATACCACAAGTTTAGTCCTGAGATGTCTCCTCTTCCCACTTTCCCTGCTCTGTGGTCTCAAAGGCAGTGGCTATTTCTCAGTGGTATGGTCAGACATAATGAGAAATACAGATCCAACTGTTGGATCACTCAAAAGCTGGGAGGAATCTGGAATGGAGTTATTTGATTTAGAGTATTTTAATCATTTCCTGCAGGTTGGCAGGTCCCAGAAGGGTCAATTTTCAACAGAATCAGACAGGATACACTTGAAGAAATTTCAATGCTTCTGCATACAGTTTTTAAAATTTGGTGGTGTCCTACTCAGGCCTACAGACTGAGGGTTGACCAGATGTCTGAGACATGGACATTTCTCAGTGGTAACACTTCCCTGACACAATCCTAGTTTCTTGCTTTGGTCAAGTAAACTTTCCTATCATCTGTACCATTTACAATGGGCTACCTTGCTTTCAAGAAAATTGGTTTGCTCCTCACACAAGATGAAAATTGGCACTGGGGGCATTAGGAGGGAGACTGTTGTCTATCCTGAGGACTGGCTTCCTGTTCTTTTATGATAACCCATTTCTATATTATCTACATTCAGTGCATGCCTGTTCTTTCTTGTCCAACTGTGATGGTATTAAGGACACAACTCTAATTACTGAGGGGTTCTATCAACACAGCTTCCAAAGGCCAGTGAGGAAGTGACTATAGTATAATAACTACCTAAGCTGACCATCAGGCCAAACATTAGTTTCTAGAATGAGCTAATGAAGAAATGTATTCAGTTAAAGAAACTGAATACGCTGACAAAGGTTATTTTGGAAATGCTCATGTTAGGGGCTGATGTCTTTTTTGATTTTTATTTTTTTGAGACAGGGTCTCACTGTCACCCAGGCTGGAGTGCAGTGGTGCAATCTCAGCTCACTGCAACCTCCGCCTCTCGGGCTCAAGCCATCCTCCCACCTCAGCCTCCTGAGTAGCTAGGACTACAGGCATGCGCCATCATGTCCAGTTAATTTTTGTATTTTTTGTAGAGATGGGGTTTCACCATGTTGCCCAGGCTGGTCTTGAACTCCTGGGTTCAAGTGATCCACGCACCTCGGACTCCTAAAGTGCTGGGATTACAGGCATGTGCCACTGTACCTGGCCAAGGCTGAGGTTTTGACATGAGCTAACTAAGCCCCGACTGCCCCCTGACAGCTTGAGCTCCGAGACACTGACAGTGGGCAGGACCAAATCCAGAGACTGATGGGTTCTCAGTCACAGCTGCACATGACAACTTCCTGAGGGGGCGGTGGAACCACCAAAGCTGGGGCTCATGCCAGAGGCTTAGGTTCAGTCAGTCTGGCATGAGGTCAGGGCACCAATCTTATTAAAAAGCTCTCCAGGTGATTTTACATATAGCCAGGAATGAAAACTACCTGATGCGAAAGCTCCAGAGAAGGGCTATCTGAGGAGCTGGGAGAGAGAATGCAGTCCCTACTCTTGCCTCACAATCCCTATTGTAAGGGCTCCTTCCCCACTCTCTCTCCTGCTTCATTAGTTTTCCATTTTCTCCTTGGTTATTTCCACAACAATAAACAAGTTGCAAATTCTCCCATCCTAAATAAAATGACCTCCCCAAACTCCACATTTTCCTTCAGCTCATACCCATTTTCCTGCATCCCTTTAGAGATGAACTGCCTAAGACGTTCTTCTGTATATGCTGTCCAATTCCCTTCCATCCATTCTCTCCTAAACCCACTCTATCTGGGCCTCCACCCTCACTACTGCACAGACATAGCCCATCTTACCATCTGCTTAGGCCAGTGACTTTAGATCTCCCCTTCAACAGAAATGGGGAAGCTGGAGAACTTAACACAGACATGCCTGACACACTCTGGGGTACAGCACACCCCAATCCAGCCTGGGGCTGGTCGAGCAGTGCTGGGATCAAAGCTCAGCAAGCAGAACGAAGAACCAAAAAACTTTCCAGGGTACCTTTGGAGAAGACTGCTGCTTAAGAAACATTGATGGTGACAACGATAATGAGATCTCTAGGAAAGGGAAAGGTTATGACTTACACAGTGTGTGGTGGTGATGATGACAGAACTGGAGATAAAAGAGAGGCCATCGTTCATGCTGACCTGGAGTGCAGCTTTCCTGCAATGACAACAAGGGAAGCAGATTCTCAGCATGGTGTGCAATGAGCAATAGGCTGAGAGCCAGACACACAGGTCTCCTTTGGGCTCAGCTCTTAACTACACTTGAGACTGGAGTCTCTTCTCCAGGGGAGGAGGGGTCTCAGTTTCCTCTTTTGTAAAATGTGGAGGGTAGTCTGTATAGCCCATCCTCCTCTAAAGTTTAGAGAAATGTCAGGATATGCGTGGCCAGTGTATTAAGGCAGTGCATTCAGATGTTCCGGCATTTCAGTGAGTGGCATTGAATGGGCAAAGCTTACTTTCATTTAACTTGCTTGTCACATTGTAGTTGGACAAAGTATTCTTTAAAAATAGTCCAAGTCAATGGGGGATAAACTGGGCTAACTATAAATGCGATATTCTACTGCTGTTATCTGGACTCTCAGTGATTTGATGGGGATGGCTTTGTTACCATCCAACAGACTCACAGAGGTAAAGCAGAAGATGAATTTGCCTTCTATCTCTTCCCACTCTAAGACACTCACCGGAAACTGACCTTATGTTTTGTTGCATTTTGCAGCATGGACACTGAGCTAATTTGTGAAATCTGGGGCATCACAGATTGATGCTGGGCAACCAGAGTTGGAGGTTTTACAATATGAACACATGATTAAAGGCAAAATTCAGATGAACAAGTTCAACATTTTTCCCTTAAAGCCTCCATTCTTTGTCTAGCCTGTTATAGACACAGTCTTGGAGAAGTTATTTTTGTTGTTGTTGTTCTCTGCACCAGCATTGCCTCGTTTTCCACGTATTTCTTTTCTTGCTCAGGGTGCCCATTCTCTTTCTTCTGTTGATGGTTTTGATCTCATCTCATTAGTGCTTATCATAATTGCATTACCATGAGATTTTCCCCCATAAATTAGTTCAGGGAACTTTTTCTGGTCTGGGTGAACATCTGATGCCGTGCAGAGTAGAGGAAGGAGCACTGTGTGGGAAATCGGAAGGTGTGAATCTGAGGTCTTGGCTTGCCATGAACCAGCCATGGCCCAACTTGGCCTTTCTGAGCCTCCCTTTCTCTAAGGAGGAGATAACAATCATCTAGCAGGGCAACGGTGATGACAGAGCGAGGTCAAATGTGTGAGAACTTTCTAGAAGTGTAGGTGTGATTAAGCCAGACAGACCTTGGATTGAGCCCGGACTCTTCCACTCACTGCTTATGACCTTAGGCAAGCTATTTAAAGTCTGGCAGCCACAGTCTCTACATCTGTAAAATTGGGATAGTGGGAATACCTGGTTAATGGGGAACCTGGGGGAATGAAATGATGTACTTTGTAAAACACTTATGCTGGTGTCTGGGTCACTGTAAACACTGGCTCCATCATAAGCTGGAGGAACCTAGAGACAGGCTGCACTTTCTCTAGATGCTTTCTTTTCCCCTGTCCCCCCACACCTCCTCTCTCTCTTCCCTGGCTGGAAGGTTCTGTTGCTGGTGAAAACTTACATGCCAACTTCTTTTAAGATAGGCGCTGGACACAGTAAATAAGTGTCTTCCACAGAAAAGGGCTTCTCATCTGCAAAAAGGAAATCACTGTATTAAGAAGAGGGAGGTGTGTTTACAATTTCAAATTCAGTGACTTCTAGAGAACATCAACCAAGTCCAGGGAGATACCAGAAAAACAAAAATCATTTTGAGCTTAAAAACTCTTGAGCTGCAAAACCCATTAGCAGTGAACTCAAGTGCTCCTGCCTGAATCATAGCTTCCTGTGGTACGTGCAGTCGAGTCAACTGGTGAGAAAATAGTGGGTGAACTCCTAGATAGAGCAGGAGTCACTGAGGGGAAACAAGAACATATTAGACTGGTCCTAAGGAGTTCCATATCTAAGTCTAGTTTGAGGGAGAAGCCATATTTGTGGAAAAAGTTTGCTGACAAATGACTTCACCAAAGTGTCATTGGGCTTCATAAGACAGGGAGCTTCCTTTACACGGCTGTCATAGTCAGGTCATAGGAAAGCACAAAACATGAGGTATGCTTTTGTGCAGAGAGCGGGAAGAGACATTGAGCAAAGACAGGGCATACTAAAGGCATGTTCCAAGGTAGGATACAAGAAGGATTTGAAAAGATCAGTACAGAAAGTTTGGTCAAGTTCTTTGAGTTAGCCTGAGGGATTTGGACGAAGTTCTGTAAGTTATAGAAAGAACTTTGGTGGGTTTTTGAGTAAAACTGAAGTGATGGTTTCGGAGGTTGTAGCAGATGTAGCTGTGGAAGGTGGATCAGAGTGGGGGACTCTTGGGGTAGGGACGTTCTTGTACTTATTCTAATGGATGACCAGGAAAAAGCTTAAAGTGGCTTTAATTCAACCTCCCTAAGAACTTCATTGTATCCCAGTTTCTGGGGCCAGAGGCAGGGTTGAGAAGTTATTACACTAAGTATATAATAGTCATTCCTTCAAGCCTCAGCTTTTATCGGGTACGTGTGCTGTACAAAAAGTTTGTGGTAGGGCATAGAGATGAAATGAAGATGAATAAGATCTGTGTCATTAATCAGGCTGTGACTACAAGTTCCTGTAACTAGAAGACACAAAGGAATACGTATATTATTAAAGGATAATATTCTGCTTTTGTGGTGACACTGATTCTCTTATGATATCTGCAAGTCATGACTGCAGAATACAGCTGACATTAAACTCTTACCTGAGTGAAGGTTAGGAAGCTGCCTGGGATGGGAGTTAGAGGACACATCTGAGTGCTAAGCACAACGTCCCCATTGGCAAGAGGAGGAAGAAGATGTACAGGAAAATCTTCAAGTGGTGAAAAGTTAGGGAGGTTATTCCAGGTCATTTGGTTATTCGTTCATGCAACAAATACTTATTGAAGACCTGCTCTATACTAGAGATGTAGGCTGATGTAGGCTTTGAGAGGAGAAACACAGTCTCTGCTTTCATGGATTTTATAGGAGGCAGGAGAGACAGTTATTTAACATTACTAAGAAATAAATTCTTTGAGTGTGTACCATGTGCCAAGCAATGTGCTAAGGCTTGCAATGAACAAAACAGATAAAGTACCCTGTCCAAGGAGCCAACATGCTAGTAATTACACAAATTGTTGTGTAATTATAATTGTGATGAGCACACAAAAGGAGAAGGAGGGGGCTGGCCCTCATCTGGGAGGTCAGGAAATGCTTCCCTACCCCACCCCACGCTCCGCCCCAGGAAAGACTATTTAAGCTGAAACCTGAGGTCGGGTGAGGGGGTAGAGTGGGGAGGGGGAGGCACTGCAAAGATCCTGGGGCAAGAAGGACCCCAGATCTTTTGAGAGCTAAAAGAGGGCCAGTGAGGGCTGTTGAATCTAAATGAGACAGACAATGGCTCAAAATGAGTCTAGAAAATGCAGCAGGGCCAGATGACCACGGCCACCTAGGCCATGATGAAGCTTTTGAAATTTTTCCTAAGCGCAACAGGGAACTACTGGAGGTTACCCCCATATTTAGAATCAGCTGTTGGCAGATGATGGATTGTTGCAGGAATGGTGACGCTGTGTTGAGTAAAATTATAAAGCATACGATGACAGTGTAAGATCATGCAGTACCTGAATTGAGCATTATTATTATTATTATTATTATTTTATTATATATTTTTTTCTGAGACGGAGTCTCACTCTGTCACCCAGGCTGGAGTGCAGTGGCACAATATCAGCTCACTACAACCTCCGCCTCCCAGGTTCAAGCTATTGTCCTGCCTCAGCCTCCCAAGTAGCTGGGATTACAGGTGCCTGCCACCACGCCCGGTTAATTTCTGTACTTTTTTAGTAGAGACAGGTTTCACCATATTGGCCGGGCTGGTCTCGAGCTCCTGACCTTGTGATCCGCCTGCCTCGGCCACCCAAAGTGCCTGGATTACAGGTGTGAGCCACCGTGCCCAGCCCAAGTATTATTATTTTCAAGATGTCCTTCCATCTGTGATGATAATACAGGCAGTCCCCAACTTAACAATGGTTCCACTTAAGCAATATTGTGACTTTATGAAGGTACTTTCAGTTGTGTATATTAATGGTGAGTACCCACACAACCATTCCGTTTTTCACTTTTAGTACAATATTAAATAAATTGCATGAGCTATTCAACACTTTCTTATAAAACAGGCTTTGTGTTAGATGATTTTGCCCAACCATGGGGTAATGTCAGTGTTTCGAACATGTTTAAGGTAGGCGAGGCTAAGCAATGATGTTTGGGAGGTTAGGTGTTTTAAACGCACTTTTGAGTTATGGTATTTTCAACTTATGATGGATTTATCAGGACGTAACCCCATCTTAAGTCAAGGAGCATCTACAATGACAGCCAGACTTGCCAGGTCATGTTGCATGCAGGCGGTCTCTCAGCACTTCCTGTATGTCACTCAGTCAAATTTAAACTTCTAGCAGAGCTATCAGGACGGTGTATTATTCCTTTCATTTTAAAGGTGAGGAACAGGCATAGAGAGATTAGGTAACTTGTCCAAGGTTACCCATGGGAGCTTGGATCTGCACCCAGGCAGTCTGGCTGCAGAGTCTGCGTGATTATCTAATAGGCTATAAGTACCAGCCTTGATAGAAGCTGCGCTTTGTTTGCTTGTAATGACAACCTCGTGAGTTAAGGCAGGGCAGGGATCATTAGGCTCATATTTCAGATGCAAAATGGAGGCTGAGAGAGATGACAGTGATCTAAGGTTGCACCGAAAGTCGGAGGCAAAGCCAAGACTGGAAATGAACTCTGCATTACACTTTCCTCACTAAGAGACTCTCCATTCCAGGGAAGGCTTCTATTAGAGAATAAACTGAACTTGGGACAGGCGTGGTTGACTCAAACCTATATTTATTTCCTCGTGGCCATGGCTTATCCTGTTGCACATGCACCAGCAGTACCTGGGAATACAGATCCCTGCCCACAGAGCCAGCCCACAGAGCCACGGGGCCGCCACAGAGCCGCCACAGGAGGCCTTGTGACTCTGGCTGCCTTCTGTGGGAAGAGTTGGAGAGGAGAGCATCACGCCGAGGAGAGCATCCGAGGCAGCGCACTGCAGCGCCACAGCCAGGGAGACTCCAGGCTGGCATGCCCTGCTCCTGGGTTAGCGCCTGGCCTCCCTTCCGGCTGCCTCTGGACAACTCCTCTCTCCTCCCTCCATCCCAACTGGAAAGGAGTGAGAGGGTTAGTGTGGCCCAGGCCAGGCAGACATTTCTCACTTTCCCCCTCCTTTCCTTTTCCTTTTCTGCTTGGGAGACCAAATATTTCTGGAGCAAAACAGAGGAAAAGCTCACTGGGAGGCCTGCGAAGGCTTTGCTGAGGCTGTGGAAGACCTTCCTCCACCCGAGTGTATCAGCCTCCCAGGCTGTGGGCCTGCTCTGTGGAGCTGGCATTTTCTCCTCCGAGAGGATTGTTTGGTTTGGAGCCTGTTTTCGTTTTACCACAAAAATGAGTGACTTTTTTTTTTCTCTCTCTCTAAACAAAGGAGGACCATTTGGTTTCTATAACTCAGGTCATCTGACTCCTTCCTGGAACTCCATTTGGGAGGCAGGGCACAAAGCCTTCCTTGCCGCACCTCGGCCGTGCCACGTTTGGCCCCAAGGCCGTGCCAGCCTCGCTGCAGCATGTGCCAAAGCCAGTGGTGTCGTGATGTATGTGGGGCCATGATCCACTCCTAGGACAGCCAAGGCCCCTGCTGGTCCACCCTCTAGGTGGCCAATTTCGCTGCTCACTAGCACTGGGTGGGCAGGGGAAATGGAGGCCAGGAGCTCGGACTGGCCCACTTGGCTTTTGTTTGCAACTGGGGAGAAAATTAGGGAGGGGTAGGAGTTTGAAATCAGACATTCAATGAAAATTTTATTTTTATGTTTAAATTTTTGTTATTTTCTTTTGAGATAGAGTCTCACTCTGTTGCCCAGGCTGCAGTGCAATGGTGCGATCATGGCTCACTGCAGCCTGAACCGTCTGTGCTCAAGTGATCCTCCCACCTTGTCCCCCCACCCCACCCCACCCTAGTCACTGCATCACAGGAGTGCAGTGCCACACCTGGCTAATTAATTTTTTTTTTATTTTGTAGAGACAAGGTCTCCTAGGTTGCCCAGGCTGCTCTGGAACTCCTGGGCTCAAACTATCTGCCCACTTCAGCCTCCCAAAATGCTGGGATTATAGGTGTGAGCCACTGGGCCTAGCCAAATGTAATTTTTAGATAATCTTGAAATATAAATTTCCTTTGTCCATTACCAAAGATATTTTAGAATTCTGTGTGTACCTATGACATAGGTTTACCCAAGGCATCTGTCTATAGGAGTTTGACAAGTTTGATCAGGATTTGGGGATTTATCAGGATTTGGAGACCAGTGAGTGTCATTATCTCAGAGTGCCAAACACCCCAGGCTTGGGAACTAGGCATCCCTCAAGCTGCGTACCGAGGGGACAGAGAGGGGCAGAGGATATTTCAGATCACACAGAGTCAACTCTGGGACCTTCTCTTACTAGTGTGTGACTAGGGACATACATTCTCCTTCTATAAACAGTGGTGATGACATTGTGTGGGGAGTACATAATATTGTATTCAAGTACAAAGCATGATACTTGGTGCTTAAGCATTCAGTAAATGTTATTCTTCTTTATTACATGGGTCTCCACACCTTTAAAATAGACTACATGGATGTATGGTTTAAAATCAGAGGGATTAAACATTAAAATGTTCAAAATGCCTGACTGCTTAATTATATCATTCTACCAAATTAACAACTTTGTAGACATCAGGAATTAATAGGGAAATGAAAAGCTTTAGTGAATGTTTGTGTATATAGATACACACACATATACACATACACATATGTATATACACATGCATGCATGTTGATTTTTTCTAACATCATATACTCATGATCTCGTTTGATGCTTCCACAACCCTCTGAGAGAGATATTATTTACATTTTGAGAACCTGAAAGTCAGAAGGGTTAGTTAACTGAGTTGGTGCTGTACCACTTGTGTCAGAGCTAGAATTCAAACCCAAGTTTTGCTGAAACAGCTTGCCCAAGGTAAGCCCAGCTAGTCTTATAATGTAGCTGGAAGCACACCAGGAGCTGAGGCTCTTCATATTGACAACTCTGGAGGCACATGGCCAGATCTTCAATGGGCAAGGCTGGATACCAACAGGAGCTTGCCTTCCAGGAGAGGGGGCTAGGGATGAAGAGCTTGATGAAAAGGTTCAGGTGTCTTTTCAGAGGCCTTGATCATGCCAACTAGCATGAAGCCAAGCTCTGGAACCATACACTCATAAGTGTATATTTACAGGTGTAGACCTTGGAACAATGTAATCCTTTTCAGACTGGCAAAGAAGAAAGTTTCCAGAATTCTTCCCTGCAGTTTGGTGGCTGTCTAATGGATTTGGGATAAAACCAGGGTTGAAATTCATTAGCCAGTTCAAACACCAATCAGAGCAAATCCTTTTATAAGGGCGGATTAAATAATTCAAATACTTTTCAAGTCTTGGCAATCTTTTCTTGTTATAAATATTTATTTCTGGCAAATAGGAACAGAAAAATAATCCCTATTCTTATGGAGGCAGTGGGAGGGTGTGTTGAAATCCTCCAAAGCTGATGTAAGCCCCGAAGTACAGCTTACATTCCCATAGTGACATTTGCATTAGGTAGTGGGAAAAACAGTGAAGGTTAGGGACTGAAATGAGCTTGCCTTGCTGTTTCTCCTAATGTCCCCTGGGTCTAGGGAGCATTTTCAGGGCATTCCAGAGCCAAATATAACTGTTCAGCACCAATTTATCAGCTAGTTTGGGAATGTGTCTCCAAATGATGGGACGACAGGCTAGAGTTAGGCTGAATATTTCTACCTCCTCACTGCCTCCAAAAGTAACCAGCTTGAAAAAAGTTAGACTTGTAAAATATTGTGCAAAAATCTGAATACAATTATATTCAGCAGGACTCCAAGTTGGTGAAATTCAAAGAATCTGGGCTGAGCTTTCTGGAGCTCCAGACAGAATGGAGGTGACTGATTGCTCGACTGGGGCTGCCTCATTGATAATTCACAAATGTGTGTGTGTGGGGGGGTCTTATTACAAAGCAAAATGGGACTCATTGCTGAGAGCAGAAAGAAGTGTACCATGTATCAGGCCTGGGGCTAGAAGGTTTTCAGAGATGAGTGAGATAACAAGCTTTTGATAGAAGACATTAAACTCTAGACGAAGAGATTTTGAAACCGGAGAGAATGGCTTTTACTAGGAAAGGCTGAACAGTGGTTGTGAAGTCAAGGAGAAATGAGAAGATTCAAAACCGAATGGGAAGGGATGGCAGTGAAATGTAGGTTGGTTGGGCCAAGTTGGGAGACATCCTCAGAGCGAGTGTAGCCACTGTAATGTCCTCTTATCTGGGGCTAAAGCCAGAGGGATGCCTGTAAAGTGGCAGAACCAAGCTGGCCACCATCCTTTTCCTTAGACATGGCCCATACCCTCGCTCACACCTCACCTTTTCCCTGACCTGGGATTGTTACAGGGTTTCCTTGGAAGCCCTCCCTGGCTAGTTGCCATGAGATCAGGGGATGGGCTTGGCCAACAGGTTCCAGGTAAGTTTCCTGGGTCTGTAGCTATTTTACCAGTTCCTATATGCTATAGGTACCCAGGACATGTCTTTTGATTTTCCATTCTGTTCTCTGGGGAAGGCTGGAGTAGAATGGAGAACATTAAGAGCCTGAACTCTGGAGACCCAACAAGCCCTGCCACTAACTGGCTATGTCACCATGGGCAAGGTTTTTCACTCTGTTCGTAACTCAAAATTGTCATCTACAAGATAGGAGTAATACTTCATAAGCTGTTGTAAATTTTAATGAGATAATATCATTTAATGCTTAGCACTTAATAAACACTCAACATATAACTGTCATTGCTAAGGTGGGCACTGTTGGGGTCATTGACTGAGGTACCTGCAAAACACAAGGTGTGAATATGTGCGCAAACTGAGTGAGTCTTGCAACCTGTCTACTAGGTTGTGTCAGGGCTTTACAATATTGGTGTGACAAGAAGCAAGTTATTTATCTAAATAGGATCTTTGGACATGAATATAGTACAGTGTTCTCAAATAGGGGTTGATTTTGCCCCTCAAGGGGCAACTTGCAGTGCCTGAGCAGTTTTGGTTACTGCAACTGGGGGAGGAATGCTATTGGCATCTAGTGGGTAGAGACCAGGGATGGTGCTGAACATCCTCCAATGCACAGGACGGGCCCCTCCCTACTCCCCAACTATAAATTATCCAGCCCAAAATGTCAGTAGTGTTGAGGTTGGAAAACCTGGCGTAATGTCTACCATGGCTTTATATGCTTCTTTAGCCCACTGTAGAGGGGCCCACAGATATAACTGTGTAGTTCACAGCCCGCAGGGTACTGGTGTAATGCCCAGAAAAGTTTAGAGGTGTTATACGGTGATTGGTAGAAGAGAGAGGAGGTAACAGCTAGAGAGGCATTGGAAGACAAGTCCTGGTTGGAGTAAGAGAATGTCTCTTGATAAAGCCCTCCATGCAGGCTTGAACGGGTCCAGGTTTTCTTAGGGGTAGATGGAATTGCATCTGAGCCACTCTGCCCGGTGGAGCTTTATAATGTAAATGGGACATTCCAGCAACGGGCCTTATATTGCTGCCAAGGCTCTGACATGACATGGATGGGAGGGCTGTAGAGTCAGAATACCTTACATACAAATACCAATATAGGACTCAGAGCTGCGGGCAGTCTTGGAAGGAAATGAAGTGGGTTATTATTGTTACTGTGTTCACGAGGATCAAGATTACATCATGGCCCCAGAAGGAGAGGAAGTAAAAGGTGAGGCACCATGAGTCCATTCCCAGACGAGTGCAGGCCCGGGATCTAGCAGCCCTGCAGATCTCTGGATCATCTTTTGGGCTACACACCCCAAGTTCTGCACAAGGTTGTGACCTCACAGCTCTGGGAACACACCAGCATTGAGAACTGTTTGTCAGCACAGCTGGTCTGCCTTCTCAGGATGTAAATTATTATCTACCCATATGTGTTGTTATTTGTATTAATTACAAAGTAATACATATTAGTATAAAAGCCTGGGAAATACAGAGAAGTATATAAAAAAGAAATTAAAATCCTTGATAATTCCAATTTCCATTGGTAAAATTAATGTCTTGGGGAATACTGTTTCAGAATTTTTCCTTGCATAGTACTTTTAACATAATTGAGATTACACATCATTCTGTGGCATTTGGCATTTGTCTCTATCTGAAGTTAACAGGGTAGTTTTAGGTAGTGTGAGGAAATGAAATGAAGCTAATGGGGTTCAGGGTTCTTGCAAAGAATTTTCTCCTCTCAATAAATCCACACCCAAAACAAATCTTGACTGTTGACATTTATAGAACTTACAAATTATCTTCTAAGTGAAGCATCAGCTTTTTAAGATTTTATAATCCTGAGGTCAGAATAACTGCAGCACTTAAAACAGCTATAATTTGCTAAGAATACAAATGTTAGAAAAGCTTTGTTTTCACTCGGTAGAGGATAATTCAGGATTCAGGCACAAGGTATGTGTCTCTGACACACGAACCCTTGTGGCTGTATACAAATTTGGAATAATTTTACCTTTGGAATTGGAACTGAGTGGCAAGTCTACCAAAATGGCTAAAGCCTTCCACACACTCATGGCCACAGGTTCTGGCAAATGCTGACTGCTCTTAAAGGACACAAATTTACAGAGAAAGTCAGAGGAGAGGTGGGAAGGAGACCTTGGGCACACACCTGGGCCACTAAGGTGCTGTGGGATGCATGCTGGCTGCCAGAATTGAATTGCATGGGGGACAGAGCCACCAGGAGCACTTTCTTCCTTTCCCTCGGCAATACCCAACTTCCGTCAATGGATGTCGAACAAATATTTTAAAAATATCAGTTTGAAGGGACACAGACTACTAGCCTGCCTGGGGTTCCAGGAGTATGGCCTGTCTCTGAGTTAATCACTTTCTCTTCCATCATCCTGCTGAAATGGCAGAGGTGCAGTATTGCAATGGGGAGAGGCAGCATCCACCTGCTGGTCACCTTACATGAAAGCTGAGCCATGGGGTGCAGAAATGGAGGGGGATGCCAACTTTCCCCCACAGGACAGCAGGACTAGGGGGAACGTGGGTTTCAGAGAAGTTTACAAGCAAATGTCTCCCAGCCATGCATACAACAAATGCAGTGCATGCCTGGAGTCCTCGTGGAACTCACGATTTTCACCTGGAGTCAATTTCAAACTTGGTAGAACAGGGGAAACATCCAGGCTGACTGACTGTCCATCAGGGACTGGTGCAGCTAACTTTGAACGGTGTCAACTCGCCCCCAGAATAAGCTCTTTTACTCCCAACTGAAAACCTTGCCACCTAGTTACCTCTAGTTACAACTTCCCTTTTGTCCCCCAATCATTCTAGATTTTGGCAGCAAATTTCAATGTATCTGTATTTTTCTAGGACTGAAAGATGGGAACATCCACCAACACAGTCTCTGCAGGAGCCACTTCAAAAATCAGTGGGCAAAAATCAGAGCTCTCTCTGAAAGAGGGCCAAAGGGGAAACACCACCAGATACACAAAATGCTCCTGAAGTTCGAGAAAAAGGGCCACTTGGGGAATGAGGAGAGGTGCCTTACCTGTGGTCACACAGCCAGCTGCAGACACTGACCTCTAATGCCTGGGGTTCTTCCTACCCTGGTCTGGGGCTTTTTCTCTTGATCTAGATTCAAGTCTTGACTTCTCTACTAATGTGCCCTGTGACCTTGGGCAAGCAGTTAAATCTCTCTAAGCTGCGATTATCTGTCTGCAAAATGAGGGGGATCTGTTGAAATCAGCATCTCTGAATCAGGCACACATCTGTCACCTGGGCATTTGGAGTCAGTGAACCCAGGGATCTTTGGGGATCTGTGTCTTGGAGGCAATGTAGAGAAGCAGTCTAAAGCCTTTGGAGTCTGACTGCCCAGGTTCAAGTCCTTTCCACCCCTGCCATCTGCATGAACTTGGGCACTCAATCTCTCTGAGTTCGTCAGCAAAATGGGGATTCAAATAACTCCTCCCTCATTGGGCTGCGGTGATGATGAAATGAGATAATACAGGAGGGTGCTTGGCCCAGCACCAGGTGCAGAGTAGGTACTCAACAGTCAGTAGCTGCTATCACTTGGAGGAAGCTCCCTGGTGATTCTGATGGGCATTCCCATGAAGAACATGAGACTATACGCTCCTTTACGTCTCTTCATTCTGAGTTGTACAAATAGCATTTCATCACCTTCACATGATATCAAATCCCTAGGGATGTATCGAGATTGTGTTAAGTATCTTTGACCAATATATGGCAAGACTCTAATCCATGACAAAGGAAACAATAGGCTTTTGTTTGGGAAGTTTATGTTCTCCTGCCCTCGATCCTCCCTCCTTATCTGCACTTTAATGATCTCCTTAGGGCGCCCACAGCAGCCCTGCAGCCCAGGTGTTTTCTAAGATGAAGTACAGTTTCTGGAAAATTGGGCAGGTTTTTGAAAACAACCCCCTCTGGAACACCTACGTTTGAAGGAGTGTTGTCTCTCTTCCCCCTAGGAAGTTGAGCCCCCTCTTCGGAACTCCTAGAACTGCCTCCCTGACTGATGTTCAGTTTGGGGAAATACGTTCAAATGGGACAGAGCTTTATCCTTTGAGAGTGTGCAAAAGTAAACCAGAGCCATGCCTGGTGAATAGGATGGAAGATCAAGTTGAGAAATAAAATTTTGCATCAAAAAATAAAGTATGCCTATAATATCATGAATCTGATTTCTCACATGGCCTATAAACTCAATTTTAGTGAGTTTGTTAAAAATCAGTTTCTTTTGTTTATAGTCATACCTCATGCGTCTCCATGCAACACCAGCATAGTCTAGCATGTTTTTCATTATTGCATTAGTGAAACGTCCATTTTTAATTTACAGTGCATAAAGTGGATCACTTCTCAGCTCATACTCCAGTGTCTCCTTTTTAGCATTGGAATCTCTCTGAAAGTGGATCTCCAGTTGAAAGTGTATCTTTTCTTGGCATAGTACACTGAATATTAAAGGAGGAAAAAGTGCAGCCAGAGTAAATACAGTTTGTGTGAAGATTTCCAAGATATTTTCTTGTCCAGCAGAGTTCAGCCTGGTGACTGAGGAACTAACCAAATGTTAAACTTAAGATGTATTCTAGACCTCAATAATTAGCAAGAATTTAAAAATTAAGTTTTAAATCAATTTTGTGGATTTTTTTCTCATTACGTCAGGGACATATGATCCTAGATAACTCAGAAAACACAGATAGATGGAAAGAAGAAAGTAAAAATTAATAGTGGTCTCATTCAGAGGTGACGGCTGTTGACATTTTGATGTATATCTTTCCAGTCTCTGCATATAAATATGTGTGTTTAAAAAACAAAAATAGTATCAGTGTATTGTTCTGTAACTTATTTTCAACACAGAATGCTATATTATTAACATTCCCCATTCCCTGCATTAGTAATTATTCTTCTACAACACTGTTGAATTATTTAGGGGTGAAGTATAACTTATGTAACAGATTACCTATTGTCAGACATTTAGGTTTTTCTTTTTAGATGTTTTTCTTTTAGACGTTTTTCTTTTCCCTCTTTCCCTCATTCCCTTGGTTCTTTCCAGTTTTTCTTTTGCTATTAGAAGCAATATTGTGATGAATATCCTTATGGCCAAGTCTTTGTAAACATTCCCAGTCACCTCCTTTCGATGAAGCTGAAATTGAAATTCTGGGTCAAAAATGTATAAAAGCAGTTGATTTATTTAAAAAATTGTCTTCCTAACGATTTAATGGTCTCTCACTGATGATGAATGAAAACACCTGTTTTCCTACAGGTTTCCAAGACTGAGCATTGCAGTTTTGTTAATCTTTGTAAATCTCACAAAGTAAAAATGGCAATTGATTCTTTCCATTTGCATTTTCTTGGTTATATGAAACATTTTCTACATGCTTATTAATCATTATTTTCTTAAAAATTTCCTTTGCATATCTTTTACTGACTGATGTATTCACCTTTTTTTAAAAAACTGATTTTAAGAATTGTCTTTATACTAAGTTTATTGACCCTGTGTTTGTTATATATCCTATTTTTCCAATTTTGTTTCCCATTTCTTTTATTGTAGTAGGATTTAACAAGAGAATTTTAAAGTATGTGCTCAAACATTCAAGTTTTTCTTTCATGGTATGCTCCTTCATGTTTAAAACATTCTTCCCAACTGGAAGATTATATAAATTTTTTTGTTTCCTTCTAGAATTTTTACAACTTCATGTCCCATTAAAATTTTTCCTTCGTCTGGAATTTGTTTGAATGAAAGGTGTGAGATTAAAAATGAAGTTAATTGTTTTTCCAAGGGGTTAGCCGGTTGTCTCAATGTCATTTTTTGAATAATCCACTCTTTCCCTATAGATTCGAAAGGCTGCCTTATTTTATACTAAATTCACCTAAGTGTTTGGTTCTGTTTATGGGCTTTGTTCCAATGCTCAGTTCGCCTATTGTGGTGTGATCTTACATTGTTCCAATTACTGCAGCCTTTTTATACATCTTAAAATTGGCTAGGGCAAGTTTCCACATTTTTCTTGGCTATTCTTGCGTGTTTATTCTTCCTTATAAACTTCAGAATTATTTTGTTAACTTAAAAAGTCCCATTGGAATTTTCATTTGGATTGTAATAAAAGTAGATATTAATATGAAGACAATTGATATCTTTACAATACCCAGTTACTGCTCCATTTAATAACAGTGATGATAATACAGTAATACCAGCAGCCAACACTGACTGACTGACTCTTAACTGTGCATCAGACCCCATTCTAAGCCCCGCCTGCCACATTTAAACCTCATAACAATCCAAGACATAGTATGGCTATTATCGCCATACTCATTTTACAGAGAGAGAAACTGAGGCATGGAAATGTTAAATAAGATGTCACCGTCGCACAGCTAGATATGGCAGAGCCAGAACTCTTTTTCCCTGGTGGTCTGGCTCCAGAGCTTGTAACTATGCCATGAGTCTATGGCTTTCTAACTCTTCACACTTTCTTTATATCCCTCAGAAAGTTTTGTGACTTTCATCATATACGTCTTTACAAATTTGATTAAATTAGTTCTTGTTACATTTTATTTGTCTGCCCATCAGTGATAGACTGGATAAAGAAAATGTGGTACATATACAGTATGGAATACTATGCAGCTATGAAAAAGAATGAGATAATGTCCTTTGCAGGAACATGGTTGGAGCTAGAGGCCATTATCCTTAGCAAACTAATGCAGGAACAGAAAACCAAATACTGCATGCTCTCACTTGTAAGTGGGAGCTAAATGACGAGAACACATGGACACAGAAGGGAATAACACACACTGGGGCCTACTAGAGGGTGGAGGGTGGGAGGAGAAAGGATCAGGAAAAGTAACTAAAATGGGTCCTAGGCTTAATACCTGGGTGATGAAACAATCTGTACAACAAATCTCCATGACACAAGTTTACTTATGTAACAAACCTGCACTTGTACTGCTGAACTTAAAATGAAAGTTAAATAAATTAAAAAATTTATTTGTTGTTGCTATATTTTTCTTGTGATGTTTTCTAATTGTCATTGCTGAACACTAGCAAAGCTACTGATTGTTATAAGCAACGTATTTATTTTGAAGTCATCCAACTTAATTACCCTCTCGGTAGCCTAGTAGTTCAGTTCACTCTCTAGTTTTCCAGGAAGACACAAGCATTATTTTAGAGCAATGACGTTTGGCTGCTTTGCCTGTATTATATCTATCATCAGATTTCTGGTGTTATTATAATGTTCATAGCATTGTCTAATATGGTAGTCACCAGCCACATGTGGCTATTTGCATTTAAGTTAATAAAAATTAAATGAAATTACTAATTCAGTTCCTCAGTTGCACTAGCCACATATCAAATGCCCAGCAGCCACATGGGGCTTGTGGCTACCATCTTAGAACATTTCCATCATTATAGAAAGTTCTATTGGACAGTGCTGCTAGAACTTTCAGATCAATATTAGATAATGGTGGTGAAATGGATTGTTCCGCTTTTTTCTTCTGAACTTTAAAGTGAATTCCTCTACATAGTGATTTTTTTATTAGAATGATATTGAGTTTTGAATTCAAATATGCAGATACATTTTTATGTTAAAGGAGTCTTATCCTATTCATAGTTTACTAGAAATATTTTTTTAAAAAAATTAGGAACAGATAATGAATTTTAATATCTTCCTGGCATCAGTAACTTTTGCTATATGAGAAACAAATTCCCCCTCTGTCTTCAAAATTGTCTTAGCTATCTTGGTCCTTTTTAAATACATTGCTGGATTTTGTTTGCCAATATTTGATTTAGATGTTTGTCATTAGTGAGCTTGATCTCAAATATTCTCTACTTTTAGTGTCTGTGTCCAGTTTTGGTTTTTTTTTTAACCAAGATTATGTTATTATCATAGAATGAATTTATATGCTTTTTCTTGGCTGGGTGTGGTGGCCCACACTTGTAATTCCAGCATTTTGGGAGGCTGAGGTGGGTGGATAGCTTGAGCCCCGGAGTTCGAGACCAGCCTAGGCAACATGGTGAAACCCCATCCCTACAAAAAATACAAAAATTAGCCAGGTGTGGTGGCTCACATCTGTGGTCCCAGCTACTCAGGAAGCTAAGGTGGGAGGACTGCTTGAGCCTGTGAGGCAGAGGTTACAGTGAGCAGAGATTGTGCCGCTGCACTCCAGCCTGGGCGACAGAGCCAGACCCTGTCTCAAAAAACAAAACCAAACAAAACATTTTCTTTATTTCTTTCCTCTGGAAGAGTACATATGTGATATGGGTCATTTGTCCCTTAAAACTTGGTAAAACTCAGGTGAAAAAAGTCTGGATTTGGTGCTTTGATTGGGGGACGGGATGAAACTTCCTCAAATTCCCTTCTCGTTCATATAGTTCATGTTCATCTGTGTCTAATTACACTGTTTAGTCCATCCATGAAGTTTTATTTCAGTGAATCAACTTTTTCAAAACTAGAATTTACACTCAGTTCTTCTGCAAATCTGCTTTTGATGAGTATTCTTTCCCCTATGATCTGTTTGATCTCTTTATACATTTTAAACACGTTTATTTTCCATTCTCTTTCAAATTTGCTCTCTGATCCTCCCTTTGTGCTTGTTCTGTTTGTTTCATTCATCTTGACATGGTTTGTCATTGTGTGCCATCAGCCCACCTTTAGGGGGTTGTTTGCTGCAGGCATGCTGTGGGTGTGGACCATGTGGAAGCCTTCCACAGGGTGAAGCTGCATGGCCTCTGTAGGGCCACAGAGATCAGGAAGGTCATGGACCTATTCTGGGGCTAGTTTCTTGATTTGGTGCTTCTGTATCACATGGGGGGTGTAACATCATTACACCTGTGGATTTGCATCCCCTGCCTGCTTCCTTGCCCAATTAAATGCTTGGTGTAGCCTGCTGGAGCCTGATTTCTGCAGGGGGCTCTGCTGTTGTGTGATGCCTTGGCACAGACCTGAGATCTGGTGTCCTGTATCTGCATCAGCATCGGGATCACAGCCTGCAGCCTGGCCTGGAGCCCCTGTGACTTTGTTTCTTAACTTGGGTTTTTATTCCCATTTCGTTTCCTGTACTTGGAGATTCCCACTTCTTTCCTTTGAGTGAGGCCACACGATATAATTTGAAAAATCATATTTTATCCAGAATTTTGGATCTGTTTTGTTGACCACAAATCTAGAAACTGTCTTCGATTTCTAAGTGGTTGATTTTTTAAGCAAATGCAAGGAAATTGGGAGAGAAGCATGTATTAACCTATTTTCTGGTTATGCTTATCATCTAAGAATGTGTCTAAACAATTTCTACTTTTGGCATTAATCTACTGGTATTTTTATTCATGTCTTAGAATGATCAATTTGCAAAGTTGTTCACAGTCATTTAAAAAAGTATTATATGCCCTATATCTTTAGTGCATAAAGATACATGCTCCAGATCTTTAATTTTTAAATTAAGTTCTAAGACTTGAAAAATCATATTAATATCTCCCACTATCCACATAATTTTAAATTTGTTCTTTTGACAGATTTTGCTTCACATAGCTTGCTATTGCATTATTTGCTGAAGACCCTGAGGTTGGCCTCATGTTTGAAGTGGCTAGAGTCACACAGCCTTAGCTTCATTATTGGGCCTTCAATTAAGTCTTTCTCATTAACAATATCACTTATGTTCTCTTTTTGTCACAAAATTCAATGCTGCACTTAGGAAAAAGAATCTCGAAAAAAGAAATATGTGATATAAAAATAAGAACAGATAACATTTTAAAACTTGGCGTATAGAGGTGGGGAAGGAAAATGGGAAAGGTAAAGGAATCTAAGTGTATTTTATTTTATAGGGAGGAATCAGTGGAAACTATGACATTTATAAAGTTGACAGAAAAATGTAGATGTAAATGTGCTGCATTTTAAAATTTGCTCATGTTTTCTTCCTCCACAGGTTCTTGTTCATATTATTTTCTGCATGGAAATGAACAGGTGAATTACTAACTAAAGGCCAAGTGTTTTCCTCAAACACTATTTTTCCCCTTAGAATATTTTTAATAGCTGTATGCTTGAGTTTTTGGGTGTTGCTTACAGCACAGAATATGATCAAATCACTGCCTTCATTTTCTCCAAACTGTTGGCATTGTGCTAAAGGCACGGGTTTGTGATTTAAGCCAAATCCCTACCCCAACAACCTCTATTTCTTTTTGAATATGAATGAGGTGACAAGCCTGTGCATATGTTTGCAACTATATATTAGGAAAGGAAGAAAGGAGAGAGAGGATGGACTGGTTTCCCAAGAAAGAAATACAATTTCACAGAGAAGTTGGAAAATAGGCCTTCGAGTACTCACTTTACAAATCCATAGTGAATTTGCATTTCATCTTCTTCCTATTACTATTTAGATGGGGTCTCACTCTGTCACCGAGGCTGGAGTATAGTGGCATGATTTCAGTTCACTGCAACCTCTGCCTCCTGGCCTCAAGTGATCCTCCAGCCTCAGGCTCCTGAGTAGCTGGGGACCATAGGTGTGCACCACCACACCCAGTTAATTTTTTTGTATTTTTGGTAGAGACAAGGTTTCACCATGTTGCCCAGGCTGGTCTCGAACTCCTGAGCTCAGGCCATACACCCACCTCAGCCTCCCAAAGTGCTGGGATTACAGGCATAAGCCACCGTGCCTGGCCTCATCTTATTTAATACAGCATCTTGTGTAACCTTTGAGCAACAGCACATAGCGTAGATTCTCTCTCTCCCCAGCCCACTTCCATGTATCTTCAGAGAGCTTGGGCCTGAAAGCCCGCTTGTCTGGGAAGTCTTCTTTGGAAGGTATTGATGTCTTTGAGTTAACCCCTCAGGAGTTTCTGATGTTAGACTTGGGATTTTGGTTAAAGAGAGAGAAAAGGGGGACTTAAGCGACATCGCAATTGAAAGGGAGAGAAAAGAACTCTGCTGGGGATGCATATCCAACTTTCACACTGTGACTACACAGGGATATTTCAGAATGTTTTCAAATAGCACGTACTTTTTGGATCTGTGAGAGCATTTCCAAATATTAAGAAAACTAACTGAATGTTTCTAATGTTTGGAATTACTCCAAGGCCAGGAATTCCAGATGTTTGTGAGGAAGCCACAGCATGTGTCTGTTTAACTACTAAAGTGGGTTTTATGATGTCAAGAAGGAAATATCCACACCCCTTCAATTCTTCTTCTTTAAAAACAAGATAACCTCCTTCAAAAGGCTATCAGGAGCCAGGTGCGGTGGCTCACACCTGTAATCCCAGCACTTTGGGAGGCCAAGGCGGGTGGATCAACTGAGGTCAGGAGTTCGAGACCAGCCTGGCCAACATGATGAACCCCGTCTCTACTAAAAATAAAAAAAAAATTAGCTGGGTGTATTGGTGCACACCTGTAATCCTAGCTAGTTGGGAGGCTGAGACAGGAGAATCACTTGAACTTGGGAGGCGGAGGTTGCAGTCAGCTGAGATTGTGCCACTGCACTCCAGCCTGGGCAACAAAAGCAAAATCAGACTCCAAAAACAAACAAACAAACAAACAAAAACAAAAAACACACAAAAACGGCTATCAGGAGGAGAAAACTAGTGTGAGTGATTAGTCAACAAATGTGTGTCCTCCTCTCCTCCTTGCTCTCTCTACCTCTCAGGGCTGTTGTAGCAAAAAGATGTGAAGCATTTAGAAGGTACATAGCATTACAGAAAATGCAATATATTATGACGGTTATCACTACAGATGTGGAATAAATAATTATCTGTGTGAGGGATGCCAGATCCAAATCATAACCAGTGCTTCTGGCATCTGTCCCTCATATAATCATCTTCCCCATCTCTCCTGGTCAACCACATGAATCACACACATCTTTAAATTAGGAAATTGACTGCTACAAATGTCTCATGAAGAAGCCAATGTTATGATAATTCATTTTTTCTCATGAAATGCACTTAGTTTTACTTCCATATTCCTGTATTTCATGTAAGATATTCACCATGATGAGAGTTTCTTGGCTACTCCACACAAGAACCATCCAGATTGAAAAAAGCTGCACAATCTACATGTGCGAGCCTAATGGTTTGGTTTTCGGTTTATTCCAGATTAATGCATTTAGACCATCCCTTTTTCACACTTACCCTTAAAGGTCCCAATACTTTGTTAAGACGCCTCACATTTCTCCAGCCCTAATTAACCATCACCAGCACTGCCACCTGAGAGTGAGCCACTTGGTAGATGGCAGGGGACAAGGAAACCAGTGTCCCGCTGCTTCCCGAGGGCTGCTGCAGGGCTGGGACTTGTGGCTCTGTGTTTTGTGGGGGACGGGGGCTCAAGTCCAGCCTTGCTCTGCTTACCAAGCTGGATGCCCATGGGACTGTGCCCACTGAGGGGGTGCCTTTTCTGACTGGAAGCACTGTAGGGGCTCACTATGCCCTTGCTACGGGTCTTTCTAGCAAAGAAGACTCTTTTCTGCTGGTTTCATGTCTGTGGCCTTGCTGGAAGCAGGGCTGGGAATTCCCTTCTCTGAAGCCAGTTGAAGAAACCCATGGACTCTGCAAGGACTTACTGAGTGTGACCGAGTCATTGATCTTGAAGCTGCAGAGGACCCTGTCCACGTTGCGGGCATGTCGGAAGCCATTTCCTCTCACGACAACTTGAAATGACTCTGAAATAAAGAATAATGACAAGACTCATTACTTGACCAATAACCTTAAGCTTCCCATCTGCCCTGATTTACAGCATTTGTTCACTATTTCACCAGGCTTAAAATATTCAAAAATTAATTTAGGTTGAAAACCAAAAGCAACCAGATGGGTTCCTTTCACAACTTACCAGTACATCCTCACTAGGTGTCCCGAGGAGGGCCTATCACTTCTTATTTGAATTCTCACCCTTTTATCTTTGGGCTTACTGGTCCTCCTAACCCGAAAGCCTTCCTCCCTCCTCTCTGTCCATTCAAATCTTAGCCAATATTCAAGTCCAGGCAGTTTGAAAATCTGTGATCTCTGTAGCCAGAGGGAGCCACAGGGGAGGGGCCCTCCACTTCCTCTTTAGTCAACTCACCTCCTCTGTGTCTGTTTTACACATTGTACTCCTCTGAAAGGATTTCTTAAGAGCCCACAGGGCCTACATTTTAGAAAGTCACTGCCTTAGGGCATTCACAACTTGTCCTGAACAGTGTAGGATTGTCATTACGTACGGTCTGGTGTTGTTTTCTTGTCTTTTCTCCCCCAGCTGGAAAAACATTCCTTTAAGTCAGGAGTTGTTTGATACCACTATGGCACTCCTATCTCTGCTGGGCACACAGTAGCACTACATAGGCTAGGTAGGAATGATTGTACTTAGGAATGAATCACAGTCTTGCTTAGTAGCGCTCAGTTACCAAGTACTACCTACTTGAATTGATATCAGCCCCTCAGTGTAGTACTCATTTGTCTCTGCATAGAAGAGATCATATATCTTGCTGGCCTGCATATTAATTTCTCATTGGCATAACGTATGTTTGATTAATACAAATGAATAAAATCGTCATTAAGTAAAAACAACTATCCTTTACAATAGTCCTAACATGGGAAAAACCCAATAATTAGTTGGCTAAATGTTTGGGAATATTTGCTTAAGTTTGTTGGTATCTAATGGTCAGTGTTCCACTTTTTTCCCTTTTATCAATCATCCTTTTGTATCTACAAATTGGGGATTGGGATAATGCTATGTGGAATATCACAAGAGAAATAGACTAAAGGTCAGAGGAAAAAATGCAGCGTTTGTGAATGTGGATCTTAAACAGTACATTGCTGTCTAAATGTTGACTTTTTGTTGGAGGAAGAATGAAATTAGAGAATTAGTATATGGGACTCTCAAAGTTTAATAAATGTCATGAGTGTATGCCACCTTCATTCCCAGGAAACTGATTTAGAGGTCATGTTTGCCAAGACAATAATAACTAATGCTAATTGCTCCCTCAATGTGAGCCAGGCCCTCTGTGAAATATTCTACATGTCTGAGTCATTTAAACCTCACCACAGCCTCGGGAGGTACAGATGAGAAAACTGATCTTAGTGAAGTTAAGTAATTTGTCCAAGATCCCACAGCTGGTAACTGTCAGAATCAGAACTGGAATCGAGGTCTGTTAGGCACCAAATGCCATGCCTTTAGAACTCAGCCATTCTCTTCTGAACCACCATGCGAAAATGGGGACTCATTGCCTTCTGACAGATGAATCATTTAGGAGTTGAAGTTGTGATTTTTTTTAAAGCTTATTTTATTTTAATTTTAGGCAGGTTTGCTGATTTTGCAGAAAAGTGGAGCAGGCCTGGATGTGAAGCAAGAAACTGAAATTTAAGTAAAAGAATGCAGAGGCACTACATGTGCCACAAGGAGTACAAGTTAGAAAAGAATGCTTTTTAGAAGTAGAAGAGACCTTCACAATAAGGAAATGGAGATTGTGACATTTTGAATGACTTGCCCAGAGTCATGTCATTAGTAAAGCAGAAAAACTGGGACTCATATCCAAAAGTTAAGGTGATGGGCCTATGGTTTTTTCAGGAGCATAAGTCCTATGACTATGAAGGATTTATATATACATGTTGATGCAAATGCACAATTGCTACATTTAGAAAGATGGGCTTAGTAGTTTTCTTTAGATGTCTGTCAGGCATCTGACAGATTCCTCGGTTGGCTCAATAAGCAATTTAGTACGTGTCAAGCATTTGTAGAAGAATCTTGTCTTCTCTTATTTGCTCAGTTAAGCCTATAGAAACCTATTTCTGTGTCCATTTTGAATGCCAGACATACAGACATCTGTCGTTTGACGTTTTTGCTGATTCCAAATATTTTCTGCCTCACTGCTGTGCCTACTTCTCTTGTTTCCTGAAAGATCAGCAGAGGAAAAGAAGACTGTGGAAATGCAGGCCACATGCCAAACTCTATTCTCTAACACCATGTTCTAACATTACCAGTTGAGTTGCTAAATCCTCTATAAAAGAGGCTGCCTGCATGTCTGCTTGGCCCGACCTCAGGGAGTTTAGGAAGAAAGACAGCAGGAATCCATGATGTGGCAATGGTGGAAACCAAACAATTTAACCCCCTAAGCGAGGGCAGAAGATGGAGGCAATGATGCTCTGGGGAGTGCACCCAGGCAGAGGCGAGCTCCCATCCTGCCCGATAGGGTTTCTGTGTTAGTGCACACATTTGGTTACCAGAAGAGCCCACACATCTGGCCCGACAGCCTGACTAGAATGTCAGCTCTTCACACATAGACGTTATATAACAAAACCCTTTTGAATGAATCTGCCAGTAAGTGAAAACCAGGACACACTAGAAACAGGACACTGATTTAATTCCACTAATCTACAAAGCCCCGAACCCACCTTTCAAAATATGTACAGCTGTGTTTTCAGGCAACTTGTATGTTGGCTTACAGCTCCTATAAGAAGTACCTCAAGATTGCAGGGCTTTAGGGAGAAATTTTCCACCTGAAAATGGTCTTTGATTTAATCTTTTTAGTTATATATCCTTTAAGGTTCCCTTAAGATCTATATTCTTTTGTCACTGTTATTGCCAATTACAATGAAAGCTTCCTGATGGCAGAGGCCAACATTTCTACTTCTTCTGAATGCTGGGCTGTGCCTTAACCCAGGACTGAGTCAGTCTCAGGATGAGCTCACTGAGTGATTGAATAAATAACATATCTTGGCATAGAAAGAGAATAAAGGGGAAGGATAAGGTGGTCATTTATTCAGGTCCCAGCCAGGTCTAATCCTGTTTGTTTTCTGAGGCTTAATAAGGTCCATGAATGAAAAGATGTTCAACATCATTAGTCACATGGAAATACAAACCACAACCATATGGAGATATTACTTCATACTCACTACGATGGCTGAAAAAAAAAGAGACGGACAATAGCATCTGCTGGTGAAGAAATTATAACCCACATACATTTCTGGTGGAAATGTAAAATGCTGTGGCCGCTTTGAAAAATAGTTTGGCAGTTCTTCTACAAAGTTAAACATAGTGACCTTATGTCCCCCAAATTCCACTCCTAGACATATACCCAAGATAATTGAAAGTTATGTCCACACAAAAACTTATACATTAACGTTCACAGTGGCATTATTAAAAGCAGCCAAAAAATGGAAATAACCTAAATGTTCATCAACTGATGAGTATGGCATTTCTATAAAATGGAATATTATTCAGCCATCACAAGAAATCAAATTCTCATACATGCTATGACATGGATGAACCTTGAAAACATTATGCTAAATAAAAGAAGCTAAATACAAAAGGCCACATATTGCATGACTCCCTTTGTAAGATATGTCCAGATTCGCAAATCTGCAGAGACAGAAAGTAGATTAGTGGCTGCCAGGACCGGAGGGAGGAAGAAATGGGGCAATAACTGCTTAATGGGTATAAGGTTTCTTCTGGAATTAGATAGTTATCATAGTTGTACAACTTTGTGATATATTAAAAACCACTGAATTGTACTTTTTATTTTACCTTTATTTATTTAGACGCAGTCTCACTCTGTCACCTAGACTGGAGTACAGTGGCATGATCTTGGCTCACTGCAACCTCTGCCTCCTAAGTTCAAACTATTCTCCTGCCTCAGCCTCCCGAGTAGCTGGAATTATAGGTGTATGCCACCACACCAGGCTAATTTTTGTATTTTTAGTAGACACGGGGTTTTACCCTGTTGGCCAGGCTGGTCTCAAACTCCTGACCTCAAGTGATCCACCCGCCTCAGCCTTCCAAAATGCTGGGATTACAGGTGTGAGCCACCATTCCTGGTCTGAATTGTACCGTTTAAAAGGGTGATTTTTATAGTAGGTAAAATATAGCTCAATTTAAAAAAAGAAAAAATAAAGTCAGTAAGTAGTTTGATAGATTTATTCCATTCTGTTCTCTCCTTTTATTTCTTTGGTTTCCTTTTTTCTTTTTGGAAATGTGGAACACATAGCTTTGAGATGACCTCAATAAAGATTGCATATCATTCACTCTGTCTGAAAATGAGGTATCTGTATATTCTCCACTTGTTCTGGTCACCCAAGACTTTTGTGCCAAATTATTGTTAGTGATATTTCATCTTGTGAGTCAGTTTGAATTTGCTCTCCTCTTAGATGCTTAATGTGGCATAGAACATCAAAAATAAAACGTAGGGACTGACATATAATGGGTGCTTTCTGATGCCTGAATTGTTCTAGAACTTTTTTCAGTTATAGCTTTTAATTTATAATAACTTTAGTGAGGCATAATTGATATACAATAACTTGCACATAAAGTGTATGATTTGATAAATTTTGACATATGTATACAATCATAAGACAATACCACAGTCAAGACAGTGAGTGTAGCTGTCACCCCCAAAAGTTTCCCTGTGTTGCTTTGTAATCTCTCCTCCCAGCCCTCCCTACCTCCACTCCCACACAACCGCTGGTCTGCTCTCTGGAACTGTATATTAGTTTGCAGTTTCTGGAATTTTATGTAAATAGGATCATTCAGTAAGTAATTTTCTTGTCTGGCTTCTTTTACTCAGCACAATTATTTTAGGACACATCCACAATTACTTTGAGATTTATACATAGTTTATTGCTTTTTATTGCTGAGTATTAATTAGTCCATCATACAGGTAAACTATAATTTGTTTATCCACCTACCTGTGGATGAACATTTTAGTTGTTTTTGGCTATTAAAAATAGAGTTGCTATGAATATTTCTGCACAAGTCTTTCTTTGTTTGGACATAGATTTCCTTTTCTCTTAGGTAAAACCTCAGAGTGGAATGGCTGGGCCATATGGTAGGTGTATATTTAATTTTTTAAGAAACTGCCAAAACTCTTCCAAAGTGTTGTGCTGTTTTGTATTTGTACATGAGAATCCTTCCTCTACATAGAAATATCTTTAAATGAAAGGAAAGATTGAGCAGAGAATGACGCAATCCATTTGGAAGAGGTGACCGAAGGTTTGAAATGAATGCTTCGAAAAACAATGAAAAGTGAGAGAAATACACCACTATCTGATATTGCTTGAATGTGTCTGTTTTAAACATCGAAATTTCCAAATGGTAAACATGACGCCTTAAATGACTTTCTTTTTGTGCCAACTCACCCAGTTTTATCAGAAACAGTGGGAAACACAGTAGAAATACAACTGCTGCTGAAATGACAGTGTGAGGAGCTAATTATAACTTTCTTCCGGTTCTGGAGTACAGGAACTTCAAGTGTAGAGAAGTTGGCAAGTTGCACACTTGATTCCAATTAGTTCCTTCCTGGCATCCTTGCTTCTGTAGCACGTTGTGAACTATGGAAGTTGGAGGCCAACTGAATGGGACCACAGAAAGATTGTGCTCAGGCACACAGTGCATTTTCCAGAGAGGAGCTAAATTAGGCAGGGCCAAATGGGTCCCTATTCTTAATTAAACAGAGGCTAATCTGCAAAAATATTTAATTAGAAACTTTAAAAAAGAGTCTATATTGGGAGCAGAATTACTGAAATACAAGTAAAGTCAAAGTTGCTACAAAGGGTTTCCACATAGCAGGTGACTTCCTGCATGTTTTGGAACAGGGACTGTAAATACAGTGACATAAGCACCATGCTGAATGGCAGCCACATGCTTGGCCTGGGTACTGGGGTGACAATGGGGAGTGGTGAGGAGTACCGTGAACTGGAAAGTGTATATGCTTCTTTTAAAGGAAGTGATTCAGTCCTCAATAATCATTAACTTGTAATAAATACAGGTTCAGTGTTGTCAGTTCTGATTTTTCAAGACAAGATGAAAATCTGTATTTTTAGGTGAAATTCGATTTTCTAAATGTTAGCAATAAATTTAAGTAAAAAAATGCAGTATGAAGAAGAATATATATGCAGATCAGATAGGACTTGTAGGCTGCCAGTTTCTAACCTCTGAGAGTGGAGGAGTTCTGGGAAGGTTCTCTCTCCTTATATATGTTCAGCAATGCAGTGATTGAAATTCTTTTTGATTTCTTTCTTTCTTTTTTTTCTTTTTTTGAGACGGAGTCTTGCTCTATCGCCCAGGCTGGAGTGCAGTGGCGCGATCTCGGCTCCCTGCAAGCTCCGCCTCCCGGGTTCACACCATTTTCCTGCCTCAGGCTCCCGAGTAGCTGGGACTACAGGAGCTCGCCACCATGTCCAGCTAATTTTTTGTATTTTTAGTGGAGACGGGGTTTCACCGTGTTAGCCAGGATGGTCTTGATGTCCCGACCTCGAGATCCGCCCGCTTTGACCTCAAAAGTGCTGGATTACAGGCGTGAGCCACTGGGCCCGGCCTGAATTCTTTTTGATGGCAGCAGATTAGATATTCTCTCCACACCCTCTCCCCATTAAGAGTTCCAGTTAAAAATGCAAAACAGTTCCAGGAATACTGGTTTCCTCAGTTATTGAGAAATAATCAGCCATTAATACCTTAGTGGAAACTGATTTAAATCTTTTAGAAATCTGAAGCTGTAAAGGAGACTCGGAGGAGGTTTTCTCCAGATAGCATCTGCTTACAGATGGCCCTTCTGCCACTGCTCACATGGGGGGAGAGCTCAGACCGTCCACTCCATTGTTGGAAAGCTTTAGTTGTGCAAGTTGCATGTGGTAAGCCAAACTGTGCCTCACTGAATTCCTCCCCAACCCCTCCATGGTGGTCTCCTGGAGATATACATAATATGCCTAATAATTTCTTTCTGCATGGGAATCCTCCAAATATCTAAAGATGCTCTTGTGAGTATCTCAATTCCTGGCCTTAGTCTCTGTGATGACTTCAGTTTTTCCTCATTGCACAGGCATCTCATTAGTGCTCTCACTACTCTGTAAGCAGACCTCTGCTACAGTGCTTACTGCATGGTTTTGTAATTTATTTGAACATATGATGATCTCCCAGAGTGAACTGTGAGTTTCATAGGGGTGTGGGTGGATTTGGGACTAAGTCTTATACATTTTTGTGTTCATATATTTTCACGTCGGTTGGTGCATAAAAGACACTAAGAATCGATGAAAAGAAAGGAGGGAGAAAGGCAAACAGGAAGAAAAAGAGGGAAAGAAGAAAGAAAAAAGCAAAGAAAGAAGGAATGAAAGAATGAATCCGTGAATGAATTATAATGTGATTTCCAGATCCATTATCTCTACGCCTATGGGCATGCCTTTGTCAATGCCATTCTTAAAATGTGGGACTTGAAACCATGGTCTGAACATGGAATAGGACTGTTAGTTCTCCTGACCTGGACACTGGATGGTTATTGATGCACCCTAAGATTGTGTCAGCTTTTCTTAGTCAGAGGCATTCTTGTTGGGGAGCAAGACAACTGTGATCATTCTTGTCTTTTCTCCTGTCTACCGTTAATTGTTACCAAGTCAGGATTCCCTAAACCTACCTGTATGTGAAACTGGATATTTGAACCCGAGTTCAACACTTTATATTCATCCCATTAAATTACACCTTGTTAGGTGCAGCCCAGTATATAAAGGCCGGTGCTGGATTTTGGCTTCGTTGTCATTATCTCGCTACCTCGCCCAGAGCTCAGTTTGCTGTCAGAACCATTGCTGGTGATGGGCTGGGGTTGAGAGCCAGCTGAGATCACTGTCTTAGGGGAATACCATCATCAGCATAGAGTGTCTTGAGCAGGACAGACCTGGGTAGGGCTCCACAGCAGGAGCTGTTCTAGGGGCCAAGGAAAAGAAGGAATTCACAGAGAGTGAGGGGAGGAGGCTAAGAGGAAAGGTTTTTGATGAAAGCAAATTTTACCTTCTTCATAGATCTGTCTAGGGATTGGTCCCACCATTATACGTTAGAAATGTGAACAATCAGTTATTTCCCTTTTACTCTCTCGCCCAATACATGTGAGTTAATTAATCATTTTGCAGATACTCTTCCCCAATTTCCTTTCAGTGGAGAAATATACAGGAATGCTTTTCTCATCTAGGTATGACGTTATCAACATCATGATTCTAACGCTGGCCTTTAATCCTTAATAAGATGATGCTGATAACAAGCCATCTTGTTTTGCATAACAATTTATACTTTTCAAAGCACTTTCATATAAATACCTGTATCTTCGAACTAGCTTAATAAAGTCACAGAGGGGCTATGCCTCGCTCTGACAGGCATCTGGACAATGACATGGGCTCCCAGGCCTCCTGAAAGCTATGTTTACTCCAGAGAATAGTCAACAAGAAATCTTCAAGGAAATCTGTGGAAGAAATGTTGATGTAAGGATATCTTTTGGGAGTTTCATTCTCTTCTTAGAAATGTTATTCTGTAATCAGCATGTTTAAACCCTTATGACTCGAATTTGAGAGATGGGAGCTTGCCTTTTTCAAGACCTAGTTCTAGCTTTCATCATTGTGTCTTGTTTTAATGTTTTCTTTATAAGAAATAAAGATAATATGATTGGATAGTTTACTCTGATATAGATAACTATTGTTTATAAAATAAGTAATATTGCACATAAGCCAGAGATTTTAAGAAAATCTAAAGAAAGATTTCTTAGATTGGATTTACCAGATTTGTCTATTTGATTGGTTCTACCAAATAAACAACACTTGGAATAATTTATCTGTTGAATTGCTTTGTTTAAATTTATTAGTGGATTGTGTATTTGTTTCTTGTATTTTCCTTAGCTTTTCCAATATTATCTTTTAATTCTTAATTCATTTATTTTTCTATTTCACTTGATGAGAAACTTTGAAATCTATGAATTTGATATGATCAGATGCTGATATGATATGATCGGACCCTGGTATTTCTGTGTCATTTTTGTTTAGTTTAGGTGGCGTTTTTATTGTCTTGAACACCTTAATGGTATATAAGGGATATTGTTTAGTTTTTGAGGTTAAAATTACTTACAAAGGCAATTTTCCATTGTCTAAGTGGTGGAGATTTTTCCTTTTACTTTGGTCTTACTCTACCTTTGTCTATTAATTTTAGATTTTGCTTCATTTTAGTTGCAGTTCAAAGGTATGTTAACTTCTTATGGTTGGTGAAAGGAGTTAATAAGGGCCAAATAGGCAAATATCAGTGGCATTTTTTTTTTAATGAATACATGAATCAAGACATTTAGTCAACATTTATCGGCCACCTAGTAAGTGCCGGGTACTCTGCTAGGCAGTGAGAAGTAGAGAGAAATAAGGTTCCTTCTCTATCTTTAAGGAGCCTACAGGGAGGGAATTCATTATACTAGTGAATTAACAGAAACTGTGTTCATTGTCTTTAGACTTTCTGATTCATTCCAAGGTTGCACAACACATCCAATTAGATTGCTAAACTCAAAGTCTGGGTTTTCTTCATGAATGCAATAATTGCACAGTTAAGGAACTCCCTTATTTTCTAATTGTTTTAAAATTACAGAACCATAAAATGTATGTTTATAAAACAACCCACACACACAGCATGAGATTTAATTAATCAAATATCCTACTCAATTCCTCTACCTGAAGCACACAGAACCCAGAGGTGAATTTACGTTGAGGCTCATGAAGCCTAACTGAGGCTCCTCACTGCACAGGCCCCTTACGAAGCCCTGGCGCTGCATTCATGTGGTCATATGTTTTTGTCAAATTTGCCTAGGTAAGATTTCTGAATTCTTAAAGAGATTCTCACCGATCTACCTCTGTGGCAATCACATTAACCCCTGCCATCTGTGTGGTCAGATAGCAATTTATCTAAAGGTCAGTGGGTAATCTTTTGGGATTGCCTTTCTTTGGGAAATTAGTACATATTGCTGAATAGTCAGTCACCAAGTATTTTGCTAACAACTTTATGTATGTATGCATTTATGTATGTACATACGTATTTATGTATGCATGCTGTATATTTATGTATGTACATAACTAGCTACTAAGTATTGATAACAACTTTATATCTTTACATATATACTTGATGTTTTGCTGCTGGCACCAATTTTTTGGTGCATCTAACTCCCCGAAAGTCTTTCAATTATTCTAAAATATAGCCCAGAAGCTGGAATAAAATCCTTAAGGAGTTCCCTCATTTATACCAGTAAAATATGCCATAAACATTGACGTGTGTAGTGTTTGAAGAGGCCTGAAAGTTCTTCCTTTAATGCCTCCTACCTTATCAGGTTGTAAGACATATATTCTGTTGGTAAATTAATAACTGGCATTGTATTTTGGGAGGCTGAAAAGGTGATATCAACAATAAACTCTCAATGGTGAAAGATGCAAGTTTCTGGGGGACAGGAACTCACACAGAGATTTTCCTTCCCGTATCTCCAGCACCTTGCACAGTGCCTGGCA
This sequence comes from Mandrillus leucophaeus, assembly GCF_000951045.1. NCBI lineage: Eukaryota > Metazoa > Chordata > Mammalia > Primates > Cercopithecidae > Mandrillus > Mandrillus leucophaeus. The sequence continues at coordinate 1,545,863 of NW_012102909.1, read as the reverse complement.
TGCAGCAGGCACTTAAGAATACTTTTCGAATGAATGAAAGAAGAGTGATGGGGAACCTGTCAAGAATTATATGAGAAGCGCCAACATGGTTGAAGTTTTAAGCAGTCTGTTAAATATGAAACAAGAGCATGACCCTGATTTTGATCATTTAGAGAAAAACTTGTCACTCGAAGAAGGCTGATTCTTTGCATAGAGACTTTCTTATTAATGACAAAACTATATGGCTCTCTACAGGGACAACCAGAGCCATCCACTACCATTGTGTGAGGACTGGCAGATTAAACAGTTAAGATAAATATACTAACTGTGTGAGAAGGCCAGCATCCAACTAAAAACTGAAGTATAACAGTATTTCCACTGTGGCCTATGACCACCATGATTGTCCGGTACCTGCAGGGCCTCATGAAAAAGAGAGGTGATTCCATTTCTATCCAGAGGTAGGGTGTTGGTAGTCACTCAGTATTCAGTGTAAGAATCCAGTATTTCTAACAATTCCCTTCTAATTAGGTCCCATGAAAGAAGATAATTTTTTTTTTTTTTTTTTTTTTTTTAGACGGCGTCTCGCTCTGTTGCCCAGGCTGGAGTACAGTGGTGTGATCTTGGCTCACTGCAACCTCTGCCTCCCAGGTTCAAGAGAGTCCTGCCTTAGCCTCCCGAGTAGCTGGGATTACAGATGAGTGCCACTACACCTGGTCAATTTTTTGTATTTTTAGTAGGGACAGGGTTTAACCATGTTGGCCAGGCTGGTCTCCTGACCTCAAGTGCTCTGCCTGCCATGAGGTCAGACCTCAAGTCCTGCTGACCTCAAGTCCTGACCTCAAGGGCTCTGCCTGCCTTGGCCTCCCAAAGTGCTGGGATTACAGGCGTGAGGTGCCACACCCAGTGAAATAAGATAATTTGGATAGATTTTTTTTTTTTTAACTTTCAAACAACTGACATGTGGCTTCCTTCTTTCCTTTTTTCCTTGGAGCAAATTTGGTTAGCAATTTCAACTCCTCTTTTCACCCTCCCCCTTCCTATTCCTCTTTCCCACCCCACCACCAATGAAGTACATATGTGACTGGAACTCAAAATATCATAAATGGTCTGAAAGCAATTAGCATTTCATTTCAATTTACCTCCTGCACATATGGTGGATGGTTCAGCTGCTAGAATTTCGATGCAGGACTTCTTCAAAATCTAGGAGGAGAGGAAATAAAAGTCAATGAACAGCTTATTTTGTTCAAAGATAGAATTAGGGTTTTGCTTTTAGCTACTAAGATAGAGATAGGAAGGTTCAAGGACATTTGGTTGCAGTGGGGATGGGGGTGGGAGGAGTCTAACATCTTGACTAGTACCAATGCCAAACATTTATTAAGCCAGATTGTGCTAGATGCTGTTGGGTGTCCTAAAAGCCCTAAGAATTATTCATTCATTTGCTCTTTTGACAGGTATTTACTGAGCCTATGCTACGCCAGTCCTAGATTTTGCAGAGGTTTAACATAGGGTTGTGGAAATGGGACTTAACACTGGAAATGATAAATGCCAGTGGCCACTCATATTGTAGGTGAAAGGGTGCAAGAGTAGACCGTAGGAACTGCAGAGTTTATGGAGGAGATGCTGGGGCAGGTATGCTAGGAAAGGCTTCATGGAAGAGCTGGGAGCTGAGGGTGGGACTCAAATGAAAGGGAGTGGGTTAGGGGAGGGTTAGGGTCCAGGCAGGGAATGGTGTGAGTAAAGGTGAGAAGGAAAAAGTACATAGACTTCTTGAACTGGAACAAAGGCAGCTTGAAAAGTAGAAAAAAAAAGAGTGATACTAGATGGAGCTGGAGAGACAGGATGGAGATGGTCAACTCTCCACAGGAGCTGCATAGTCAGATGACTGAGAGTTCCTTTTTTGCTTGAAAACTCTGGAAAATGTGAGCTTAGAAGGGGGCATTTGTGCCTCACTCTTCAGGAAGACCTCCTGAGACTTAGTTAAATGGAAATGTACACTTGTCCACAAATGAGTCTTACGGGGTTGAGTGGAGAGTCGGGGGAGCCCTGTGACTTCACAGGAGTTAATAATGAAGACTTTTGCTGGCTAGAGCAGGGTTTCTCACCGGTAGCACCTAAGTTTCTCTCCACCATTTACAAATCCTACCTTGAGAATATTGATTCTAGAATTTGAATCAAGTATTTTAAACATGTATAAGACATTGAGTTAATTTACCAACTAAATGCAGTATCTTTACTTTATTTGGAATTTGAGATGGTTTAGAGGGCTGAAGGAAACCCTTTCTCTATTCATGAAAAGGGCATTTGTTAAAACAACTGATGATATGATTATAAAACTTAAAGTCTGTGAAAGAAGACAGCATCTTTTAGCATTGGGAAATGCCCATTTATTTGCATTGTTGTATTTATTTACATATGCTTCTTTGTTCCAGCTTAAGTGATACATCGTAAGACACAAATGAAAGAGAATAAATGACAATGTGGGGCTGACTAAAGGGAAAATAAAGGGAAGATGATGCAAGAAGTGAGAATAGCATAGAAAAAATCTGCTGTGAGGAGCTTATTTCCTTGCTACAGTGGACTTAGTTCCAGGCTTTCTAGTAGCAAACGAAAAGGACAGCCAATATTTATGAGCTTTCTCAATCTGTGCAATGAAAACAAATCACTTTCTCAGAAGAGATCATATTTACCCATTCCAGAGAGAAATCTGGGCATCCTTATAGAGAAGCATTGCGAAAGAAAATGAACAAACATGCTTACGAAAATATTAATATGCATTTATTGAGATAGGTTATCTCCCCACCATGTATTTTAGGTAACTCTATGTACCTGAATGTCACCAAAAACAACATTTCTCCTTGACAATCCTAAAATTCAGATTTTCTGGCTACTTTTCCTTCACTCTGTAGAACTTCATGGCATTTTTGTACTTCGATTCCCTTATTTGTTTGCAGCATTCTCCTGACTCTGCAGTTGGAAGTAATTTGTTCCTTCAGCTTCTGCCTCATTTCCTCAGCCTCTGGCCTACCTAGCCACCTCCACCCACCCCAGACACAGGTGCAGCCTCAGTTCCTCCCTCTGCCCTGACTGTAGCATGAAGGGAATGTTCCGGACTCCCATGTCCCTTGCCCATCTCTGTTAGAGTCAGCGGTCCTCATACACCTGCTCTGGGCATCTGGGGTCAAACACTGAGCTCCTGCTTTCCACTCATTGTCAGTCTAACTTGGGATCAAGGACCCCAAGGATATATCCTGGGCACCTGTGTTTCCCTGCTGGCTTCCCCAGTGTCTTACGGTTGATCTAGTCTTTTTGGTCTCTTGTGCATGTAGCACCATCCTAGGACTGGGGCTTGCTAGCATCCTGTGACTCATCCCAGACTGCCCTGCCTGAATTGTGAAGATTGTCCATTCGCCCACCCCCAAACTTGCTGCTATTGGGCTCTTCCCATTTGATGGGGTACTTCAGCCAGTGGTTGCCGTGATTGAGGGAGGAAGCCATTCCCTTTGACTTGTCCTCAGGCACAAGTCTCCAGACAGCCCACATTTGAGAAACAGAGCTAGCCCAGAGGGCGAAACTTATTAAACAGTGATATTAAAATAACATGAAGCTGTTTTTTGATGTTTTAAATAAAATTCCTCAGGCATTTGACATCTCCTAATAAATCATTTTATCATCCACAAGTAAAGACTTCAAAACAGTCCAAGAACTAAAAAGAGTTTTGGACTAGTCCTGTCCTCATTCCCCAAACACACACATGACATTTTCACCCATCTGAGTTTCAACCAACCTTTTTGAACCAACTCTGATCCTTAACCGGGGATTGGTAAAGGAACCATCCGTGGGTCTTTGACCACAAAGGCACACTGACAGGGGTTGTCATAATAAACACATGCTGTATTATTCTCTCAAAGTGTCTGCAATTAGCTGATAAATCTAAGGGGTGCATGGAGGGCCAAAAAATGTCAGCCAAGCAATCCAGTAAAAACACTGCTTTCCCAATCTTAACTTAAAACATCTGGAAGGATGCAACACAGCCAATAGAGTAAAATTTATCAGTGAGGGCGATGGGCAGGATTTGTCTGGGACTGGGGCTCCTACTCATTTGAAAGGTCTGGTCTCAAAAGGTAGGAAGTCACAATGGCAGTTGGTGGATTTGAAGGGTTCTCTTGGTTCTTAGCAGCCAAGACTGTATGGTAATCAGCCTGTCTGAACTGTAGCAGACAGCAGATCAGCTCAGGGACTGGAGACTGTGTGGGGGTGGGGAGGCCCAGGCAGTGGTAGCCATGGCAGAGATGTAGACACAACACTGGGGAATCGTTGATGGGAAATCACTAGATGCAGTGGAAGAGACTCACACAGGGTAGCGCTGATGTTAGAGGTAAGAGCCTTTGAGGTGAGGGTATGATTGATCTGCAGAGGAGAGAGGGATAAGATCACTGCATGCCTCAACTATAATCCTACGTGAGGAGTTGGGTCTTGGCCCTGGTCCGTATTTACCTGACCTATGCTCCTTTATAAATCCCTTAACTTTTCTGAACCCCAATTTTGGAAAGCAGTTTAGTACCCTGAGTAATAGCTTGGAATCTGGAATCAAATAGCTGAGGTCAACTCACTCATGAGCTGTGTGACCTTGGACATGTTCCATAACCTGAGTCCCTGTTTCCTCTCAATAAAGGTGGGATAACAATAGTATCTACCTGAAGTACTAGCATAAAGTTGTTGTGTTGGGAAGATGAAATGAGATCACACAGGCAGAGCCCATAGCACAGTGCCTAAAACCTGATAAGTAATCAACTAATGGTAGCTATTACTATCGAGAACTTAGGCTCTGGAGACTGAGAAGATAGACTTGGACTCTGAATGGGTTTATATTCAAATCCAAGTCCCATCACTTACTGGCCATGTGGACTTGGACAAGTTATCAAACCTCCAAATCTCAGTTTCCTCTGCTGTAAAATGGGATAAGAAAAACACCAACTTCAAAGGGCTGTATGATGGTTAAATAAAATAACAGTCATGAATGCAGAGATATTTTATTGGTAAAATCAATCGGATTTAGGTAATAAAATTCATATTGGATTGGACAGTGAGGGAGAGCGTGAGATCAAGGAAAACTGACAAGGTTTTTGTCTTATAGACAGAACTAGACAGATGTGATCGATCCACAGATAGTTAACAACCCTTGGGTCACCAGCCAGCATGAGCACCTTTTGAAAATAAGTCACCAAGAAAAGTGGTCAAAACGGCCTTGACAGTAAAGCACTAAGAGAATGTCTGGCATGTATTCAAACAACAGTTGCTGGTAACTATTCCTTTGTCATTATTATTGCTACTGCTGCTACTTTTGGGCATGGACCGTGGTTCACATGTGCTTAAACCCCATCGCCCACCACTGGCCTTCTGCTTAATCATATTTGCTGAAAAAACGGAACCAAGGTGAATGCTATTTTTCTGCCAACGTTTGGACAGATTTCAAAGAGAAAATAGATGGAAAAGTATGTTTGAAATCCATAAAGAGCTAAATAATTGTAATGTATTGTTTCTGGTAAGTTTACTTTTGCACATCTCATTGGATTATGGGTGGGAGGACGGGTAAGAGAAGCAGCAGATGTACAAGAACTTTGCCAAGTTACAGGAGCTGTTTGATATATTTAAAGTGAAATCCATTGTGGGCCAGTCTGGGTTGTATATAAGAGTTTATTTTTTTCAAATTCTAAAAATCTAATGTCCTTTTTCATGAATTCTAAGTTCATGCAGAATTTTCGCAAGAACCTTTATAGAACTGTGAATATCTGCACAGAGTTATAAGGAAACCCTCCCTTATCATAGGCACAGCATAATTTTTTCTACTTGCTCTGCCTCTTGCTTCAATAAACAACCAGTCTTTATTTACTTGGCCATTTCCTGTTGGAGGACTTTTTTGTGTGTTTATAATGGACCAACCTCTTTTATCCATTCACGGTATAGGTGCCTTTTGCTTTCACACATATTTCAGAAAGTCTTTCAGAGCATGTTCCTTGGTGTCTTATTTGTTGTAAAGGGTAAATTCTGGTTTAAAGATGTATGGGGCTTGAAGTATGCTGGTGCCAAGGATGGTTAACTATCTACTGACCACTTACATCTGTTCAGTTCTCTAAGACAAAAACCTGAACATTGAACTTAACTTTGCTGTCTCTGTCACTCTCCAAATCCAATATGAGTTCTGCCACCTAAGTGCTGGTGATTTGACCAATGAAATATCTCTATATCCATGCACATTTTAATGTCAACTACCATCCTTTAGATAACTTATCCTAGTTTATAATTTACAGTTTTTTTTTTTTTTATTATTTGGTCACTGTCTTCTTAGATTATAAACTCTACAAGGAGAAGGATTGGGTTTGTTTTTACCCCTTATTATACTCACGATGAGTAGCCTGGCACATAGTAGGCATTAAATAAATATTGGATGAATAATTGAATAAATGACACACTTCCTGCACATCTTAATAAACTGGCATTATAGCATATTATGTATTAATCTCCCTTTCCCCCTATAAGTGTAACCTCAGGGTCTTCTGAATACAAGGCCATATTCTGCATCTTGTAATACTCCCCTTGTCTGATTAAGCACTACCATCTTTGGGGACTTGCTGCCTTCCTAAGAGGCCAATTTCAACACCTCGTTTTTAAAACATTGCTTACCTTAAAAAAAATAATGTTGTAGGTATATCATAATCCCCTGTATTAGGTTGGCAGCTTTGTAAAGGCCTCAACACCTTTACTTGGGAAAAACATAGAGACCTGTGGTTGGAGTGTGGGGCTCAGCCACCCACAGAAGGGCCACACGCGTTATTACAGCTGATGGCAGAGAGCATGTTAGATAAGCCTGGGGACAGCCAGGCAGCTTGGGACACACAACTGGCTCAAACACATCTTCAGGATCGTCAATGTTGTCCCCATGAATTTTGAAATGATTTAATCTCTAATTAATAAAATGTTTAAAAAGTTGCCTTTTCTAACTGCATTCTGCTCCACACTTTAATAGGTACACATATTGTTAACCATGGACGTTATCCCAGATCCTCATCAGTTCTATAGAGTCTGACTTTAAATAAAAATGGAATATGGCCAGGTGCAGTGGCTCATGCCTGTAAGTCCAGCATTTTGGGAGGCGAAGGTGAGAGAATTGCTTGGGGCTAGGAGTTTGAGACCAGCCTGGGCAGCATAGCAAGACCCCATCTCTAAAAAAAAATCTTTACAAATATAAATGTGGAATATTATACACACATATTTCTGGGATTCATATATGATTTTATGTACACTAATACACTATACCAAATACATTATACCACTCTTACATGCAAGAAAACACACTTTGAAGCAGTTTGTGTATCTTAAACAATAAAGCTTATTCTTAAAACACACCAAAGTTTTTGTCTGAGCGAGGGCACCCCACTCAAATAGATGCTACTCTGTTAGTTTCACACTCAATGAGAATCTGATCCGAAGGAGTGTAGGATAAACAAGGCTCTAAAAGTGAGGAAATTCATTTGTTTCCCCACTAAACCACTTTCCTCTCATGTTTGCAGGAGAAAAGCTCAGAGAGCTGGGAACTCCAAAATGTGGTTTATTTAATAAGATGAGCAGACTGGAAAAGTGAGTGGCCCTTCCTGGGAGCTGATTTCGTTCTAAAATTCTGCTGTTGCTTTTACAGTGGGTTTCAGCAGATTCCTCGATATAGGAGGAGGGGCTGCAGGAAGAATGGGAATGATCTGAAGATTACCTGAACATGCCCCTCTGCAATCTTTGTAGCCTCTTCAAGCTCTGGGAATTCTTGTTCAATTTGGACTTTTTAATAAGCTGAATAGAAATAATAGTGGAGGAGAAATGCCTGGCCTGAGTGTCTGCAAAATCTGAGTCTAATTAATGACTGCTGAGGCAAACGATTTTTTTAAAAAAAGATTTTCTGCCCACTACTGAAATTACAATTGATTCTATTTATGTTTTGTATCCCAGCCTGCTAATGTGAATGGTGCCCAGAATGCCATGTTTTACAGATGCAATCTTGGAAGAGAGGGGAGGGGAGGGGCTGAGGGGATTTTACAAGAAACAGCCACAGACTGCCCTCTTGTTGTGCAGTGTAGGTCTTCCCTGGGTCACAAAAGCTGTATGGTACTCTGGGTTGCTTTATAATTAATAAATATGCAAAGCACAGTGCTGGATATCATGGGAAATATGACACACAGGGCAGTCTTTGGGATTGCACAACTTAGCATGTGACCAGGAGGAATGGCGGACGGCATGGAACAGATTCCACATGCCAAGTAAGAGCTTTCAACAATTGGTGCTACTGGAGTCCAAGGCAGGGAGAGCTCATGGAGGAGGAGAGAGCAGAGCAGGCTTTTGTAGAGATGGGAAGACTGAAGGGTGCCTTTGGACAAGATTCAGATGGGGTGAAGGAAGGGAAGGAGGTTGCCTAATTTATGAGAAGAGCTGCTGCTGCTGAAATGTGCCTCCCCATCTGCTAGCGCTGGAAAAGGGATTGGTTCAATAAGGCAGGCACTTTCTAGGACTTTGGGAATGTGACATGAATTTTGATCATAGGAAAACCCTTTGCAGTTCTTGCTGGGGTCTTGGAAGAGTAGCTGGGAGGCAAGCCTGGAAGACAGATTTCGCCTTTTATCACAGCTTTGTTAGGGCCTGGGCCAGATTAGGGGGTTACACTGCTTCCCATGAGTGGAAGGGACAAATCAGCCAGGATCTGGTTTTCATACATAAAATAAATTTATATATACCATGGAATAGATTGATTCCTCGGTTCCGTTGATCTCCCAGTTTCCCCGATAGCAAGGATGGTCATGCCACAGCTTGCGAGAAATCCTTGCAAATATAGTGTGTTTGCTCAATGCTTGTTGTTTACTGTTGACCAAACATGCAGAAAGCTCTATGTGCTGACTCACTCTGCTTAATAGGAAGCCCAGTGTCGGCTTAAATATTTATCCTAGGGAAATTCTCCTAAATGGAGATGGCTTGGTGCCAGCAACTATGGGCTGTCCTTTTCAGTGTCCTTGGTTTCAAGCACTACCCTCAATTGCACACCAAGTGGGGATAGCTGGGAGGAGGAGCTGGCATCGTGGTAAGAAGGCCAAGTGTTGGGATTCAAAGTTGCTGACCCATTTCAGTGTTATCTGAACCCAGCTTTCATGCAGGTTCCTGTTTCACTGCCTGAAGCATTTTTGAAAAGGCAAACAAAGACCCAGGAGCCTTGCTGGACCTTTGCTTCACATTTTTGCTAGAGGGCTGGTGCTAAATTCACCAGTTGCGGTCAGTGGAAATTCCCTGAAGAAGCCACAATAGGAGAAGGCACAGGAATAGTTTCTTCCTTTACAGTGTTACTGGCTTAAAGGGCTACAATCTTCCAACCATCCAGACTTCTTGTAATTTTATCACCGTATTCTGCAGAAGTGAGTGGGAAAACTGTCATGGTGCTCAGAGTCCTGTGCAAGTGTGGAAGGGGAGATGTTCCTTTCAGCCTGTGTCAATTCTCCAGCTTCCCAGGACAATGGTACTTCATCTGTTGGGTACTAATGATTTCTGGAGGTGTTCTCCACCTGGTAGTAAAAGGCAAAGTGCTCCCCTGCCCATCCACAGTGTATTCGGATCAGGCCACATGGATTCTGGTCTTGCCTCTGTCAAGCCAGTTCACCTTTTTGGTCCTCAGTGTCTTCCTCTCTGAAATGGGGCTGCTTCCTGGCCTGCCTGCATTGTTCAGTAGAGCACAGTGGGCATTCACATCGTGGGCATTAGAAAGACTTGAGTCTATGCGGGATCACTATTCACTGTGCTGTGTGGCCTTGGACAAGTTAGTGAATCTCTCTGAACTTTTAGTATCTACTTCTATAAATGGGGTAATGATTTCTATATCAAATGGCACCCGTGAAGATTCAAGGAGATGATTATGTGAAATGATTTGCACAGTACCTGGCACATAGTAAGAACTTACTGAATGGTGGTTTTGATTATTTTTACCTTCCTAAGAGAATAGAGGTAGGAAAACTCATGGGCTCTAGAGTCAAGGAAAAAGCAGGTTCTAACCCTGCTTTCCCCTTAGGGCTGTGTGGTCTTGGGCAGGTTATCTGAGCTTCAGTTTCTTCATCTGTAAAATCAGAATAGGAATATGTACTTTGCAGCATTGTTACGATTTTTAAATGAAATCATATTATATGGGAAAAAGGGACAATGTCTCGTTCCAAGGCAAGTTCTCTACAGCTGTTAATTTCCTTCTGCCCTTTTCCTATCTCTCTCAGTTAAGAAACTAAAATGGAAAACAAGCGGGAACATTTTGAAAAAATTTGACACATAAGTACTTCCTCTTGAAGGAGGCAGGATTGAAGAACAGTGAAAAGATCAAAACATGACCATCAGATTGAGGAAGCAGAGCATCTGAGGATTTGATGAATCCAAGCCCTGGGCAACTGGCTCCTGGTAATCCACTGGTGATTTTCCATTTCCTCAGACATTCATAGCTAAATGCCATGGAAAGAGCAGAATCTCTGGAACCAGAGCTGAGTTCAAATTCCCCACTCCACCATTATGAGAGGGCAGACCTGGGGGCAGTTTCTCCAACCTTCTTGCACCTCAGTTTCCTCACCTATAAAATGGGGATAATTAATCCTTCTTCAGAGAGTGGTGGTCAAGTGCCTGGTAGAGGAGCTGATAGAGAGAACATGTTCAAGTCAGAGTTGGTTTTCTTCTTCAAAGGCCAAAATGCTATTGATTCTGAGTGTCATGATGTCTAGATTTCCTGAGTCTTGATTTCAAGCCTGATTGCTCTACCATCAGACTCTATATCTAGCTATAGTTTCCTATTGTCCTTCGATTTAGCTTCTACCTGCTTCTTCTTTTCATCTTCTGCCATTCTTTACTTTAAGCATTGGTCTTTCATTCTCCTATGCACTGTCCTGGGCCATGCTCTGCCAAGAACATTCTATCCATGCCCTTCCAATGGATGCTTCCATTGCGTCCTTCAGTTCATCTCTTCAAAGGAACCTGGGTTCTTTGTCAACCCTTTTACTCTTAATCTCATGGCCATGTTATTTCTTTTATTCCAGTTATCACAATTTTAATTCCACATATTTATTTATTTACTTGTTTTGAATGTGTCTCTCCCACTGGATTGTAAACTCTACCAGGACAGAACCTCTACCTGCTTTAGTTGTTTTACTGAATGGTCAGAGCCTGCCATAAAAGGTTTTCAATGAGTATTTGATGTATGAATGAATACTAGCCCCTGCATATTAATTTAAGGTTTAAAAATATGGGCATTACGGGCAGAAAACTTTGTGAAGAATTTGAGCTTATCAGAAGCTGCTCTGCAATCTTATTTTGGATAATTAAGCCCAGTCCTATTTTATTATGAGAAAATAACCAGCCACAAAACAACATCCGTGGGAACAAGCTGGGATAGAAGCTTCAAATGGGGGGGAAATGGAGAGTTTTCTATTCAGTATCCAAAAGGGGAAATGAATCTACTTCTTAAAAAATATTTAGCCAACTTTTAGGCCATAATTATTTCTGTCTGATTTGAGAAAGATGAGCTCTCTCTACTTGTCCCTGTTTCTGAATGAACAACTGCCGTAAACATGGGTTTCCAGTACTGGAAGGATCAAAACCACTAGCATAACTCACAGATAAAAGCTCGCAAGAATGTTATCATTCAGCTGCAAGTTTGGAGACTGAAGTCTCAAATTAGTTTTCTTCCTATTTTGAATGATGGTTTTGCTAAAATTTCGTAAAGATCTTTGCAGTTATTTCCATTTGGGGATGGAGGAAGTTATACAAACATGTGGGCTCATGTTGAGCTTGGGTGAGTTGCTAAGGCTGGTGTATTCAAGGACAACATTGATTTATTCATACAAAAAGAGTCCCGTCATCTGTGTGGGAAACAACACGTGGAGTTAGGCACACGGCTCATGAGGACGTTTGAACAGGTAAGAGTTGTCCTTTTTCAGAATCTAGCCATCTTAAGGCAGGACTATTGCCTCCTAATTGGCCTACAGTCTCTGGGTATCCCCAGTATGCCTCCTATGTACACAAGCACTGCCATCAGATTATTTTCTTAACTTGTTTCAGTAATTACACCCACTGCCTGTAGGTTAGAGGCAAAACCCCTTCAAGGCTCGTGTTAATCTGATTTCAACCCAATGTTGAGGCTTGTTTTCCATTACTCCTGACTCCTTTACCCAAACTGTCCCACCAGATAGACAGGTGTTATTATTACTGACCCCTGAATAGGCGTTTCTGTCTTCCAGCCTCTAGGCTGAGGTCATAATATCTTTCCTTTGGTGCTACCCATCAGCTTTCCCTGGTCTTTCAATGATTCAGGTCTGCCCCGCCTTCTCATGAGGACTCCTGTCCAGAGTAATCCACCTCTGAGCTTCTTAAGGATCCATGATTGGCTCCCAGTCCTGCCATTAATCATGTTTTGCATCCCTTGGGTTGTTGTTTTACATGGTTATCGTAGTTCTTGTTGCTTACACTGTCACGTATGCCACAGTGACCCCAGAAATGATTTAGAGTAGGGGTCCTTCACCTGTGGACCAATAATTGGGTCTGATAATTCTCTATGCTATCAATAATTTCCACTTTCTGGTTAAGGTAGTCTCAGTAGGCATATATTCTTTGCAAACAAGCACTTCTTGAATAAAACAACTGTCATCGGAACGTAATTAAGATAGAAATTCCCAACCTAAGGTGGGATGATTTTTCACAATTCTGTATGCTTAAGGTCAGATATATCAATGTTCTAAAAGCATAGCTGGGGCACTTTTTTTTTTTTTTAAAGCAGATTTGAAATATATGGATCCCTTGGATCCACCTGAAACTCAATGCAATAGAATCTCTTGGGAATAGGTATTGCAAACATAATTCTCAAATGATTTTTACGCCTATTCAAGAATGTTTAGGGGATCAAGGGAAGCTGACATAATATCCCTCATATGATGGGGAAGGGAAGTAGAAGAGGCAATAATTCATATGCTTTGAGTGCCTATTATGTGTCTGGAAAAATATTAGGAATTTTCACCAGTGATCCTTGTAATCCTCAAACAAGGATATAAGCCATCATCAGTCCCTGTTTCCAACAAGAAATGTCCAAGGACCTGTAAGTGTTAAGCATGTGGGCCAGTGAAACTCTGGGTTGCCGGACTCTAAGCTTCTTACTACTCACTCTGCATTCCACTCTGCTGGAGCTCCTAGCAAACCTTGAAGGGAGAGCAGCATGGAGGCACAGCCATGCTGGAAGTTTCCTGGGTTGGTCTGGGAGGGTTGGCAGATGCTGAGCCCCTGGCCGGTAACCCCTGGATCAAGACCCCCTCGACACCTTAAGAGGAAGGCGACCCCCTGAGCTCCAAATTTGCATCCTGGACCCCAAGTCTGGAGCCTGGTAAGCTTCCAATGAAGATCACAGATGCCTACCTGGTCACAAAACCTAAAAGGTGGAGGCTGCAGAGTATCTGAACATCATTGCGGGTGCAGCACGCATACTGACCTGCTGGCTGAGGCTTTAAGACAGCAGCAGCCAATATTCCAGCTGGACCAAGGGCCTTGCCTGTGTGGGGGAGGTGGAGAATAGAGGCCCTGGAAGCCAGTGTCCTGTTTACCATTCAGGAAAAGGTGTGTAGAAAATCACCTATGTGTGAAGGAGGACTGGTGACTGTGCAAACCCTGAACAGCACTGGAGCCCATGTATTTGGGGATTATAGTTCTAAAGCAGTGGTTCTCAACCTTGTCTCAACATTAAAATCACCTGGGGAGATTTAAAAAAACTCTTGAGGTCCAGGCCGCACCCCAGATCAGATGCCCAGGTAGCAGTGCTTTTTAAATCTCTGCAGATGACTTCAATGGACAACCTGGTCTAAAGTGCATCCAATGGCCAAGTGATGTAAGTCCAGCCTACAAGTGCTCTGAAGGCAGCTTGTGTTCAGTCACGGTGGGAAAGCTGAGGTGGTCAAGCGTAAACCACCAGCCACAGTCTGCCCAGTTAGAACGGAGAGGGCCTCCTGAAGCTTGGCTCACTGCCAGAGCAGTGCCCCTTTCAATTGTTAATTTTCCATTGTAGGGTACAATTGAGAAAAGACATGTGTGAAAGGCAGAAGGGAGAGATGGGACGTGGCAGACACAAAGATATAGGAAGAAATGATGTTCTCTCAAGCAGAAAAACACCAGGTTTGGAGAGATGGAATTCGGGCATTAATAGCAGATTGGAGACAGAAGGTGCCTGAATGTCCAGTCTCAGAGCAAGAGCTCTACTTACTGAGTGGATGATGCCTTGCAGAGCCTGAAAGCCGTCATTCACAGGAAACACATGATCCTTACTGTCCGCAATCCGGGCCAGCTGAGAACACAGCAAATACACAAACACATGGAGAGACTGTTAGGCTTGGATGTGGAAAATTTAGGAAAGCCGTTGGGGCTAAGAGGCTCTAGTTATATTCAGAACCCAGGGGAATATGAGGCCTTCACTGGGCTCAGGGGCTGCCCTGAAAAGCCATCAGTAATAACAAGCTCACCAGTGGCCTCTCTGGAGCAGGCCCAGGGTTGGCTCCAGCTTTTACATTTGTTTTAATACTTTTCTCCTCGGGAGCAGAGGTAAGAGTGCCCAGCTTGATGAATGCTTGGCCTGGGTTGATATGTTTATAAATCTGGGCCCAGGCCATGGGCTCATTTTTCTCCCATTCACCCAAATTCCTGTTGGCAACTTTATCTGAATCGAGCAGATTCAAGTTCCCTTTCAGAGCAACTTTAAATTCAAGCTTTGGTGTTGGGTGAGGCCACCTTCACCTTTCACCCAAACTGCCCTTAAGGAAAGGGCCCTTGCAGTTGGTTCGGTTGCTCCTGCTTTATGGAGCAGGAAACTGAAGGCCAGGAGAAGCCGATGTAGGGCTTGTCTGCCCCCAGATCTCTGTGTGGTTCTGTGACTGCCACAGAGTCAGTGTCAGCTGGTGTGTATGGCTTCTAAAAAAATATGTTTTATTGTTTTTACTGATTGCAAAAGTAATACTTACTCATTGTAAAAACTTAGGAAAATCCAGCAGAGTTAAAACAAAAAGAAAACAAAGGTTACTCATAATCCTTCTGTCTGTTCATCTATCATCTATCTATCTTTATTAGCCATTTGATAGATACCATTCATACTTCTTCTATGCGAACATACAAATGTTTATTTTAGAAGTGGGCACATACTATTCTCACTGCTTTGTAATCCTGTTTTATTCACTTAATGATATATTATGAGCATTTTCCTATGCCATTAAAACAAAAAGAAACTATGAACTACACGAGGAACATGTATTTAGATTGTTAGTAAGTTTTTACAAGTTGCTTATTATATGCACTTATACATACTTTTTTGCCCACTTGTCCAATTATTTCCATATTTTTGTGTTGAAAATGCATTGCATTTTTCACGGGTGAAAGGGAACATTTGTTATTTGAATAAGAAAATCATACTTGTCAAATTAAATTTGGCCAGGTGTGGTGGCTCATGCCTATAACCTCAACACTTTAGGAGGCCACATTGGGAGGATCACTTGAGCCCAGGAGTTAGAGACCAGCCTGAGCAATACAGTGAGGCTTTACCTCCACAAAAAATTTTAAAAAATAGCCAAGTGTTGTGGTGTGCGTCTGTAGTCCCAGCTACTCAGGATGTGCACTGGTAGACCCAGCTAATCAGGAGACTGAGGCAGGAGCATCACTTAAGCCTGGGAGGCAGAGGCTGTAGTGGGCTGAGACAGCTCATTGTACCCCAGGCTGGGTGACAGAGTGAGACCCTGTCTCAAAACACAAACAGAAAAATAAACAAGTTTTCCAAGTTAATTCAGATATCTTTTGACATTCTGGCAATTTAATGTTTGCCAAGAAAGATGCTGCCTTGATGGTCTCTGTTGAAGACCTCAAGAGCATCAGCCAATGAGTTCATTTTCCTTATACAACCAGTAATTCCTTCCTGTTTAGCATTTCTAGAAAAATAACCTATTTCAGGGGCATTTATTCCATTGATCTGCCCTCTGCACTGAATACATTCTTCATCATTCACAAGCCCAATATGCTCCAAACCTGAGGAAACCCATGACCATACCTGTGTCTCATTGAAATCTTTCACACCAACACAGTAAACAATTGCACCAAGATCTCGAGACCTATTAGCCTGGGAAAAGGAAAGAAAGGACATTAGAAAGAGAAGCAGTGACAAATGAACTCATCTTGGAGCTACCTGACTAACTTCAATGATGAGGTATTTAATGAGCACCTACCATGTGCTAGGTGCCATATTGGAGAAGGCAATCCCTGTCCCCAAGAAGCTCAGACTTCAGTGGACATCCCATTCTAACATAACACATGGTGGACCTGAAAAGACCCACTAGAGTAGAGTCTTGATGAAGGGCTTTGAAAGATGAGGGGAGGAAGGGAAAACTGCAGGCTAAGTTAAATATTCTGGGGAAATGATTACCTTTTCTATTCCTTCGATGGATTTTTACTGACATACGTTTCTTTGTAATGGGGGCACGATATCATAAAAGAATGGGGCCTTTGGAACTTGAAATAGTTGAGTTTGACCCCTGGCTTTGCTCTGTATAGTGTTTTGGGGATTAAATGAGAACATTTACAGAGCTCCTCACACAAGGCTAGAACCACATAGATACTCACGAATGTCAGCACATTTTGTGAATAAAGCCTTTTTCATTCCTACAGAATAAGGTGGTTTAATGGAAATTGTGGTCCATATTTGAATAGCTAAATCCATGATCTCTACAATTAAGCACTGGGATGGCAACATAATGAATAATACCCAGATTTTGGCTCAATTTCAATATTGGATTTATTAAAGCCTCTGATAATCTGATTTCCAGATTCTCCTGTGTTTCAGAATGGAAAAAAAATTGGAAATCTTTGGCACATAGAGTGGGTGCTTAACAACTGATAGTAAACATACAGTGAGTGCTCAATATATGCATATTTATTTTGATTGTGTTATTTTTTCCCTTTCTTAGTACTCAAATCCACTTCTGTTTAACACTGAATTCTAGAAAGGACAAAAACATATGTCTTTTTTTCCTTCATGTTAGAAATTTCCCTGCTTTTTTGGGATAAAATAAACTTTTAGACTCAGTGTAGCCCCAACCTTATTTGCAACAACTCTGTGATTCTTCTCCTCCAGTTCGACTTTATATAGAATTGTCAAGAAGGGAAAAGTTCAATTTCTTTATATCTTGTGCTTTATCTTTCTTTTTCAGAAGGTCTCCTTCTATTGGCACTCTGAATATTTTCCCAAGTTTGTATGTGCCATACCTAAAATTCCTTCCCACTAACCCCTATCTTAAGCCTCTGACACCCCATCATTTATTTTAGTTTCATTTCTTTCCTTATTAGGGTTTTTACTTTATTTGACTGTTATTTGGCACCCAAACAAGCCATCTTGCCTTCCCATCACATAGTGAGTTTCTACTTTCAAATACAGAGATGCATTATTTTCCGAATGCTCAGGGAATGTCTGTCCTATTACCTTTTGTATTTCCTCGTTAGAGTTACTTTTTGTACTAGTGGGAGGAGAGTTTACCTACATAATTTCCCTAAGTCCTCTGCCAGTGGTGGCCTCCAAAGGCTGACCATTATTTCATGGTAAGACTCATGAGGGCAGCAGCTGTGTCTCACTCACCTCTGTGCCTCTAGTTTCTAGCAAATGGTCAAGTATATGCCAAGCTCTCAGTTAACACTGAATAAATGAATGAATATATAATTTGTGTTTGCAGAAAGAGCTGAATTTAAAGTAAATAGTTGTTAAGAGCTTGAGGAAAGTGTGATGCTATCATTAACTCCTCTTCTAGAGCCTGCATCTCTAGGATGCTGTTTCTTTCTACCTTGGGCTTGAATGACCCTTTGTCACTAATTAGGCTATGGTTTCAATACATTTCTATGGTTAACTTGCTTCCTTTTATACTAATTATGCATATAGCTCAAATGTGAAACTTGAAAGAATTTCTTAAGTATAAACATCAGTATTCAATTCATCAGCAAACTTCTTTTTCTATTTACACAAGGTAAAATCTTCATTGAGAGAATTTTTCCACTTGCCTTGAGGAATAACTTTTGAGAACACAGAGAAAAGGAAAAAAAGGAACTATTAAAAGAGAGATGACAATTTAACTTTGCTACCAACTGCTGTTTAACTTCAGTTCTTAGAGTGAAAATCTCAATGATTAATACAGTCTGACAAGATTGGCTCTTACATATTTCAAGTAATTCTTTCCTTTCCTCCTGTTTTAGTAGAAAATATAAGGAAAAATTCTATCAATGTTTATTTATTTATAAGTGATGTACAGTACTTAAAAACTGTTACAGCAATATAATGCCATCAATAAAGGCAGGGTAGATATTTTGAATCCTTCAAAACAGAGTAATACGCAAAAATTTTGAAAGGGGAAAATATTTACCATGTGTAAGACATGAAAATTCACTTGTAGAACACATTATTATTATTATTTCTACATATGAAACTATTTAATTCAGGGGATTTGCAAAGAAACCCTATTACCTGAGTAGAGAGAGTGCGGCCCATTTTAGAAAGGAGAAGCCCTGTTCCATGGATATGTTTAGGCCGTTGCTTACCTCCCTCTCTGAATAGAAAAAGAGATCTTCATGGAGTTCTCCATCAGTCAAGGCAATGATGACGCTGGCTGTCCTGTATCCTGTTTAACACAATACAGACCGGCTCAGTCCACCCTGCCCCACCCCAGGGAAACACCCTCTCAGTCCCAGGATTCGACCTCTTATGAGTTCAGCCACCCAAAGTCAATATTATGAGGATCACCAACTTTTCTTTTGGGCCTGGAAGCGACTCCAGCATGAAGAAGGACCCTCCATGGGGACAGACTTTAGGGGCAATAGGTTTTGCTTTCGCATTTCTCAGCCTCATCTCGAAGAATGGCCAAACCTGGTGAAATGGTCACTAAACCAACATTTGGGAGTAGCACCGGTGAATCAAGTGTGATTATTTTCTGTTAGCAGACACATAACTGTTGCCCAAGCTGTGAGCAAACTCCCACCTGGGCTGTTCAGGAGTCCTTCTCACCTGCTGTAATGGACCACATACACCACCCCTTGAAGACAGTTTGGTGAAAGTAATAGTCATCCTGATTTCCAAGTTGACTGGAAGAATTATAGCAGTTGGCAAAACCTACTAAAATTCTTTCAGTGATTTTTAGGCTTCTCATATCAATGTTCATGGTTGATTTACATTAGCAAGATTTGGTATTGATAATGAGTCTGTTCTGTTTGTTGCAGTTTAGGATGCAACAAGAAATGGACACTTCTACAGGCCTGGGAGGAAAATCTCTAGTGTAATATTGAATCTCTTTTTTTAAGAGATTTGACTGAGATACAGAAATGCTACTCACGAAAGACACTGTAGTAATAATAGCTAAAATAATAATAAAAATTTCTATGTGCTAGGCACTCTACTAAGTATATTTTATGCAGTTTTTTTTCATTTAAATATAGGAAAGTTTAAATCAAACTGGTATCTTTTTTTTTCTACACAATAATTAGTTTAATAGGATTTAGCAAGACCCTGATGTTACTCTATTCCAAGAGGGTTGACATTTCTGCTCAATTAGTACTCAAGTTAGACATTCTAACTCAGGACCACAAGCATATATGGCAAATATCACTCCAGTAGGAATATTCTATTACCTGCAGGAAGTCCCTGTATGGTGAACAATTCTTGCTGATCCATGGGCTCTGCTGCAGGACTTAACATGCTTCTTTACTTTTCTTTTTACATTTTTTTAAAAATTATACTTTAAGTTCTAGGGCACATGTGCACAACGTGCAGGTTTGTTACATATATATACATGTGCCATGTTGGTGTGCTGTACCCATTAACTCCTCATTTACATTAGGTATATTTCCTAATGCTATCCCTTCCCCCTCCCCCGTCCCCACAATAGGCCCCGGTGTGTGATGTTCCCCTTCCTGTGTCCAAGTGTTCTCATTGTTCAGTTCCCATCTATGAGTGAGAACATGTGGTGTTTGGTTTTCTGTTCATGCGATATCAAACTGGTACCTTGATCTTAATGTTATGTCCAGTCACGGTAAGGAAGAGGCTTGGAGCTCAGAGAAGGACAAGAAAATCAAATTTTACATAAAAATCCAAGACTTTACTAACTTATGCAGGTATTTACTAATTTAATGATTTCAACATGCAAAACTGTTAATGGGAATTAGACTGTGGCCATAATGGGATCTTAATTACTTTTATATAACTTTTCGTGGCATCAACAGGACAGTGGAATTTGACCCAATACATGCCACTTTTCTATGCATTCCTTGTTTGTGATGAAATGTGTATCTAAGAATTACAGATGATATTATACATGTCTTTTGAAACATGAAATGACTGAAGCACTTTTTCAGCAACAAACACGGAAAAAGTTAAATAATTCATGATGGTAGTTCATACTATAGTCTTACCTTGTCTGTTTTCATAATAAATCTGCTCACTGGCCTGAAAAACATATGAAAGAGCCATTAGGCTTATAACCACTGTTTGCCACTCCAAAAACCATAGTGGATAATGGGCTCTGTTATTGAATATGCAGCCAATTCAGTCTTGATTTCTTATGTAATTCACCCAGGCTTTGCTCAATTATCAGTGGCTGATATCTGTGTAAAGTTACCTCTGATTTAAGTAGTATACAGTCATGTGCTGCATAGCAATGTTTTAATCAAGGACAGACTACAAATATGACAGTGGTCCCCGAAGGTTATAACGGAACTGAAAAATTCCAATCACCCAGTGATATCTTAGCTGTGGTAACACTGTAGTTCAATGCATTACCATTTCTATGTTTAGAAACAAATATCATTAGTGTTACAATTGCCTACAATGTATAGTAGAGTAACATGCTGTATAGGTTTGTAGCATAGGGGCAATAGGCTATACCATATAGCCTAGGTGTATAATAGGCTATACTATCTAGGTTTGTGTAAGTACACACGGTGATGTCATAATGACAAAATTGCCTAGCAAGGCATTTTGTTGAAATCCTTGTTAAGTGACAGACAGCTATAGTTGTCAACATGGAGCGATGTCTTATTCCTTATGGCCTAGTACTTGTTTCCCTTAAAGCGGAAGTCCCTGAAATTCTGCCTCAATCACTGAAGCTGACATCCAACAAAGGACATTTTTGGAATGGCCGGACTTGTGTGTGGTGTGAATTTGTGACTGCTAGCCAACCATTAACTAACAAACCATTCATCAAGGTCAGGGAAGGAGGAAGGGAATCCATATGTTTAGTTCTTTTGGCTAGAGTTATCAGTGTACAAGCTTATGGGAAGAAAATGTACTCTCTTGCTATTGGGTGCTATTCAGCCCTCTTAATATATATGCCTTATCTCATCAGTCACCCCATGTTGATATTTCAATATCACGCTTTATATTTGGATTTAAAGTTGTTTTAAAATTACCCTTTCAAATCCTTCATGCATGTAAGTGTCTCCTCCTGGCAGAACTTTCTGGAGTTCTTCTAGGCCTTGACGGATTTGTTCTCTGAAATCCAAAGACACTCTGTTAGTCTTATTTGAGCATTTTTTACTTTGCTGTTGTAGTCATATGTACTGGTCTTCTTCTCACCTCCGTGGATACTGCTGTATAGTCCCAGTAATTCCCCAAAAGCCTATCAAAGGGAAGGCCTTTATGTTATCCATTCAGGGTCAGCCATAGCACAGGATGAGTGAGATTTCAAGGATTAAGGGAAAGACTCTTCTGCAGGAATCTCCATCTGCTTGTAAACACTTTCCTTTCCCTTAACACAGACAGTGTTTTCCTTCTACACTGGAAATGAGTCTTTAAATGCTGCTCCTGATGGGACACACAGCAACTCAGGCAACAATGCAAATGGCTCATGTGAGCCAGAAAGAGGTGAGAACCGAGAACCCAGGGAAAGGCCACCGCAAGGACGCAGGTGAGAGAGGGTGGTGTCCACAGCAAACTGCCACTGCACGGGTGTGCCAAAGGCAACGGAAAATAAAAGCCCAAGGAATCTCCGCTTTCCAGGACAGCCGAGAGTGTTTTCTGTGCGCCGGTGGCTGTGTTTTCTTACTTTGATTGTTCAAGGTGACAGTGCGGGCAGGAAGAGGAAGTGGGATATGGCACTGGGAAAGAGTCCAACTGGCAGTGGGAAATCTAAATGACTTGGGGGCCAAATGGAATCTTTGTGGACCATTCTCTCTGGGATGTAAGAAGTCTATATTCATGTTCCTGTCTTTTAAATAGCTCCACATTGTGCCAAAAAGGGCAATAAAGTATAATTTCTGACTCACATACCTTATTCATAAACTGTAACGCTATGAAGGGTTTAAAATTTTGCCTTCTTCCTACTGGGGTCTTTTTAGTAGTAAGGGTGGAGATGCTCTATTTAAATTAGGAAGAGAAACTCCTTTTGAATAGGAAAAAATCTAACATTTATTGAACATCTGCTACATACAAGGTAGTGACCAAAGATTTCTGATTTCATCCTCATAATAACCACTGAAAGTGGGTATTACTGTCCTCACATTACAGGTAAGAAAACTTGGGCTCAGAGAGGTTAAGTAGGAGAGTGGAGACTTGAAGTCAAATCTATCTGACTCAAAAAAGGCTTTCTCCTCTGCAAAGCAGCCTGTAGCATGGAACAATGCTAGAGAAGTGGGAACCTTGCATCAGTGAAAGGCAATGGCAATTCCTAACACTGTCTGGGAACTTACGGCTCTGAGAACTTATGGTGCCAGACTCTGTCTAAATACATGAAATACAATCAATCCACTTAAGCCTTATGACAGCTCTTTGAGGTAGTACTATTGTTACTGCCATTTCATAGATAAGAAAACTGAGTCACAGAGAGGTTACAGAACTTACCCAAGGCCCATCTTACCTAAGGCACAGGTGGGATTTAATCCCAGAGGCCCTGCTCTTAATCAGTATGATAAATACTCTCTTTTTCTCTCATGTTTATCCTGGCATTGCTTGGAGGGGGAATTCTAAAGAAAATAGTATCTTTTGTTAAAACTGATATGATAGGGAGACCATGGGTAAGGGTGGATCGCCAGACTGCTGGAGATTTTAAAAGACAAACTGAAAACAGCCTGTGCCTGTCCCTGGGCTGCTGATGCTTCATAGGTGGAATATTTAATACCAAGTAACTCAGACTTCAGAAACTGACTATTGTCTTTTCAATACCCATGTATCAGACCACACACCCAGCTCCCCAAGTCAGAAACTGGAAGCCCTCCTTGATCCACTACCTTGACTTTCTTTCCTCTCACCATCACCACATTCTGTTAGTTCTACTTCAAACATATCTCGAAATGGACTACTTCTCTATCTCTTTGGCCAACACCATTGTCCCAGCCGCTATCATCTCTTGCTTAGTCACTGGGGTAGTCACCTGCTATCTTTTGACTGGCCTCTTGCCTCCTTTTCCATTCTTTCTCCATAAGGCTGCAAGAATGTCCTTAAAGTACAGATCAAACCATGGCATTTACTCTCTGGCTCAAAGCCCTTCAAGAGCAACCCATTATACCTAGGATGATATCCCAAATCCTTGTCATGATCTTCCAGTGCCTATGTGGATGGCTCTTGCCTCCCTGTGCAGCCTCATCTCATCACCGTGCCCCCACTCTCTTGCCTTCAGCCACACTGGTCTTCCCAAGCCCCTTTCTCCAATAGGCACTTCATATCAGCAATCACTGCTGCCTGGGAACACTATTTGACCAGCTCTTCATGGAACAAATTCTTATCCAGCCTTCAGTACTAAGTTAAATGCCACTTGCTAGCCACTTGAGTAGTCTTACTTGACCTTCCTAAACTGAATTGTCTTCCTCTATTAGACTTTTTCCTGGTACCCCACAATTTTTGCTTTATAGCACTTAGGATATTTTATAACTAATAACATTTGATTATGCAACTATTAGTTCAGGTTTTGTTTATTTGTTTCAGTTTCAGACTTTAAATTCCTTGAGGACTGGGCCATGGCTGTTTTGGTCCCCACTATATCTTCTGTGCCTACTACAATGCCTGGAACATAACAGACATTCAACAAATACTGAGGGGGTGAGTGGAGGGAATGGATGTCTCCATTGTTACTCATTCTGGGAAGAAACCATTTTGGGGCAGGGATGAGCTTCCCTTGGCCATGTGGAAGGAGGCCAAGCATGACCTGACCTGGACATTAGCTAGATCTGGTCACTGACAAGTCTGGGCCCATGTGGTGGTTAAAAATCATTCTCTATGTTATATCTCTTACACTACCTCTAATATTCCAATAAATCCCATCAAAAGGCATACTCTAATTTCAAAGCCTGTTGTTTGGTAATGAGAAAGAGTATATATCCTGGAGGATAAAGATGAGAGCAGTGTCCCCCACCAAGGCCATGCCAGGGGCAGTGCATGGCACCAGCAATCCCCTGGCAGGGGGCAGCTCTGCCCCATGGGTTGGCAGTTTCATGAGGGTCCCAGCAGCAGAGGTAGTGGCAAGGGGACATGAGGGGGAGGCTGGGATAGGAAAATTGGGGTCTGTTTGTGAGCACACAGAATTGGCACCATGGAACCCCTCACAATAGCTGTGGGGCACTATGGGGCAGAGGGATAATTTCTGACAGTTAGGTGGGAGAAGCTTGGGCATTAAAAGTAAATATGATCTAATTCTTTGGTCATGGACTAGTGAAGTCTGGGACATTTGGGTAACACCAAATGTGGAATATTGTGTTAAGACTTGAGATTTAAAAAGAGGGAAAAAAAAAAAAAAAAAAGAAAGGCATCTTGGGGGTGTGGAAATATTTGTTTGGCTTCACTGTATTTCTTCCCTGCCAAATAAAGTCCGGGAACTGGGGTATTTTCTCTAAGCCTATTTCCCTTTCTTTACAAGTATTTTCTTAAGGTTTGCTTTTTTTTTGGTACCAGAACAATCAAAGGCTGTTTTGGAAAATGTCCTTATCCTTGATGCTTTGTATCTGGCAAGATATGAACTCACTAGTTGCGAGTGGCGAACACAACCTCCCCATTATACCGCCCTTACTGCTCAAAAGATCAAATAACACATGGCCCCGTCTCCCCACTCTCGGCCCTTCTTGAAGGACCCACAACATCTAAGCAAACAAAATGGATGGTTTCATAGGAATTGTGGGTGTGTTTTAGTTCTGGGACAACAGAACTATTAATAAGGGTCTATTTTTATTTTCTCTTGGAAACTGAAGGACATTGGGAGAAAGATCTTTCAAGGGATGATAAGAACCTCTCTGAGGACTTGGTTATTACCAAGTGAAATGTTATCTTCCTGGGAAATGAAAGAGGCAGGGCATCCTATGAAGACAGGCTGCTATTACAGAGCCCCTGTTTTCCTTGGTGATTTCACATGTCTGCCAGTGTTCCTACTTAGAAGCTAAGGGTTTTAGGCCACATGTTTTGTGTTCCTTTTGCAACTTCCGCTACACTTAATGACTGGCATCAAGCAGGTGACTGTCGAACGAATGATTCCAGTTTGGGTGCATTAACCCATCATTCATTATTGGCCACTGCTATTTGTTGAGCATACACCATGTACCCAGCACTATGCTGGTTTGCAGGGGTAGAAGATGGGAAGAATCAGTCACAATGTCTTCTGGGCTTTCTGTTGTTCTAGGAATTTCTCTACTCTTCATGATTACTTTCTGGGATTCTGGTTGTGTTATGACAGTTTGATAACGTTGCTGATGAAAACATTAAAAGATGAACACACAATAAAAAAAATAGCCGGGCATGGTGGTGCATGCCTATAACTCCATCTACTAGGGAGGATGAGGCAGGAGAATCACTTAAACCCAGGAGGCAGAGGTTGCAGTGAGCCAAGATCACGCCATTGCACTCCAGTTTGGGCAACAAGAACAAAACTCTGTCTCTAAAAAAATAAATAAATGAAAGAAAGAAAGAAAGAAAGGAAGAAAGAAAGAAAGAAAGAAAGAAAGAAAGAAAGAAAGAAAGAAAGAAATTTAAATAAAAGATGGACACATACAGAATGTCAAGAAGTGCTTCAACAAGCCTTTATCTCGAGTATTCTACTGAGGTTTCCACTGCAAAATCTCCCTTAGGATTCTGCAGTGGCTACCACATTTTGGTTCTATAAAAACAACCTCCATCATCATCCAAAAATAACCCAACATCAGCTCTGCATTGTCAACTTCCTAGTCTTCTTGTAAAAGAGCTTTGTCATTTCTGGTACTCTTCCTTCTTCTTTCTTTATTTCACATTTGTTTTTGTGGATCTAGTTTACACCTGGTATCATTTTCCTTCTGTGGAAATGGACTCTTCTCAAATGCTTTGCAGTTGTTGGCTTTGGATCTCAACTTATACAGTAAACACCTATTACTATTTATTACCACTAATGCTACTCTTGGAACATTTCCAGATGGCCTTATGGCTCCAATTGTTGACTACAAGAAAACAGTGTAGTGAACAGAAGAACACGGATTAATTAAAGACATTTGGTGTTACTTTAGGAGTTATTAAGTTCTACAACCAACTGTAATCATTTGTTTACAATACATATAAAACATAGTCTCTTTGGGACTTTTATGTAAGGATAGGCCAACATGATTAATATAATATCAAGACGCATGCTGAACCAAAGCTCTTCTTATGTACTTTTAAGTGAAATACAATTTATACACAGTAACATGCCCAGATATTTGTTCATTTCCCTTATAATTGTTGAATATATTTCTATAAAATTGTTTATAATATTCCTATATTATATTTTAACATTTGTAGGATCTGTAGTAATATTCCTTTTCCTGATATTATCTGTAAGTTGTATTTTCTCTCCTTTTAGAAAAATCACTCCTTTTTTCTTTTTTTGAGATGGAGTCTTGCTCTGTCACCTAGGCTGGAGTGCAGTGGCACTCCAGCTCACTGAAACCTCTGCCTCCCAGGTTCAGGTGGTTCTCCTACCTCAGCCTCCTGAGTAGCTGGGACTACAGGCGCCCGCCACCACACCTGGCTAATTTTTTGTAATTTTGGTAGAGATGGGCTTTCACCGTGTTAGCCAGGATGGTCTCGATCTCCTGACTTCGTGATCCTCCCGCCTCGGCCTCCCAAAGTGCTGAGATTACAGGCGTGAGCCACTGCTCCGAGCCCAGAAAAATCACTCTTACCAGTGGTTTATCAATTTATTCTTTTCAAATACTCAACTTTGAGCTTTGTGATTTTCTCTATTATTTGTCTTCTTCTACATCTATTTTCAATTTTATTGATTCAGTTGTTATTATTTTCCTTTCCCTACTTATTTTGAGCTTAATAAATTCTTTCTTTTTACTTTTTCATTGGTTTTAAATCATTTAAACTTTTCTTCTTTTCTAAGGAAAACACTTAAAGCCTTATATTTACCCTAGGTACATGACTTTAGCTGCATCCCACAAATGTTGATATGTTGGGTTTTCGTTTTCTGTTGGTTATGTTTTCTAATTTCCCTTGTGATTTTTCTTTAACCTATGGATTGTCTTTGACACACAGATTTTCTTCAATAACTTTTTATCTCTAGTAAATACTTTTTATGTTGAAGTTGGCTTTGTCTAATATCCATTCCAACTTTTTATGATTGGTGCTTGCACAGTGTATCTTTTTACATTCTTTCACTTTTAATCTATCACCGTATTTATATTTAAAGTGTCTCTTGTAAACCATATATAATTGTATGTGGTGGACTGTTATACTAATGTCCCCAAAGATTACCCCTCCTGCTGTATGGTCCCTGTATGGTCCCCTCCCATACTGGCTCCGCATGTGGCCGTGTAACTTGCTTTAGGCCACAGGACATCTGTAAATATGACAAAAACTAAGACTCTGTTAGCACATGAATATCAGAGTTTGTTTTGTTGGACTGTTGCAGCCACCATGAGGGAAAACCTGGTCTTTTCAACTCCTTGAGAAGGAAGGACCATATTGAAAGAGAGATCTTCAGCTGTTCCAGATGCATTATATTTCCCAGCTGAGCCTAATCCCCAGCTGATCCTATATATAAGCTGCATAAATAAGTCCAGGTGAAATCAGCATAAGAAATTATTGTTTCAGGCTGTAATATTTGGGGTATATTTTATGCCGTAATAGATCAATGATCTTGCTTCTTTAGCCAGTGTGACATTCTCTGCCTTTTATCTGGAATCTTTAGTTCATTTTATATTTAATGTAAGTCTTGGCATGGTTGGGTTTGAGTCTACCATCTTGCTATCCCGCTATTTGCTTTCTAATGGTCACTTCTGTTCTTTGTTTCTCCTTTCCTATATTATTTTGCATTGATCATGTACTTTTTGGTATTTCATCTCATATCATCTATTAGCTTTTTAAAAACATAAAGCTAAATGTCTTGTCTTTTTTAAAGCAGTTGCTCTATGAATTATAATACGCATCCTTATTTTATCACAAGCTACTATAAGTTAATATTAGCTTACTTCTCATATAATAGAAAAACCTTTTAATATTATATTTCCATATAGTTCACTCTTATCCTTTGTGTTATTTTATTTCTCTGTTTGTAACAAATCCCAAAATAGTGTTGTTTCTGTCTTAGTCAATTGTCTTTTTATGAAATTATGAAATGATAAAAAACAACCTTTTATATTTACCTAAATATTTATCATTCCTGGTACTCTTCCTTCTTCTTCTTTCTTTATTTTAAATTTGTTTTTGTGGATCTAGTTTATATCTGGTATCATTTTCCTTCACCCTAAAGAATTCCTTTAGCATTTTTTTTTCATAGTGCAGATTTGCTGATGATGATTCTCTTACGCATTTTCTCCCTTCTGAAAATGTCTTAATTCTGCCTTCGATATTTTAACTGGATATAGAATTCTAAGTTGATTTTTTTCTTTTGTCTCTTTAAAGATATTGGACCTTCATTTTCTGGATTGCATGATTTTTTTCCTAATAAAAAGTAAGTTATTATTTTTAACGTTGTTTCTCTTTAATATATCTTTCCTCCTTTCCCTCTGGCCGCTTTTAAGATTTTTCAGAAACTTGACTATGATGTACTTAGGTGATGCTTTCTTTGCATTTGTCCTGCTTAAGATTCTTTGAGCTTCTTGGATCTGTGTGTGGATCATGTTTGGTATTCCAATTACACAAATACATGTTATCAAGTAGTATAGATCACTTGATATTCTCCCACAAGTCACAGGACTGCTTCATTTTCTCCCTCCAGCCCTCAAACTTTTCCAGAAAGGGAAATTATCAGTTTGGATAATTTCTATTCACTTGTTTTTAAATTTATTAATCCCTTGTCTGCGGTGTTCAGTCTGGTTTTAAGCCCATCTGAAAAATTTTTTATTTTAATTCAAATAATTTATCTTTCAGTTCCACAGTTTTCACTTGGTTCTTTGAGTCTTCTTGTTTTAATTTCTGATGACCCATATCTTCCCCCATTATATTCACCTTTTCCTGTAAATTATTTAACCTATTTATAATAGTTGCTTAAAAGTCCCTGTCTGTTAATTCAAATAACTGAGTCATCTGTGGTTTGTTTCTATTAACTATGTTTTTCTTTATTGTGAGTAATATTCCTGTGCTTTTTCCCATTTTTCATAATAGTTTACATTTCAGTCACTGAGTATAAAAAAAGCAGTGGAGACTTTGGTATAATATTGATTTGCGTTGTTTACTCACTGCAGAGTGTAAGCCTTTTATTATTTGTGAGCTAGGGTGAGGGGCTGATCATTAGATTCCTCCTTGAGTCAGGGTGAGCTTGGGCTGGGCTGCACCTTTTGTTAGATTCATGTTCCCTGTTATTAGGCCAGCTCCTGGACTTTTGCCCTGCCCTGCCTTTGTGATCTTCTCAGTATTTGAGTTGGTAGATGGCTAGGTGCAGCTTCAGATATTTTTGCTTGACCTTTGTATTTCACTCCGGTAGGACTCCAGAATCCAAGCACAATGAGAATCCACCTAATTATGTGATTTCTCTCTACTTTGCAGGCAATTCCTCCACTGCTGCTTTCTTGGAAAAATGTAGAAGTGTGGGTGAGGGGGGATAACTTAGGCTGAGAGATTTCTTTTTCATTTCAGATTCTAATGCCTCCTTCTGGCACACATGGTTATATAAGACTCAGCTGACTTTTCCTTATCCCTGCAGAGTCTCTGTCTATGGCAGACCCACTCCTCCAATTACCCAAACCTAGACCAGGCATCCACCTTTAAGTATGGAAGCTTCTGCAGAAGCTTCTCTGCTTAGCTATTATATAAAGGGTTTGTTTCTCTCTAATTCAGTTAATCAGTGCTTCCTGCATCTCTACTAGCCTCAAGGAAACATATGAATTTTATTTTGTCTGGGCTTTTCTGGTTGACCATGGAAATGAAGGCTTTTCACATCTCTGAATATCATAAACAGAAGCAGACATACTGTACAGTTCTTTCCTAAATGTTTGTGACTACACATTTGTGTCAAATCAGAAAGAAAAATACTAGATGCTGACTACCAGCATACAAATATACTCTAGTATCTCTTATCTTAAAAAAAATTTTTTTAAGTCCTCTTTGATCCCACATCTCCTTCTAGCTACTGACTTATTTATCCACATCTCTCTTTATGACACAGCTTCTTGAAACTTGTCTCCTCACTCCTTATCTTTTCTGGTGGGGTCCTTCTTCAAATGTTTAGTGATCTTTGGCTGTCTGTCCATATCAAATGAATGAGACTAAAAGCCTTGTCGGAAGCTCTGCATGCATGGTGGGCGTGCCGATTGATGAACGACCATTTTTTTTTTTTTTTAACAGTTTTTTTTTTGTTGTTGAAGACCCTCAAATATCACTGTATGTGTATGTATTTTTCCCTCTAAGACATTTATTTCTACAGAGAAGTAGTTTTCAAACTCTTTTCTTAGATTTTAAGTCTGAAATTGGACAAGGAAGAAGGCTGGAAGTAGCAACATTTGTTCTGCAGATGTCTCTATAATTTCTCTGTGCCTGGTGTCCCTGACTATGAAACCATTCTTGTGCAATTTTGTCAGAAAATATGCTTCTCCTCTCTGGTGGAGGAAAAGAAGGGATAATTTTCAAACTATAGTGGGAGGGACGGATGGTTCTGAAGGTTGAAGAGCTTAGATAAACTTTTAAACAATCAATATTCCAGTTTTCACTCTCTAACCCTTCCTTGCCTTTTGCAATATCCAGGTTTTGAGCTTTCTAGGATTCTACAAGGCTACATGGCTTATTCATCTTCAGTATTTCCTTCCACAGGATTATATTTGACTTTTCTCCACAGTGCCACATCATTTGCCACTCTTCATTCCCTTCTATTCTTACATGTGGTGTTTTTATGGTTTAAATATTTCTCAGTTTCCTCAAAGATGGTCTTTGTGCTTTTGTTTCAAGTTTTCCTGGTTTGGGGTTGGCTTTTTGAGAGAAAGGGGAAAACATTTTAACTTATTAAAATATTTTTATTTATTTTAATTTGAAAATATCATTTTAAAATCGGAAGTCCTCATTTTTTAACCCACTCTGCTCTGACTTTTGTCTCCACAACTCTGCCTCTGCTGAAACTGCTTCGAGCAAGGTCCTCTACATTACTAATCCAATGATCACCTCTCTGGCTTCATCTTCTTCAACCTCTTTCCACGTAAGACACAGTTGACCTCATTCATTAAGCAACGCTTTCTTCTCTGAAAGATTTGAGAGTAGATTTGTGTTTCATGGCATGAATTCCGTTACACCATACTCTCTCCGTCTACCTCACCATCTGTTCTTTCTCACATTTCTATGTGAGTTGCTCCATCTCAACTAGAATTCTAAAAATTTGAGTTCTGGCTCCAGAACTCAGTAAGATCGCCCATCCTCACATCAGCACTGTTTTACAAGGTCATCTCATTCTTCCATGACTTGGAGGAAGACAGACTCAGGATGAAAATCTTGTTCTACCTTGTGCTAGGTATGTCAGCTAACCTCCCTGAACTTTAGCTTTCTCGAAGTAAAACAAAGGCGTGGAACGCTAAGATCTACCAGATTTCTTCCAGCTTAGAATACTGCATTTGATTTGAACTGGGAACCAAAGAGCAAGCAGAAATAGAACCTGGCTATCTTCTGGGAACTGGAGAAGACACACTTGGCAGACAGGAATAGTCTATGATGTGACACAGGATCCAGTGCAGAGCCTGAAGTGAAGCTGACAAAGAGGCACCCATCAGGGAATTTTTAAAGGTTGCAGCATAAGCTGGCATAAAAGATAGGAGTGATGGTTTAATCACAGGACAAGATGAATTTGTCCAAACTCTTCTTTACACAACTCTATTTTCATTGGTCGCACATTTGTGCAGTAATTTCACCTTGTGGTTTTCTATGGCACCATCTGGCTTTTGAAATAAACTCTGTGAGACCTTCACATACCTTAAGACTTAGCAATTTAACTCCTGGTTATCTACAGGCATACCTTGGATATATTGTGGATTCTGTCCCAGACCACCAAAATAACGTGAATATTGAAATAAAGTGAATCTCACAACGTTTTTGGCCTCCTAGTGCATATAAAAGTTATGTTATACTATATAGTAGTCTATTAAGTATGTAATAGTATTATGTCTTTAAAAAATACATAGTTCAAATTAGCCAGGCATAGTGACAGGCGCCTGTAATACCAGCTACTCAGGAAGCTGAGACAGGAGAATCGCTTGAACCCGGGAGACGGAGGTTGCAGTGAGCTGAGATCATACCATTGCACTCCAGCTTGGGCAACAAGAGCAAAACTCCACCTCAAAAAAAAAAAAAAAAAGTGCACACTTCGATGAAAAATGCTTTATTGCTAAAGATTGCTAACGATCATCTGAGCCTTCAGTGAATCATAATCTTTTTGCTGGTGGAGGGTCCTGCCTTGATACTGACAGCTACTGACTGATCAGAGTTGATGGTTGCTGAAGGTGGGGTGTCTGTGGCAATTTTTAAAAATAAGACAACAATGAAGTCCGACCCATCAATGAACTCTTCCTTTCAAACAAAATTTCTCTGTAGTATGTGATGCTCTTTGATAGCATTTTACCCACCATAGAACTTCTTTCAAAACTGGAGTGAATCCTCTCAAACCTTGTTGCTGCTCTATCAACTAAATTTATGGAATATTCTAAGTCCCTTGTAATTTCAACAATGTTCATAGCATCTTCACCAGCAGTAGGTTCCATCTCAAGAAACTACTTTCTTTGCTCATCCTTAAGAATCAAGTCCTCATGAGTTCAGGTTTTATCATGAGATTGAAACAATTCAGCCACATCTTCAGGCTCCACTTCAAATTCTGGTTCTCTTGCTGTTTCTACCACATCTGTGGTTACTTCCTCCACTAAAGTCTTGAACCCCTCAAAGTCAGTTGTGAGAGTTAGAATCAACTTCTTCTAAGTTGCTGTTAATGTTGATATTTTGGCCTCTCCTGCATGAATCACAAATGTTCTTATTGGCATCTACAATGGTGAATCCTTTCCCAAAGGTTTTCAATTTACTTTGCCAAGATCCATCCGAGGAATTACTATGTATGGCAGCTATAGACATGCATTTCTTAAATAATAAGACTTGAAAATCTAAATTACTCATTGATCCATGGGCTACAGAATGGATGTTGTGTTAGCAGGCATGAAAACAACATTAACCTCCTTGTACATCTTTATCAGCTATCTTAGGTGACCAGGTGCATTGTTAATGAGTAGTAATATTTTGAAAAGAATGATTTTTCTTTCAAGAAGTAGGTCTCAACAGTGGGCTTAAAATATTCAGTAAACCATGCTGTAAACAGATGTGCTGTCATCCGGGCTTTGTTGTTTCCTTTAGAGAGGACAGACAGAGTAGATTTAGCATCATTCTTAAGGGCCCTAGGATTTTCAGAATGGTAAATGATCATTAGGTTCAACTTAGAGTCACCAGCTACATTCACTCCTTACAAGAGAGTTAGCCTGTCCTTTGAAGATTTGAAGCCAGGTTTTGACTTCTTTCTATCTATGAAAGTCCTAGATGGCATCTTCTTCCAACAGAAGGCTGTTTCATCTCCACTGAAAATCTGTTGTTTAGTGTAGCCACCTTCACCAATGATCTTAGCTAAATCTTCTGGGTAACTTGCTGCAGCTTCTCAATCAGCACTTGCTACTTTGCCTTTTATGTTATGGAGATGGCGTCTTTCCTTAAACCTCATGAGCCCACATCTGCTAACTCCAAACTTTTTCTGCAGCTTCCTCCCCTCTCTCAGCCTTCTAGAAATAAAGAGTTAGAGCCTTACTCTGCATTAGGCTTTGGCTTAGGGAATGTTGTGGCTGTTTTGATCTTCTATCCAAACCACTAACGTCGGCAATAAGGCTGTTTTGCTTTTTAAACATTTGTGTGTTCACTGGAGTAGCACTTTTTGTTTCCTTTAGAAACGTTTCCTTCGCATTCACAACTTAGCTAACAGGCACACGAGGCCTTGCTCTTGGCCTGTCTTGGCTTTTAACCTGCATTCCTCACTAAGCTTAATCATTTCTAGTTTTGAATTTAAAGTGAGGAACTTACAACTATTCCTTTCACTAGAGCACTTGGAGGCCATTGAAGTGTTGTTAACTGGCCTAATTTCAATATTGTTGTATCTCAGGGAATAGGGAAGCCCAAGGAGAGGGAGAGGGAAACAGATGGGAGAACAGCTGGTTGATGGAGCAGTAAGAATATACACATTTGTCAATTAAGTTTGCTGTCTTATATGTGTGTGGTTTGTGGCACCCCAAAACAAGGACAGCAGATAGTAACATCAAAGATGACTGATCACAGATCACCATAACAGATATAATAATAATAATGAAGGTTGAAATATTGAGAGAATGACCAAAATGTGACAAGGAGACAGATAATGAGCATATGCTTTTGGAAAAATCATTCCAACAGACTTGCTCAAATCATGGTTGCCATGAACCTTCAATTTGTAAAAAACACAGTACTTGCAAAGTGCAATAAAGCAAAGTACATAAAGAAATTCTTGCTTTTGCCCACCCTACCCTCAACAGGAGGCAAGTATAAGTATGTTCATTTCTGCTTTGTTTATAATGGCAAAAAGTTAGAAACAAATTGTCTATGAATAAGAGAGCAGGTATGTACAGGTGCTACGTTATTACAATAAAATATGATAAAATAGAAAAGTATGCACTAGTTAAAATGAACCAATCAGCTATATGTATCTACACAAAAAACATCTCAAAAACATGACATTAAGTATAAAAAGCAAGTTCAAGAAAAATACATGCAATATGACCGTTTAAAAAATAAAGTTTAGGCTGGCCATGGTGGCTCATGCCTGTAATCCCAGCACTTTGGGAGGCCTAGGTGGCCAGATCACTTGCAGTCAGGAGTTTGAGACCAGCCTGGCCAACATGGCGAAACCCCATCTCTACTAAAATAAAATTTAAAGAAATAGCTGGGCGTGGTGTTGCTTGCCTGTAGTCCCAGCTACTTGGGAGGCTGAGGCATGAGAATTGCTTGAACCTGGGAGGTGGAGGTTGTAGTGAGCCAAGATTGTGCACTGCATTCCAGCCTGGGCAACAGAACAAACTCTCTCAAAAATAAATAAAAATTTTTTTAAAAAGGTTAATATGAATATATATTATAGCTTATGCACATAAAAAAGTATGCAATATCCATTGAAATGGCAAATCCCTAATTCATGATAATATTTATCTCTGGTGAGGAAAGAGAAATGATAAGTATACATAGGAGATGCTGCATGTAACCTCTTATTTCACAAACGTGGTGGTGGGTAATGAGTGCTCATTAACCTTTTTTTCTATACTTTTGTTATACCTCAAATATTTAATCACTTAAAAAATTGAAGGTGAGTAGCAAAGACTGAACCTGGAGTTCGTGAGGAGGCATTTGGAGGCTATCAGAATCAGCATTTAATACAAGGCTCAACAGGTCACCCACACTGGTGGCAAAGGAGCTGAGTCAGGTGACAGCCACGTGGCTTCAGAGGTAGAATTGTGGATGTGGACCAGTACTGGGATTGTTTTTGTTGGGCCATAAAAAATATGTTGGTTTTGGCTAGCTAGCTTTGGCTAAGAGAATGCTACTGTTCTTTGGTTCTGTTGACTACTTCTAAAGTTCACCTTGCTGTCTCCATCCAGACAACAGAAATGTTTCTGGGCTCTGCTTTGTCAGTTTTTATTCTTAATTTGTATTTGCCACATGAGGAGTAGCAGGTGAAGGGTGGTATCTGTGATGTGCTGGGGTCTCTGTTAGGTGCTTTCCATATATTAATTCATGAAAGTCTCATAACAACTCCATATGGTGGGCATTGCTATCTTCATTTCACATGTGAGAAGACAGATTCCGAGAAGTGCAATCACATGCACATGGTGGTGGAGCCCAAATCGGAAACCATAATGGGTCCTGGTCCAAAGTCTGTGTTTTCTCTGTTACATCTGTGGTGCCCAAACTTGGTACGTAATAGTGTACTATATACAAAGACACAGGAAACACATTTTTTTTTTTTTTTCTGGAGCATAAATTGTACTCCAAAATTTGAGAAAGAACTCAACAGGATTTTTATGTAACATCATATATAATGGAATTATGGAATTATATTATGGAATAGAATACACATGCATGCACATTTTTAAGATAAAAGAACTTTAAAGAAGTTCTTGATTTTAACAAGGCACTTCAGACTATACCGTGGGGCTCCAGGGGGTACACTTTTACTTTCTTCTCCTAACACGGGTACTCCAGAGGAAGGGATTGAGAAGCAGTGGACTACACTACTCTCACAAATCCATCTTCCCAGACTTGCTAAATTGCTCCATGGTGATTTCTTTTTACCATCGTTGTGACCAACATGCAGACCCCTTAGACAAACCTTCTGTAGAGATATTGCCTGTGTGCAATATCTGGAAGAAGTCTCCCTACAACCATTACACAAAAGAAACAATAATTTTCATCTGGCCTCATGTTGAGGCAATATTTTCTACCTGCATCCCTCTATATAGGGATAGACTGGCCAAATGTTAAAACTTCAGAGAAGGATGTGGGCCAAGGGGAGCTAGGGACTCGCCCTTTGAATTACTGTTGGGCCTACTGTGATGATTTGAGGTGGGATTTGTCCAGGACGATTTGGAGCCATTCCTTAGCTTGCTTATAAAAACCCCTAACAACAACCACAATAGTAACAACAACTAATGTTAATTGAGCACTTACTATGTGCCTGCATTGTTAACCTTTCCAACAGTTCTGTGAAGTGGGGATCATCATTGTATTCACTTTATAGATTAAAAAAACATAGGCACAGAGAGGTAAGGAACTTGCCTATGGACTCAGACCACATAGTATTATCTCCCAATCAACAGGACAAGAGAATAAACAAATGCCCCACTCCCTCGCCATTTGTCTTAATTTCGCCATCAAGCCCTCACACAACTAAAAGAACAGTACCTCAAAATGAAATGAATTCAAGTTCTTTCAAGCACTAAATATCTTAAGACTCTTTCTCCTTGTTGCTTTTAAATTTAGAAAAGGCCTTTAGAACTATGTCTCTTGGTAATGGCAGCCTGTAATCATTCTGCTCCAGGAATCAAGTGATGTCTTCAGAGTATGTCATTTTCCCCTGTGACACTAATAGCAAAACCACACTCTCAACCAAACCAAAGCATGACTGAGAGGGAGAGAGACGTGTGGTCTCTTGGTTTCTACTCAGCAGTTGCAGCCAAGTGTTCTTGGCTTCCATTCTACCTCCTTAAGCAATAAGTAAGATACTCAACCTCTTACCCCCATTTGTGAAATGCTGATGCTACCTCTTTACCTCTTTGTGAGGAGTATTTCCAAGCTCCAGTTTCCAAAAGCCCACGAAGATGAAATGTGTAGAGGGTATAGGCTGCCTCGGGGAACTGTTTTCTTAAATATATCAGAGGGTTTGAGTGATGAATTGTGTATGCTTGGATTTGTTTTAAATTTAAAACTGTACATAATAGTAAAATCATGGGAAATCCTACAGTATAGTAATTAAGAATATGAACATTGGGATCATGCTTTTTGAGTTCAAATTCAGGTTCCTACACTTTCACATTACAGTGGCCATGAGCTTTCTCCGCCTTGATATCCCCATCTTTGATAATACATATAATAAATGCAATTCTCAAAACTACCAAATTAGGTAGATACTATTATTTTCTCTGATTATAGATGAGGAAAGTATACGAGGCTACTGGTATATAATAAGCCCTTAATAAAAGATTATATTTAGATATACACACATATGCATATGTATGTACATACACATATTGGTGGCTTCCATTTGAATATTACACAGATAAGAAACAAAATAATACATGCAGAGGCAGTATGTACTTGGTAGCTTTGTAATGTAATAGAAAAATCACTGGGTTTAAACTTTTTAATTTTGTGAGTTAAAAAAAAGGTGCTGCCAGTGAGTACATGAATGAATTTGAGCAAAGAATTCTGTCTCTCTGGGGATCATTTTCCTCAGCAGTAAAATGAGGTCAGTGGGTTGGATAAGATATAATAATTCTTTGACTCATAGTTGTTCTGTTATGCTATGTTTTTTAATCTTGCAAAGTTTGGAAGAAAGGTGAAATTTCCAGTCAAAGATAATGATCTTGGTCTGCATATTTTAACTGTTGCTTCTTTTTCCAAATTTCTGTGGAAAGAGCTAACTGGTATAGTAGAGAAAATGTTTCTTCACTGCCGAAAAATAGGCAAGGATGCCAGAAACTTCGAATTTCTGCATGATGTGGAGCTGCTGAGGTCAGAGTGAGGGAAGGACCCACCACCCTGGGACCCTAGAGCACAAGAAGAAAAGCCTGGAGGGTGGCAGGGAAGTGAAGGAAGCTAGTTCTCAACACAGTGATCCAGCATTGACACCTGACCATCTTCCTTTAGCTTCAGCTTCCTCTTTGCCTTGGAAAGACTGCTGGGTTTCTACTCTGCCTAAGATAAAATTATGCTACCTATAAATGTTCTCATTTTCCTTAGCCTGAGCTCTTAACATTTTCAGCAAGGATCTTGCATGAGCTGCTGCAGAACTTTTTCCAAATTCCAGTACTGAAAAGCCCATGTGGTTCCATTTTTAAGTCACTATACTCAGAAAAAGTCTCAACAGTTGGGAAGAAGAGGACCAATTTTAGCAATTTGAGAAAATATTCCCCTTTGAAATAAAGTCATATAAAAAATAAGGGAGCACATATAACCAGTTCTAATTTATATTTATGTTGAAGACATTCTAATTTATATTTATGTTGAAGACATACCTTCAACAGCAAGGTCATACACAGGTGGAAAAATTTAGGAACAGGAAGGTATTCATAGGGATGAAAGATATTAATTGTTAGTTGAAAAATGCAATGGAAGCAGTGAAAAGTAAGCTGGGTGACTGTGAAAACAGAAAAAAAGCAAAATAAACAACTTAGACTGGTAATTACAGGACCTGAATGAAACATTCTCTCAGATGTCAAAGAAAAATAATGGAAAGATTAAAAAGTTAGAATATAAAGAGATGTTGGATAGATTCAAGAATCGAATGGACAGAAGAAATGTTAATCACAAGAGGCACAGAAGAAAAATGTTTTAAGCTAAAAAAAGTGTATTAAGTCTTCAGATAGAATGGCTCAAGTACTATACAAAGTACTGTACAAAATCAATGAAAGGACTATACCTGGAAATATTCTGCTGATATTTTTAAAAACATGTATGATAAAGAGAAAAGTTCTATAAGCAGCCAGGAAGAGAAAACAGGCTACCCATATAGGAGAGATATATTAAATTGTTATCTCTCCTTTCTAATACATGCAAGTTGACTATGTCTTTAGAAAACATAGGGGGAAAGATAGTTAAGATATAAGAACTTTATATTCAATGGAAATATTTACCTGGAGGTGAATACAAAAAAATTACCATATAAATAGTGACTTAGAAGTCTTAGTATTCACATATTCTTCAGAAAAATCTTACCTAAAAAAAAGACTCAGCAAACTGAGGAATTAAAAATATATAATTAAAATTTAAGTACTGGAAAGGAATTATGTGTGTGAATGTGTGAATGTATTCATATATATTCAATGAAATGAGTAAATCTTACAGTAAATTTAAATAATTATTGTTGATACGTTTATAGAATACAATGCAAATATTTCTTAAAAAGAAATTCAGCAAGAAGAATCAGTAGATGCTTATTCAATTCTTGTCACTCTCAAGGCAAGCAAAATTCATTGGCAACTGTTACTAGGATGCAAATTAAATTATACTTTTCAAATCATTGAAAAATTACACAAAAATCAATGAAAGTAAAAAATAAATGAATGACAAAGATATCAGGAAATTCAAACAAAATTCAAGTTTAATAATATTAATTTTGGACAAAGGATATAAAGCCAAAAGCACTAAAGGTGACAAAAAGATTATTTTATATTGATTAGATGCACACTCCATAATGAAAATACACATAAATCAAGTAAGATGATGTAAATTAAAAAGCAATGTGTTTGAAAGTAAAATAAAACAGTCATGCTGGAAAATGCAAAATGTCTGTCTTCACAGATCAAGTAAACAAAAATATAAAATATTTAAAAATTGCATTAAAGTTTCTTATAACAAAATTTTAATCATCCAAGTATACATATTTTCTAACATCCATGGATACTAAATAAAATTTGATCATGTAGTAGTCCACCAACAAAAATTAATAAACTAAAAAGTAGAAATTATGTAAATCGAATTTTTAAAAACTGCAATGACTCTAGAAATTGAGGAAAGGGTAAACAAAAATGTGAAAATTGTGAAACACTTTTCCTAAATCATCTTAAATCAAAAATAGTAAATATAACTATTAAAAAATTAATAATAAGAATAGGACATGTCAAAATGTATAAAATTCAACAACTATATCAGATTTAAAGTATAATTTATGCTATTAAAGTTTTATCACTTAGAAAGAAATAAAGTATATAAAGAAAAAGAGAATAATCTTCTTTTTTTTTTGGAGCCAGAGTCTCACTCTGTTGCCCAAGCTGGAGTGAGGTGGTGCAATCTCGGCTCACTGCAACCTCTGCCTCCCAGGTTCAAGAAATT
Organism: Mandrillus leucophaeus; assembly: GCF_000951045.1. NCBI lineage: Eukaryota > Metazoa > Chordata > Mammalia > Primates > Cercopithecidae > Mandrillus > Mandrillus leucophaeus. The sequence goes on along the minus strand of NW_012102909.1, from coordinate 1,504,789 downwards.
CTCACCTCCCACATAGCTGGGATTACAAGAGCGCACCAACATGCCCAGCTAATAGTAGAGATGGGATTTCACCATGTTGGCCAGGCTGGTCTCGAAATCCTGGCCTCAAGAGATCAGCCTGCCTCAGCCTCCCAAAGTGCTGGGATCACAGGTGTGAGTCACCACACTGGGCAATTATCTTTTATTTTGAGAAGCCAGAAAAACTTGCAATATAAGAAGCAGAAGAAAGGAATTAATAATAGTAGTAACATAAAATAATGAATCATAAAGTCTAAAAATACATAAAACAGAACTGATGAATAAATGTAAGAAACAAACCATTAGGTAATTTGAATGGGGAAATAAGAGAAAAGAAAGTCGCTTTACACAATTGGAGGAAAGGGATATAACCAAAGACACAGAAGAGCTTTTGAAAATTAGAAAGATATGTGATAAATTTAAAGGGTCAACATATTGGTAATTTCTACCATTTCTCAAGTTAGAAAACATGATAAAAACAATAACACAAAAAGCTGAGGTAAAGAGCTTCTTCAATAATAATTTAGGCTTTGATGGTTTTCCTCTGACTTATATCAAACTTTGAACAAATGTTTGTTCTCTATATGAGTTCAGCAATTCTGCAGCTTACAGCAAGATTGCCTACTCATTTTCCCAAGCTCATGTAATCTTTTTACTCCCAAGCTGATAAAGACTGTATGAAATAAAGCCCCAGAATACTCTCAATATTAAATATCGATAAGTAATATCTTTCAGCTTATATTAAATCCAGAAACAATAAAAACATAGCAAACCATGATAAAGTTTATTCTAGAAATGTAAGGTTAGTTTTTCATTAGAAAATCTGTTATTTATTTGTGTATTTGTGACACAGCACACTGTGTTGCTCAGGCTGGAGTGCATTGGCATGATTACAGCTCACTGCAGCCTTTACCTCCCAGGCCTCAATCAATCCTGTTGCCTCAGCCTCCTGAGTAGCTGGGACCACAGGGGTGTGACAACATGCTTGGCTAATTTTTAATTTTTTCTTTCTTTTTTTTTTTTTTGAGACAGGGGTCTCCCTATGTTGCTCAGGCTAGCCTTGAACTCCTGGGCTCAAGCGATCCTCCCACCTCAGCTTCCCAGAGTGCTGGGATTACAGGTGTGCCAGGCCATTGTGCCAGGCCCATTAGGAGAGCTTTTGATTTAAAATTTTTACACTGAGAGGTCAAAGGAAACAAAGAAAGATATAACTATTTTGATACGGCAAAAGGGTATTTAACATAACAACTATCTCGGATAAAAAAATTTTAATAATCTTGCATTTGAAGAATCCTTCCTTAACAAAGTAGATAAAATTTATGAAGTTAGCATCCAATAAAATGCATAATTGTAAAACCGAACTGGGAATTAAAGTCTGAAAATTTTAGAATGTAAGAAGATACACAGGAAGATATACTAGCTATAAATATTAGAAAAAAGGACAGAATTAATCACAGATACTACAATCACCTTATTGGAAAACCACTTAAAAATTAATTAGAAAACTATTAGAACTAATAAAATGTTTCATTAAAGTGGTGGTATAAGAGGGTGGGCGTGGTGGCTCACACCTGTAATCCCAGCACTTTGGAAGGCCGAGGTGGGTGGATTGAGGTCAGGAGTTCGAGACCAGCCTGACCAACGTGGTGAAACCCCGTCTCCACTAAAATGCAAAAATTAGCCTGGTGTGGTGATGTGCACCTGTAATCCCAGCTACTAGGGAGGCTGAGGCAGGAGAATCGCTTGAACTCGGGAGGTGGGGGTTGCAGTGAGCGGAGATCGCGCCACTGCACTCCAACCTGGGTGACAGAGCAAGACTCCCTCTTAAAAAAATAAAAATAATAAAAATAAAAGAAATAAATCTACCAAAAACCTGTTGGAAACCTATTGTTTTCCCCAAAACTAGTATTTCTGAAGCTTTTTTTTTGGCAGGGGATGAGGATGGGGGCTGCATGCATGTTCTCTCCTACAGAAAACCCACTGACATGCACATTTTTGTAAATCATTTTATGGAGTTTGATAGAAGCCCATGGATCACAAACTATAGGTTCACCAGTCAAGAGTGAAGAATGGCAGTTTGGAGAATACAACAGCAAAGCATTTCTTTCACAGTGGAGGCAAGACTTAAGATGCCTGGGAAAAAAATGTTGACAATTAGACTAATTTGAAGGAAAAAAACAACACCATACTGAGGGACATAAACGAGACGTGATATATCCCTAAATAAGAAAATAAGTATAGAAAAAAAATGCAGTGCCATTGCTGCTGAGTTAGTCTGTATTTTTCACAGAGTTCAAGTAAAAATCCCAGGAATATCTGGGAACATAAAAAATTATTTAAAATGTATGTGGTTGGAAAAATCCAGTAAAGACCAAGGAGATTTTCACCCAAGATTATAAATGAGGATAGATTGGTCCTCCAGATGTTAAAACTAATTAAAACAATGTGATCCAAGTATAGTAACAGATAGGAAAACAGAACAGAATAGAAAACCCAGTAATAAACCCAAGCCTAGCAAAGAGTTTAACTGTTCAAGTTGTTGGTAAAAGATTATTACACAATGGTGTGGGAAGAACTGGCTAATCAATCGGGGAAAGAAACACTGGACATTGACCTTGTACCTTACATCATAATAAATTCCAGAAGTACTAATTTAAATAGAATAAAAAATACTACAAGGAAAGGTAGTAACAAAAAGAACAATGGCAGCCCAATTACAATTATAAACAGGGGTGCTAAATTTCTAAATAATATTTAAAAACCAGAATTCAGATATACATTAAAAGAATACATCATAACCAAATGTATACAGAAATACTAGAATAATCCAATATTTAAAAATGTTTTTTATGACATTCGCTGTACTAGTAGGTAAAAGAAAAATATCACCATCTTAATGGAAGGCAAAATTGCATTTGATTAAATTGAGCATCTGTTTTTTTAAATGAATAGTTGAACTTCCTTGATACGGTCTTATTTCCAAATGATGATACATTTGAAGTATTTCAATTAATATAAGAACAAGACTCTCCTTGGAGTTTTCAGGGACTCATATGCAGTAGTTAACATCATTTTATTCTAATAGTACTTAAATTGACATTGTACACTCTATTATACTAACGAAGTGACCTGCAAACTTTGTTACAATCTATCAACTATTTAAACTGATGAAGCCAGGAAATCTCGGAAGAGCAACATGATACAATACAAAGTACAGGAGTTGGACCAAATTTAGAATCCAGAATCAGAATACTAGTTCAGCAGATTACTGGCTATTTGACCTCGGCAGGTTACCTCAACTTTTTGAGCCTCAGTGTCCTTATCTGTAAAACTGAAGTAACAGCAGCCAAGATAGAGTATACTTGCTACTGCCTATATCACCTGCTGATTACAACAGAAAAAGCAACCAAATAGACTGGAAAGTAAACAAAACTGGTGGACTGGGGAGGAAAATTTAAACCTAGAGAAATTAACCACACTGCCATGAGGTCCAGAATTTCCCCCGCCCCCACTCAAGTAGCTGCAAACTCCCCAGATATGGTGACAGGCAAGTTTATAGATTCAAGAAGCTCTGTAAAGTCAAAATAGGGCACCCTGAAAGAAAACCATACCCACACAAATAATCGAACTGCTAAGAACTAAAAAAGAAGAAACTATGAAAACAGAAAAACGACACATTCCACATGTAACAATGATTCAAATGACTGCATACTTCCTTCCCATTAGAAAATAGAGTAACAATGGTTATATGAGGATAAATAAAAAATGATATATAAAGTGCTTTGCAGATAAAAAGACACAAATCGTAGGCATTATTATTCTAATTGGAGTTTCTTTACTATATCTTAACACATTATATTTATTTTCTATTCTATTTTTTCATCTTCTCATAGCTTTACCCTATGTCTATTTGATCCCAAGAACTGAATGCAAATACAGTCATTCCTCGGTATAGGCAGAGGATTGGTTCATGATCCCTGAGTATACCAAATCCATGCACTCAAGTCTTGCAGACAGCCCTGCAGAACCTGCATATACTAGAAGTCAGCCCTCCATATATGTGGATTTTGCATCCCGTGAATACCGTATTTTTGATCTGCATCTGGTTGAAAAATACCTGTGTATAACTGGACCCATTCAGCTCAAAATGTTGTTCAAGGATCAACCGTATATCTTTGATATTATTTCTTTTGATTTACCCAAAACCTTTTGCTGAAATGAAAGTCTTTGCCAATTCATGTCTTGCTTTTGAACACATTTTTTCTTAATTCTATAACGTCCCTCAAGTATTATACAGGTATCTTAATGGACCCTTTTCTGTTTTATAGGGATACTGTGAAGATCAGGTGAGATAGAAAAATATAAATTCCTGTGACGAAATAAAACACTGCAAGTCATATATTTCAGAAGCAGTACTAGCTTGGAAGATCTGAAAGCCTGATTCTTTTAGCCAGTCTCCTGAGAAAGAGTTTCAGAGAGATCTTGCCCACATTTCTTTGATAGGCTGATGAGGTTGGGGGTGTGTCCATAAACCACGCTGTGCTTTGCCAGCTGACCTAGGCCAAGCAGTCACCACATGAAATCCACACAGCCTTCAGCAAGGCGTTTTTGGCTGTTGTTTGATGCACATTTGACCCATACGAAATGCTGCTTCCAGCAAACCAGGGACTCTACCCTCTGTTTTCTCTTCAGAACAGGAAACTAGCAGTAGTGACGTTAAGGTACACAAAAATTAGATTCCAAGTAGATTCGGAGGATGACTAATCTCAACAAGCATAACAAACCACAATGAGTCTGGAAGACTTGGCATTCTGATAGTGTTTATAAATCCCTGACCCCTTTGCCCCCGTCAACTTCCCAGAAGCTGTGAGCATTAGCACACAAAGCACCTACAAGTGATGTGTGAACCTGGTCTCTTGGCCAAACTCTTATGCATGGGGCATGTAAGCCAGCATGAAGCTGCACTAGGAAGCCTCGGGTTGTAGGAGGATGTGAAGAACAGGTGAGAGGGGTGTTTAGCTCCCCACTGCGGAACAAAAAATATCTCTGCATAAAGGATGGCATCATCTGAAGACTGAGCAAGATGAGGAGTCTTGAGATGGCTAGAGACACCCCCTCTGAGCTTCTTAAAATCCTTGGCCAGTATTGAAGGCAAGTCACACAAGTGTCTTGGATTTTATGATTCTCTGTTGAACAGAAGGCAGCAAGGTAAACTGGAAAGAATGTGGAGCCTGGGTCTGGTCTGGGTTTTGTTTGCTATTCTTGGGAAAGTGATGTGGCCTCAGTTTCTCCTTCTGTTAGTAAGGGATCAGAAACTCCTGTTTTTTGAATGGGGTTTTTGTGCATCTCAAATGAAATGCATGCATATAGTAGATCAGGTTGAAGGAGAAACAGAATCTGAAAATTCCTACATGGTACAGAGTACTCTTTTTGTTACAGATGGGGAACAAAGCCATGGGGGAAAAAAATAGGGACTAGCTCAAGTTTGCTGACTTCAGCCAGAAAATTTTACTCTATCTTGTCAGTCCTATATTCATTTCTATAAGAATGTTAGAGAATAAAGTCTTCCTGCCCTCCCTGTACTGGCCCTTCCTCCTTTTCTTTTTCCAACATTTCCATATGTGAGGCTCCCAATAATCCCACATGTGTCCCCCATGGTGCCTCTCTCATGTGGACATCTCACTATTTAAAAAGTGTACAGTTTCATAAACGGGGGTAAACTATCCTCTCCACTCTCTAGTATACCATCCTAACTGCGAATAAATGACATGAGTCTGTTATTGCTAGTTTTCATACGCAAGTAAAATGTGGCAAAACCTAAAATATTTTTGTTAAGCTAGGTCTACCTAGTTTAACTACTTCTTTGTGTCAACAACATTCTTTTATACTTGATTTAAATTTCCTTTTATTTTGTGGTACCATAAGCCCTCACTTTCTACTCCATGCCTGGGTAATTATGAATAATAAATATTTCAAGCTCTTACCTGTCTCACAGTACACTTATATCTCTGAAACCTTAATCTAAAATAAGTCTAATTTAAATAAAAGAAAATATAGTCCCCCAAGAATATTGTTTGCCAACATTTTGCTCCAAGTTAGCAGATGAAGTCAACAATCAAATGTGAGATTAATCTTAATGTAATTTCATCATTTATAAAATTTCACCAATATCAGGAAATTCTATCAAAAGTAACTGAAGATTAAACTAGCAGCAGGACCCATGTGCCCATATGTAAGATTAAAAATTTAGGGTAAAAGAAGGAGCTATTAGATTTAAGTGATCAACAGGTCAAGGCTGGCACCAGATCACAAATCTTAGGGATACTCAGGAAGTGATGGACTTTTTAACAACAGGGATAAGAAGTATCCTTACCTGTCTTCTGTCAGTTTCATTAAGGTTGTTCCTCGGGTGGAGAAGACAATAAAGGACATTCTCAACTGTGGGCTGGAAAGGAAAAGAAGCTCTATTAGGACAGACAATAAGACTGTGCATGCTACTCCCTTCAGGCTCCCTCCCTGTCCTTCCCTTTCTATCATGGCTGCCAGAGCTGAAGACGCATAACCCACAGGGAGCCTCCAAGGCTGGTGCTGCGGGTATTGATTAGCCAGCAGAGGACTTGAAGTGTGGGTCAAAGAGAAGACACGCTGGGTCTTCCTGGAGGCTGCTTCTGACCTGATACCATTGCTCAGTGAGTGTGGATTATGAGTAAGAATGATAAACTTCATTGTTGCCCTGTGTTTTGAAGTGTGTCCCAACAAGGGGACAAATCTGTATGTTGTCTATAAAAGGGGATCCTGATAGACAAAATTTGATAATGTTTCCACAGTAGCCTGGTGTATTCTCTAACGATGAGTTGCAGCTTGATGCCATCAGTCATTAACATCATAAAACAAATTCCCTTCGATCTGAAAGGATCACCATCAACTTTTAATTTCTCCTTTGCTTCTCAAGGAGATTATCCTATAAGGAGAGAATGTGCTGACTGGTCATAAGAATATCTATTCCATTTGATAGTTATATTTCTCATTATTAATGAATAAATTGGCATGGTTTTTATATGGCAGTGCTCAGGAGCATTCTTACTGTAAGAGTCACACTCTGGAGACAGAAGCACTCTCACCTGAGGACGAACTTGTTTCTCAGTCTGCAAGATGGACCATCAGACTGCAGTGGATTCAGCAATGAAATGCCGTTCTGTGTGTCCAACTTGTTCTTCCATGATAACATCAATCTATTTCTTCATAATGCAATAACCTCCCATACCTGATCAGGCTCTGAACCTTATAGTTCCAGTTCCCCAAGTGTTTCTCAAACCTGCCTCACTTCCTGTATCTTAGCTTAGGATCCTGGCCTCAATCGTCTGACCACTACAATTTCCTAACTGGTGTCTTGCCTAGGAAGGTTCTTTGCTCCAATTCACTCTTCACACTGCTCCCAGAATTATTTTCCTAAAACAAAAATTAGAACCTGTCGCTTATCTGCTATAAAATTTCCGACAATTCCTACCGTCTCCCGGATAAAGTCTGCATTTATTACCATGTGCCTGATGTACCTTTGGAAGCCCTTGACTTGGTGTTTAATGTTTGACAGGAGCTCAGGCAATACCTGGTGAATTGAATATTGGTCCCTAAAACAGACCTCAGTTTTCTGTCCATGACCCCGTGCTGCCTGTGACTACTTCCCCAGCACTGGGGCAGCAGGACACCATGTTCTAAATCATAACAACAACAATCACAAGGATTAAAATAATATCATAATGGCCAACCTTACTGAGTTCTTACCAAGTGTGAGATAATAGCGATTTGCATGTATGATCTCATTATACTTGAACAATTTTATGAGATTGGTACTAATCCTGATAGTTCGTATCAAACTAATCGTTCCTATTTTCTACAAAAGGAAATTGAGGCCCTGAAAGATGAAACAATTTCCTCAAGGTTACACAGTGGGAGAGTGGCACACCTGGGCCTTGAAGTGAAGTGTTTTAATTCTAGAGCTTGGGCTCCTAAGTGCCACATTATATACTGCTTCCCTTCTATCAAGTTCAGCTCTGGAAATGATAAATTTGAAATACGGAAAATAAAGGTCTCCAAGAGGCAACTGGCATATAAGTCTAGGCTAGAGGCATAATTTGGAAGTCCTCAGTGTACTGATGTGGGCAAAGTTGTTCAGAGAGAGTGTCAGCAGTGAGGAGGGAAGTGAGCCAAATACAAAACCAACACCAGTGTGGGAAGGGCTGGCTGAGGCCAGTGAGATGGAAGCAGAACCAGAGCCAGTGGAGGAAAGGGTTTCAAGGAAGGATAAGTCTGGATCCAATGAAACCCCTGCATCCAGTGGACTAAGGGCTGCAAAGGGCTCCTGGATTTTTTCTCAGGGTCATCCCTTGGTGAGACCTTGCGAGCAAGCAGGTGAAGGGTGGGGAGGAGGGCAGATAGCAGTGGGTTAAGGAATGAATGAGAAGGATATGGAGACGGCCAGTCTTTAAAGACAAGTGAGTGAGGAAGACAAGATCAAGAGATTCACTGTCATTGCTTTTTTTGGGACAAGGGGCAGGAGAGATTAACGTTTGTAGACTGTGGGGAAGGAGGGGAAAGGTAGAGAAAAATACAAGACAGAAGCAAAGACCTGGAGGAGACTAGAGACAATGGGATAAAATCAGACAAAAATGGAGAGGTTGGCCTTACATGGGAGGGATACTTGGATCTCAGAGACTAGTGGGAAGGACATATGTGCATCTTTCAGGAGTAGATTGGAACTTGAACTCATGTCCACTACTCTCTGGATTCTTGGTGAAGTAGGAGGTGAGGTTCTTTGTTGATAGCGATGGGTGTGAGGTGTAGGTTGAAGGCTTGAGGAAAACAGCAAAGCATAAGAATCATTATTAGAAAAATGACAGAGGGTCAGAATAAAGATAAATAAAAGGACTCAAAATGTCAAAACTCCCACTGAGGTTAGAAATGATGTACTTATACTGGCATCAGCCACTGTTATTGAATTTCCCCCTGCAGTCTCAACTGCCTTAGACTTTTTATTAAAATGAAAAAATAAATGAAAATTGCCCATTCATTCACTTATTTAAAAATAGTGACTGAGCATGTACTATGTGTCTGGCACTGTTATGGGTACTCAGGCTGTCACTGTCAACAGACTACAGCCCAGCCTCTGCCTCATGGAGTTTGGATGATGGTAAGATCTTGGCTCCACATTTTGAGGGGCTCCATGGCCAAGCAGGGTTAACAGAGACAACCAGAGAAGGGTGCCTTCTCCGGATTAAGCCATGTCAACCTCCCGGCCCTCAGTTTCTTCATCTATAAACCAAGGGAATTGGATTAAGGGTTCTCTTAATCCCCTTCCTTGCCCCTGCCCACAATTTTCTAAGATTCTAAGATAGTGAAGAGTCTGGGATTGCTCAGGGAACTGAGAAAGATGTTGTACGCCCACTCTAAGTCAGGCGCTGGACTAGTGGGCTTGCACATATTTTCTGTTATAAGCCTCATATATAAACTAGGGTTCAGCCGAGGTTGGTGAATTGCTATAGTTGCACAATGGAACTTAGATTCAAACTCACATCTGCCTGACTTCTAAGCCTATTCCACTAGACTCCTCCACTTCAGAGGGAACAGAAGCCCAGAAGAGCAAATCAGAGACAGAGCAGATACTGTGAAGGGTGTGGAGGCAGACTTGCTTTATATCACTCCAAAGGACCAATGGCTGTGAGTGAGGAAAGGACATCTTGGCTTAATGACAAAAAGACTTATGAAAACTGGAATTGTCCAACTATTGGATTTTTGCCTCAAAAGGCAGTGAGTTTTCACCAGAGCTATTCAAGTAGAGAGTTACACAATGCCTCCTAGGATAGGCTGGGAAGTCTCGTTCTTTTTAATTCCTAGTTTCTATGATCCTTTCAAACATTTTCTAACACCACCCATGTATTTGTTTCTCTCCTTTTCCTGTACTTTTTCTCCCTTCTGTCCTCTCAGCATCTGTTTTTCCCAATCATCTGGGTTTAGATGCTTCCTGCTGTAGCTTCCAATTTTTGGCATAACAGACAAGCCACCTCCTAATCCTTTCCCTCCAATTAGGCAGGTAGGTATGTGTTGAGGTCAGTAACTGAATTTGAGGGGAACATGTCTGTCATCACCCAGGGCTCAGAGGATAACCTGTATTCTGAGACAAAGAACCTTACTCAAAGAAGAACTTTATGGTCACTCCTATCAACTGGAAGACTCTATGGAGGCCATCAGCATGAAGTGGAGCTGTGTTAGAATTTATGATGATCAGACCAATTTTGCCAAAGACTTTGACAACTTGCTTCAAGCACTCTATGAAAGCTGTTACTGTTGTGTTATCCCTTGGAGGCTGCACACAGCAGGGTGAAGTGACCTCACTTCCTTACTACTAAGTCCAAGACTCCCATGATATTTGCAGTGACTATGTTCAAAACTGCATTGCCTTGCCTGGGAAAGTGATGTTCAAAATGCTCAGAGGATTCTACCTGATAGTACACACAGCTAGAGTGACCAAGTATCACATTTTGCTCAGGACTAAGGAGGGTTCCCCTTAGGATGTGAGACTTTCAGTGCTAAACCTGGGAAAGTTCTGGGCAAACTGGGATGAATTGTTTATCCTACACACTGTACACCCGACACGTGAGTCCAGCTAAAATGTGCCAATTGCTGCTGCATAATGCAGTGTGCAAGAAAAATGTTAAAGGTAATAAGAATAGGCTATTCAACAGAGAAGGGAGAATGCTAAATATTTTTGGTCTCATAACCAGATCTGGCTCCTCCCAAAAACATAAAGCCAAATGTTACTCTAAAATGTGGCAAAGATGAAAACAAAGTAAACAGTCTCTGGTCCAAGATCTGAGAGCCCACCTTAGTCAAAAAACATCCCCGAAGTATTCAGCAATTAATAGAATAGCAAACGTGGACTGAGTAGTTCTCATGACAGAGAACGACAAGTGAAGAAAATGCATAGTGTTTCTCACCTGATGAATTTATGAGCCAACTGTTCCACAAAGTAATAGATTTCATTCCAGTGGTGCAGCACACTTCCTGATCTAGGAAAACAAAAGCAGGTGTTGCATGACTCAGGTGTTTATTTGTCTTTACCTTGTATTATGTATCTTCACATTCTGTTATTTTACATTTGACCTCCCCAATAACTGGACTCGTTACTTGAAACTTCTGTGACTTTGGAAATTATTTGAAAGGCTGTTAGGGTTCTTTAAAATGTTGTAAAAGAACTCCCCTCACTCTACCTCGTACTGTCCCACCCCAAATTCACACACTCAAACCCTGAAAAACAACAACAGCAACAATAAACATTGGGCCCAAAGAGATTTACAAGTGAGTTTCGCATCTTCGAGAAACAGCTATTTTTGTGCTATTAAATTATTTCTCTGATTAGGGAAGAAAAACTAATCCATTTAAATGAAATTAGCACACACGATAAACACATCCCTTCCCCAAAGGATCCAACTTCATTTGTAAATATAGATGCAAAATCTCCAAATCCTATTAATGAAATGAATCCAGCAGGAATTCAAAAGAATAATAATTAATTAATTAGTGACGTTTATTTCAGGAAGGTAGTGATAGTTGAACATTTAAGGAAATCTAATTTAGTCATACTAATAAACAAAAGAAGAATGACACAGCTTTTTGTTATACGAAAAAGGAATCCTCTTAGTGACAAAAGAGGGAAACTTTCCCTAGGACATATGGAATCACAGGATTTTAGATTTGGAAAGGGGCTTCTTTATTTCCCAAGTTTGACTTCTGTTTCACTGGTACCATTTTCTGCTGCTTCAATCAGCTTATATTTTCCATAGTGCTCATATTCAGTTTGCTGCAGTGGCTCTAATTAGTTTTTTTTATTTGAACCCACTCTGTTTAGTAGCTGTGATGCCTCCTCCCTTTCACTTAAGGATCAGTTTCAGGCGAGCTCTACATTTCTGCTTGCCATTCTAATAACTGTTGAGGTTAGAGTTTGCTCTTTCTACTCTGACATTTTGTACTGCATTTTCCACTGATTTCTGATTATTTTTATTTGCTATGCACTCATTTACAATTTTAACATCCGGAGAGCTATTTGTTGCTGTTTTTCCTTTGTTTCAAACTATTTTATAGAGATTTAAGAGAACTTTTTGCCTTCCTTTTTATGGAATGATATTCACAAGAATTCTCATTCTGATTGGGTATATTCCATTTCCAGGAGGACAATTTATTTTTCTTTGTCCCATATCCAGAAATAATACATCTGTCTGAGCTGAATAAAAGTGGTACCATATGTTCTGGCCATACCATTAGATACTCTGTGTCATAAGGATGTCTCACTTTCCTCAAATTAATCCAGAACTTCAATTCTAGAGAATGTACATAGGCACCTTTTACAGTGATAGTCGTTGTTCCACGGTTAGAGAAAAAAATTATAAATCCACCAGCACACAATTTCTGTGAATATATTCACACACACAGTCTTATTTCTTTAAAAAAATGTGAAAATAAGTTAACATTTGCTCATTTTATGTGGAGAACTCATGGGTGTTCATTATATTATCCTTTGTTCTTTTTTGAAGAACACAGATTGTTCTAGAATCTTATAACGGGTACTGTAAAAAGGGTCAAAAGCAATGATTCAATCCTAGATTCTTCTCCTCACACAAGAGATATTCATTAGAATTATGTTTTTGTGTGCTCATCTTGAACCCCACTTTGGCTAATTTGAGATGATATTTGGCATAACCAGAGGCAGGAAGATTATACTGGGGATTTGATATTTCTTATTAACTATTAAAAATAACATCACACAGCACTATTCTAGCTGCCTAAGGTGCAGAGATGGCTAAGAAATGGTGCTTTCCCCTCAAGAACTCAGAGTTGAGTAAGGAAGACAGAAGAATTAACATGTAACCTGTCATGAAAAGTACTGCAGCTGAGGACTGTGCATTTGGAAAAAAGAAAAGGGAATGGCTCTCTGTGCCAGTGCAGGCTGTGAAGGGGGGTGGTTTTTAATCCCATTCTTCAAGGACAGTTAGAAACTTGTGAGGAAGACAAGGGGAGCAAGATCATCCTTGGTGTAAAACACAGAAGTTGGGGAAGAGCAAGTGGTTTCCTGGTGCAGCACCACGCAGCCTGCAGAGGGGAGGTGAGGAGCTGGGGAGATGGGGAAGGGATCTGGAAGGAGCGTGCCAGCGTCCCCTTCTGTCAAAAGCACCCCTTTGTCTATTCTGCTCACTCAGCCTTTATACATACTCCACCTGCTTGGGATACTCATTGTCCACAGTGGCAAGCAACTCTTCATTCAAGACTCAGGTCAGTGGGTGCGGTGACTCACGCCTGTAATCCCAGCACTTTGGGAGGCTGAGGCAGGCAGATCACGAGGTCAGGAGTTCAAGATCAGCCTGGCCAACATGGCAAAACCCCGTCTCTACTAAAAATACAAAAATTAGCTAGGCATAGTGGCACATGCCTGTAATCCCAGCTACTCGGGAGGCTGAGGCAGGAGAATCACTTGAACCTGGGAAGCTGAGGTTGCAGTGAGCTGAGATCGCACCATTGCACTCCAGCCTGGGCAACAAGAGAGAAACTCCATCTCAAAAAACAAAAAAACAAACGAACTCAGGTTGGTCTCTCCCTGTTGCTTTTAACCAACACAAACAGGACTCACTACCCCTGCCTTATGCTCTCAGGGCCACCGTGTCCACCTCTCTGTCAGCATCCCCTGATACTGGGTGGCAATCGGCCTTGAAGAAATTTCCCTCCCGAGCATTAGCTGTTTATTGAATGAAAGAAAGAAGAGCACAAAGAAGAAAAGCCTCTATTGCTCATGGAAGCTTCCTGATTTTTTGCCAACTGATCCTCACCTATTCTGCCTTGGCTTGGATAAACGGCCTGGGTTTGGGACTCAGATGGCTCTCACCAATTCCCGTGACTTATGTGAACTAAGAAGCCTTCCCAGATGGGTCACTGATTCTAGGGCATAGCTCCTTGGTGACTGGGCCCACATGATCATCAGTAGATCTCCGAGCTGAATGGCAGCTGGAGTCTCCCATGAGCTCACCAGAACTGCACATCCTAGCCCTGGGCTTAAAGCTTTAGAAATCTTCTTTCGTAAAGACCTGGCCATCCTCCTGGACAGGGTTCACTTTTATACTTCAAGTTACACAGACTGGTCTAGGGTGCCATCCTTCAGCCATGGGGTGGATGCTCCGGCCCTGGGGGTCCTGGGTGGTGATCTGGCAGAGATGGCCCAATGCTGTCCAGGTGCCTCCGAAGATATGCCATATGACTGGCTATAAGCCATTGGCCAATCCAGAATTCTATGACCCCTTTCCACTAGAATCAAGAGATTTCCTTGAAGACTGGCCATTAGTGGCCACTTCTGAAATGCAATGCTGTGTTTTGGTCCATAAAACCAGGAAAATTAATCTTTGAAATTCTGGCTACTAAGGGGGTAGGGTGAAGATATCTAATGATTAGAGAGGAACCTCCAAAACTCCTTTATCCCATGTCCAATTTCCTCATCGGTGGAGAATTTCTGCCGGGAGGAATTTATACTGGGAAGATGGTTAATGGATACAAAAAAAAAAAATTAGAACGAATAAGACCTAGTATTTGATAGCACAAGAGGGTCAACTATAGTCAATAATAATAAATAATTATTTAATTGTACATTTAAGCGTAACTTAAAAAGTATAATTGGATTGTTTGTTACACAAAGGATAAATGCTTGAGGGGATGGATATCCAATTTTACATGATGTGCTTATTTCACACTGCATGCCTGTATCAAAACACCTCATGTACTCTATAAATATATACATCCACTATGTCCACAGAAATAAAAAAATAAATCAGGAAATTATACTGGGAGGAGAAGCAATGTGTTGGTGACATAGGAACTTGAACTAGAATTGGGAAACTATTATTGACTCACTGTTTAAGAAGCAAGAGTTTGAAGTAAATCCTTTTTGAGTTACTATTTCCTTATTCTCAAGGAGTGGCCCTATTTCACAGCCACAAATTCATTTGCATTCCTTTACTTATTAAAGAGGGTCACCCAATGATAATTCACACTTTCAGCTTTCTTAAAACATGTCATTTTCACTATACTTCTATCTGACTGATGTAAAGTTTATACAGTTTTGATGTTCACCTGATTCATTGATGCCAGATATAGGGAAAGATTCAAAACATATCCTTGGGTGTTGAGAAAAGTCTACATCCATAAAAAACTCTTGCTAATGGGCAAAAGCTGAATTTTCTGAAGAAGAAAATAAAATGAGAGCTTTAAGACAAAACTGGAGGCAAGGAAGCACTGACAGGCTTGCTCCTCTGCTAACAGGTGCCCTGTCGCTGCTGGAGTTTGTCACTTCATATATATAAGTGATCATTCTTTACATAATTATGTAAGCCTTGACCAAAATATATACCCTTTGAGCCACACTGGAGATGTACATAACTTGCCTCCTCAATCATCAAAGGTAAAACACAACCTTCTAAGATTCTAGGAACCAAACTGGGTTTGTCTTCTCTGGGTTACCCTGGGATTCCGAGGGGCCTCAGCTACTAACAGAAAACAGGGGTAAAGGGTTATCTCGATCTGCACCTTGGACTCCTTCTACTCTTTATTTCTGAAACTTCTTAACCCACACATGCAGGCATTGTCCTATCCCAAGATCAAACCACCTCTTGGAAAAAGAAAGAGGCCTATGTCCGCTGCTTGTAGTTTCAGCATGGCAGCGAGCTTGTTGGGGGTACTGCTTATATTTCTTTAACCCAAATCCCCAGTGGCAGGAGGTTTACCTGTCTGGTACTACAGTCCTCTCCCCTGCCTCACCACCACCCACCGATCCCAGCTGACTTCCTATCCATGACCACTGGGACCTCAACCAGACCCCTACCCCGCCCCCTGCCGCCTTCTCCCATAGGGATGAATTTGCTGGGTTTATGACTCAGTTTAGACTTTCTGTTGAAACACGTATGTCTCACCTGCACTTGGCCTTGTAACTGATCTTCTGGTGTGGAAACTGCCCTAGTGGCTACTGCCAGAATAATTGACTCAGGGTAGTTCAGACCCTCGGTTTCCTCTCAATCCTGAAGACCTAAGTGGACTCCCGGTCACAACCAGGTGTTGGCTGGGGGAAATGGCAGAAAGTGGATCCAATTCCAGTTTCTTTCCACCCCACAATGTGTAGAACATGCCATTTATCATGTCAGTCTCTTTGTGAGTCAATGATCTTAAACTCTGGCTATGGCGTCCTGATACCATCTTCAGATAGTATGGCCCACCCAGCCATTATCACCAAAGTTGCAGTTGGAAATTAAAACCTTCTAAGCCCAAATGTAAATAGTACTAGAAAATGTTCCACTGAACTCTGTTGTAGAATTTTTTTTTTCCAGAATTGTCTTTAACACGTAACTACTGGGCAAACTATAGTCACAGAGAGCTGCAGTGCCACGTGCTACAAATCAGAGGATATAAAAAGTCCCTAATTTTGACTCCATTAAATCCTAACTCAAATGCAGTTCTAGCCCCTGAAGGCTATCATAGGTCAGCTTGGTCTCAGGATGACACAGAGGCTCCAGGCCCCTTCCTGGGATTTTGTGCCTCTGTTTCACTGCACAAATCTCAGCAGAATTTGGAATTCAAGTAGCCTCCCAGGAATTCTGCTTGAAGACAGTCTTACAGAGTTCTGTGCTTGAAGATTCTTTCAATACACTTGGGTCCACTCAAAACCAGAGTCAATGCCCTCCCACACTATCATCTGACTTGGCCGTGGAGAAGGGCTCGCCAGACCATGGGGAGGGAAAGCCACCAGTCTTCACTGCTAGTCCCAGAAGGTTGCTGCTGAAAGCAGTTCCAGAGTGTCTTACTTATTTTTGTTTTTCTATGCTCTCTCTTGTGTTTGGAACATGGTAAGAAGTCAAGAAATTTTTGTGACATTGCACTTACTGTGTCTTCCCAGTGCAGGATTCTGCATGGAACCTGACACTGCCCTCAGATTATTGTTCAATTACTTCCAAGGGCCTAATATGCAAAGAGTAGAAGCAAAATAAGAACTCCAAATCTCATTCTAACTTGTTTTCTGAAGTGCATTCTTTTCTGTTTATGTGAGTTTCCAAACCTCCCTGTGGTTAAGCTCCTTAGAAAACACAGGCTCTTTCCATTAGCCACACATACAACCAGAGTCAGAAAGAATCGAGTTGGCCAAATTGAGTTTAAATTACCCTCCCTTCTTTTGAACACAGATTAGAATAGAATAAAAGGGAAAAAGAAAGTTTGCAGTTGGAACCATCACCAAGGAGTCTTTTAATCCTGGAAGAGCAGAGCAGCTCTAAGGATGGAAATTATAAAACTGCCAATTTCTACTTGTCCTTAGCCCCACCCAGTTGAAGTCACTGATGTCCTCAGCGACCCACTTGGGTCCCCTGCCAATCCTGGAAGGATACAGATATGTTCGGCAGCTTCAAGCGCACGTAAGTGGGACTCACACTTAGTTCTGCTGTCAAAGACCCTGCGTTCATTTGCTGTTGTGCTCCCTTACCAGCTTCTTCCAAGGAAAACAGTGCACTTCAGAAAACAAGTCAGAATGAGATTTGGAGTTCTTATTTTGCTTCTACTCTTTGCATATTAGACCCTTGGAAGTAACTGAACAATAATCTGAGGTCAATGCCTTCCTCTTCTTCCTCCTAGCCTTGCCCTCTCCTCTGACTGCCTGGAGTCTTAAACCTGGCCCAGGCCTTCAGGCTTTGTCTTCCTATTACTGTTTCGAGTCACAGCCATGCCTCCCTCTTGCTCAAAAAGCTTGACCTTGACCTTGCCTCCACTCCAACTTCATTAGACACTGATACAGACCCAAACTTAATCACTGAACACTGTACTTTGAGTTGGCGACGCCCACCTTGCTCCTGTCTGTGTCGCAGGGACCCCAGCACAGGGTGTCCGGCGCCACTCGACTGACTTGTGATGGAATGTCCCGTTAGTATATCTAACTGATGCCTATGGACAGAATGGAACTTATTAGTGATTTGGGAAAGCAATTTCATGGGACATTGCCAACATTAAAAAAATAGAATAGAATAAAATATAAATACCAGAATATACTGCATACAGTAACAAAAAGAATGTAATGTGTAACTTTTGTTCAATTACACATAAGTATTGTATATGTACTGTGTCAAGATGTAAAATGTATTTTTCTTGTGGATCATGATCAAAAAGGTATTACAGCAAAATATGTACTCCTTTCAACTCCACTCTGCCTTTTTCAACAGGCACATGCACACACACACACAACACATGCACACCAGGAGAACCCTAAAAACATCTTCTAATATCAACTATTGGTACTTTTGGTGCAGATTCAACACAAAAGCACTGTTGTTAAGAATACAGACAATGGGTTAGTAACCCAAAAGGTATTTCCCATAATTGAAATGCACAGCTGTGGCTCCGTTTCTCATACTCGCCAGATTCACAGAGATGAAGCCACAGTAGCCACTTTGCATCCCCCAGAAAGATCAAAGGGGGATGGGTCAACATCATCGAGTGAAAGTGGCTGCGGATGATGTCACTTGGGAGGAAGTGACTCAGAATGAGGGCACCAAGGGAGAGGGTTTACAAATATTGTATCACAAAAGCAGCAGGTCCATTGTTGGAAATTTTGCGGGGGTGGGTAGCGAGGAGGGAAAGACAAACAAAAGGAAGAAAATAAAAATCACCCATTATCCCACAGCTCAGATAGAACCACTGCCTTCACTGCAGTGATTCTACTTTCAGACTTCCCGAAGCATCTTCACTTTGTGTATTTACAGGTTATGGTCTCTGCTCTTTTCACTTAATGTCATTATAGTTATGAACACATTTTTATTTCATTCACTAATCCTTCCCAGCATCACTTGTAACATCTGCATTTTTTCCACTTTATAACTTGTATAATTATAACTTTATAATACGTATAATTCCTTTTTGTACATTGAGTTGCTTCTACTTTTTCACATTACAAAATAATTCTGATGAATAATTTTTAACAATATCTTTACACACATAATGGGGGTAATATTTTGAATTTTTTACTGTGCTTTTCTTTTTAGCAACTGCATGGAAAGTGACCCAACACACCCTGGTCAGTCGGAGACATCCATCTGGGAGGAGCCACACTGGAGCAGTGGGGGATTCTGTTTTTCCAGCAGTGATGCAGAAAGGGGGAAAAAGTTAATATTTGAAATTCAAAATATGATTTTGCAGCAAGACAACTGGTTTGGAAGCAAGACTTTGTCAAAGAGAGATTTTCTAAATTCCTTTAGCAGTTAAAGAACCAAACTTGGAGGATTAAGATCACAATATAAGGAGGACATAATTTCCTCTTGTGTCATTTGGTGAAGAAATCCATGCCTTAGGGTAGGCAGTACAGCAGAGGGACAGAAAGCCCTTTGCTATCTGAGGATTATGAAAAGAAAAGAGAGAGGGAGGGACAGATGCTAAGAATGAGGGGTTCATGTTTGGCTCTCCAGGAGCCAATTACCCTACAGACTGTCCCCACATCAAAGTAATTAGACTGTGCAGTGAGGGTGGGCAGAGGAAGGACAAACTGATTTCATTATTGTTTTAATTTGGATGTATTTAACTATAAGCCATAATTTTTTCACATTTATGATTCATTTTTCTTTGTATCAGTTAAGACAAGTTACATAACTTGCAGAACCTGGGGTAAAATGAAAATGCAGTGTCTCTTGTTCAAAACTTATGAAATTCAAGATGGCAAGATGGCCCTTAAACCAAGGGCCAGGCCCTTTGAAATGACAGGCCCTGGGTGACTGACTGAACAGGTCCCATGCCCATGAAGCTGACCCTAGTCTCAATATTCTTGGCCCATTTTATATTCAGTTGCAAATGTTTTCTTAGTCCAGGGGTGGGCAAGCTTTTTCTGTGAAGGGCCAGACAGTAAATATTTCAGGCTCTGGGGGCCATGTGGTCTCCGTGGCAACTACTCAACTCTGCTTTTTGTAGCACAAAAGCAGCTATTGACGGTACATGAACAAAGTGAATGTGGCTGTACTACAATAAAATTTTATTTACAAAAACAGGCTGCAGGCCATAGTTTGCCAACCTATGTCCCAGACAATCACTTTCTTTCAGACTTGTTTTTTTCTAAATTTCTATATTCACTGTCATGTCTTTCTCATGACAAGATAATATACAAATCTGTATTTTTTTTCCTGACAGCTGAAGTTTTGGTGTACTTTGCTATTCATTTCCTGTTATTTATTGCTGATAATGCAGACTGGAAAAATTGTGCCTTGGGAGATATATGGAGGCATTCTTTGTGACCTAATAAATATTTCATGGGCATTTGAAAGGAAAGTTTATTCTCTGTAGGGTATAGGGTTCAAAATATATTTATTAAATCAACCTCATTAATGATGATTTATAGCCCCTATATCCTTGAATGCTTAAGTATTCAGAGATGTCTTTCAGATTCTGCTGAGATATGGTTTTCATCTTCGGCCGTCAAAAAAATTGGAGTTATCATAAACATTTCTCAAATATTGAAGCCCTGTTGCATTCCTAGGATAAATTTTACTTGGTCTTAGGATATTATTCTTTTACTATACTGTTAGTTTTTTTAAAAAATGTATTTAATTTAAAATTTAAAGTTTTTCTTCAGAAGTTGGTGGGAAGTTTTGTGTGTGAAGGTATTATATTTGGTAGGTACAGATATTAGATATATGCTAGCTTCATAAAGTGAATTGAGAAACTTATTTTTTCCTGCTGTCTGTACACTAGTATTGAAATTTTCTGTTCCTTGAAGATGTGACAGAACTTTCTATGAAACCAACTGGTCCAAAATCTAAGGACTCTTTCACAGAAACAAATCCATCTCCTTCAAATACCCAGATTCTACTGGTGAGGGAAAGGCAACATTTGAAAGACTGAGTTTTTTACCTAAAGGGATTTTTAAAAATCACCACAATGGACTATTATCACAACTTGGGTTCAAAATTTATGGATTTCTCTCCCTCCTGCTACCCAGAAGGTGGACTTGGAAGAAAAGAGGAGTTTGGGAGCTAAGAATAAACTGCGTCTTCTTGCATATGTAAATGTAATATGAGTGATTTTTGCTACTATGCATAAAAATTTTACATTTTTCATTTTCTCTGTTGACAATCCATTCTTTCAGTTTTATATTTTGCTACAAAGTCTCACTGATGGCCTTATTATAACTTCTTAACTTTTCTAGAACCATTCCTTCTGTTTCTTTTATGCCATGTCTTTTTCTTAAACATTTTTTCATATATATTTTCCATTTTGATGTCAATATTTTCAGGTAATTTTTTCAGTAACTAAGTAATACAATTTTAAAATGTGTATCATTTTAAAGCCTGGCTAAGGAATTTTAAAATCACATTTCACTCAAGACCTTATAACTATTGAGCTTTTTTTGAACATCTAATGTTGTAGAGTAAAAAAACTAATGCCAGTCTGAATCTCACTTTCTTTTTTGTTGAGCCTATTTTTTTTTCTTTGTTGGAAGAATGTAGACTTTTCTATTCTTACATTTTAAGAAATTATCGAAGATTGTACGAATTGTAGACCATTTTAAAAAACTAATTAGGCTGAGTATTTTACCTAAATCTTCCAAATCTAAAGACTCCAATCTTTCTGCAGCTCAGGAAAATTATCTTCCTTTTATTATTATTTTTTATTGTATCTCTTTCCCCAGAATTTTTATGTGTGTGTGTGTGTGTGTGTGTGTGTGCGTGTGCGTGTGCATACGATATTAGATATCCTGGACCTAGTCTTTGTATTACTTTTCTCTTTTCTCATTATTTTATTTTACTTGAGACAGGGTCTTGCTCTGTTGCCCAGGCTGAAGTGTAGTGGTGTGAACTTGGCTCACTGCAATCTCCGCCTCCTGGGTTCAAGCAATTCTTGTGCCTTAGTCTCCTGAGTAGCTGGGACTGCAGGCACGTGCCACCAAGCCTGGCTAATTATTTTTGTATTTTTAGTAGCGACAGAGGGGTCTCAACATGTTGCCCAGGCTGGTCTCGAACCTCTGACCTCAGGTAATCTGCCCGCCTTGGCTTTCCAAAGTGCTGGGATTACAGGTGTGAGCCACCGCACCTGGCCTCTTTTCTCATAATTTTAATCTCTGTATCCTTTCAGCTTAAGTTCTGAGGAATTTTCTCAAACTGTCCTCTGATGAACTGAATCTATTTTTATTTTTTTTGCAATATTCAGTGTGGTGGTCATTATTTCTAATGGATTTCAATATTCAGAAACAGTGTACTTTTCCCCCAAAGTTTCTTATTTTCAGCTTGTTCCTTTCTCATGACAGACTGCTTTTGTCTGTTGATGCAATATTATTTCAAAATTTATTGAAAATACTATTTAGACATATATTTGCTTAAATTGATTCAATGGTAATTTCCACTTCTTTTGTGTAATAACTATTATATTTTATTTTTTAAAACTTTGATTCACATTTCAGATAATTTCCTGAAGAAAATTATCCCACTCCCCTTTCAAGAAGAATCTATATGTATCTGAAAATGCTTTTTTATTTTTTTCATGTGTAAGTGACATCTTGGCTGGGTATAACATTTTAGTTGATAAATCCATCAAAATTTGTTCATCAAAAATTTTATCCATCATAAAAGATTAATTGTGTCAATCAAAATTCACCATTTTATGTTCAGAGCCTTCGCAGGTACCATATGTTTTCTTCCCACTTCTAAAGTTCTTCTTTTGTCTTTTAAATTAAAGATTTTCACCAGGAAATGTGTAAGTATTAGTGTCTTTTAATGAATAATTAATTGAGATTATCACTTGATGAGCCTACTCAATCTGCATTTTCAAATTTTTCTTAAGTCAGAAGAGTTTTCTTCTATTAAAGCATTGAAATTTTCTTCTAGACTATAGCAATGCAGTTATTTGGTCCTTCGAATAGCTGTTTTTTCCATTCATTATTTATCATTTTATCATTCATCATTTTCTTCTTACTGCATTTTCCTCCTCAAATTATAAGAATTCCTTAAACATGCCTGCATCATTTATTTCATTTTCTGCATTGTCAGTTCTGCTCTTTACCGCTTCTTTGGTGACTTGAAATTTTTCCACATTATTTTATATTTCCTTAACTGTTCTAGGTCCCTAATCTTCTCATTTCGTATTTTATCTCCTGTTTCACAAATTTACTGTTTTATTTAACTTAATTGAAGTCATATGGTGCTACAATTGACTTTTTCTTTTTTCGCTACTGAAAATGCTTTCCATAAATACATTATACTTCTACCTCAGGAATTTTGTTTAATCACTTATCTTAAGGTGCTAAAGTTTTGTAGGCCCTATTTTCATCCTTGAATGTGGAAAGGTATAACTTGGCTTGGCATTTGCTTCCAAAATAACTTACACATACACACACTTGCATCATCTCACACTTATAAACTTCTCAAAGGAATTAATCTGGTGAAAAGGAGTTAGTCTTGATGGCTAAAGTAAGCTCATGTTGTTGTCCATCAGCTAGGGGAGAGTGGGGAATGGAATCAACCCCAGTCATTTCCACAAAGGAACTTCACCTTTGCAAGGTTTGTCTGCTTGTTTTGGACACAGTTACATCATTCCAGCTTGCCATATGTAGGGGCTGTTTTGGCCTGGCCTCTACTTCAGGTTTGCATTGTGCTGTACCTGGTGGCCTCATTCTTGACCCCTAGTACATCTACATAATTAAACACAAAACTCTGCTGTTTCCCTGGAGGCTCACGATCTAGTGGGAGGACTCAGCAGTGCTGGACAGGATCACAGTCATGGAGGTGCCTGGTTTTCATAGGCATCTCTTGTGGCTTGGTTTCCCCGTTGACTCCCACAGAGCAGCTGCCTCTGCATGATGCTGATGCCCGACGGCAACAGGGCTCCAAGGAGATGGTTCTCATCTCTCTCAGGTCCCCACTGGACTGCAAACTCACTTCTAGATCTGGGATTATTCTAGGGGCTCCTCACAGATCTTTCTCTGCATATTTTTTTACAATTTGGCAACAGAGTTGAGAGTAGACCCTGGCTTGACCTCTTTCATACTCAGTCCATCTGCTTTATTTCTAGTGAATTTCTAACGCATGTGTTGCATGTCAGTGTCAACGCTCTTAGTCTCTGGACCTGATGCAGCATCTCCTAGACACTTTCTTTGACTTTTTCTTTTGGGAGATGGGACAGTTTTAGATGACAGAGGGGGAAGGAATGAGGGAGAAGCTAAACATTTATGCTCCAGATCTTTTTCTGAGGTCATAAACTTGCTTTCTCATCTCCTGTTAAGCCTCTTAGCTCATTTTTAGTTTCAGCTCTTATGATGCCCCAAAACAGCACTTTCAAAAGTCACCAATGCCCTTATTTCTGCTAAAGTATATGGCTTTTTTTCAGTTCTCATCTTGCTGGGCCTACTTATAGTATGCCACTTATTGATCAGCAAACTGATATTTGAGTGCCTGGTTGGTCCTTTGGAGTCTATATAAAGATGAATAATTATGACACTTGACATTTACTGAGCACTTACTAAGCAGCAGGCATTGTGCTGGGCACCTTACATTCATTGCCACTTAATAATGACAGCTAGCATTTCCAGTATGGCCACCGCTGTTCTGAGCACAACCTTATGTGACACATACCATTATTATCTCCCTTTTTCCAGGTGAGGAAACTGAGTTCATAGAGAGGTTAAACAGCTTACTCAAGGACATACAGCTAGTATGTGGTAGGGCTGAGATTTGAACCCAAGCGGTCTAGACTTAGAGTCCATGTTGAAGTCCGTGCTTGTCCAAACACTATGCTCATAAAGTCTTTCTGGGTTTAACCCTGTGCTCTTAACCATTAGGCAACACTGCCTCCCCATGGAAGGGTCAGGAAATGTACAATTACAGTTCAAAGTGTTAGGTGCAAAGATAGTGAAAGGTATTAAAGAACTTCCGCTAATTGTTATGGGAATTTGGGAGTGAGGATTCCAGAAAATACTTAAAATTAGAGCACTTAAATGGAAGCAGGAGTGCTGAAATGGCTGCCCATTTTAATGGAACAAAGTGCGCAAGGTGCTTTACCTGTTTGACCTTCAATCCCCTTTCCTTTTGATACTCTTTTACAACAGTTAATAATCAGGATGACCATATAATTTAAAATCCAAACTGAGACATTTTTGAGAGTAAAAGAAGACATTCATAATTATGCTGGGACAACAAGCATAGACCAGGTCTGTCCTGGGCAAATTAGGATGTTTGGTCACTCTGTTAACAATGAGTTTTAACGTTTATTTACGCTTAGTGTTGTCTAATAGCATCTGAAGTTTCATTTTACCTTATATTGTTTATTATTGTGACTGGTGTACAGTTACAATTAGGATTCTTCACTTTTCTGTTATTTGCTATAGAATTCTTATTTGCTATATAATTTCTGCAAACCTGGAATCTGCATTATTTTTAATGTCAAGAGTGGTGGTAGGGGGACTATGATTCTCATCATAGTCCATTTGCAGTCAAGATATTGGGAAAGCCATCTTCCAGGAGGTCCCTACAGGTATTTATTAATTAGGGCTGCATATCATTAAGCATCAGGGGAAAATCAGGTCAGGTCACTGGATGAAACCCCAGAGGACAAACACTAAGGGTTTTTCCTCTCCATCTCTTGAAAATGGACCACTCCACGGCTTGTCATACAATATGAGTTGTTATGGGGGGTTAGAAGATTCTGAATAAGGAAGGAACTTTGAATGAAGAAATAACATAGAAAAGTGATTGTTCTTCTTCTTATTTTTTCTTACCACAGGGAGCCCACAACTAGTAATAGGAGGGGACCATGTACTAGTAATCATCTCAAAGGATAAATGGGCAAGCATCACCTAGTAAAGATGTGTGTGGTGGTAAAGGGCATTACAGCTAAAGGCAAGAGAGGGCAAGGATTAGTTTGGGGAACTATGCAGCACAGTTTTTTGAAAATCAAAAAGATGTGGGATATGGTAAGATATGAAGTTTTGGAAATGCATAGTGACCTGAGCAATAAAGGTCTTGGACACTTTGCTGAAGAGTTTACACTTTATCCTGAAAGAGCTTTGGAGATGTCTAAGGCGTAAGAGGTGAGAGTTAGGGAAGATGGTATCGATATTAGAATTGTGTTCTAAAAAGATCAATTTTAGAATTGATTGTCAAGAATACAAGGTGGGGAGAGGGGTAAAGAAAGGAAGCAAAGAGACCAATTTAGAGAATATTTCACTGGAACTGGGTGAAAATGGTGAATGCCTGAGCTAGGACAATGACAAGGTAGAGAACAAGGTCAACCCGGGAGAGATATGGCAGTGGATATTGTCAGGCTTGAGTGTGAACAACAGATTACCCTCATATCTCTGGCTTAAGTAGCTAGACTTATAGTGCCACCATTCACCAAGACCATACATTGAGGAGGAGATGATTTCAGGGGAAAACATCTGAATGATCACCCCTTCCCCCACATTGAAATTCTGTCCCTCCTTGCCTCACTAATACAATTCTTTGCTGGTTCTCTGACTGTTCTGCTTCTTCTCAGTTCTGTTTAGTGGATTTTCTTCTCTTGCCCAGACAATTCCTGTTAGCAATTCCTTTGGGTTGGACCTTGGCCATCTTCCTCTTCAAACTCCACCTCTTCTTGGCATTTTAAAATCCTGATATTATCTTGATATTATTTATTATCCATACCTGCATTTTCAACTATTACCCTTGGGCTTACAACAGTCAAGTTTTTATTTTCAGCTTCAGGGTATCAAGCCAATTGCCTACTCAACATCTCCACGCACATGCCCTACATGTTCAGACTCAGCATGTCCACACCAACTTCTCTTTCCTTCTGATGCCTGCTCCTTACTGTTGCAACCCTTCCCTCTCCCATTCACTCACAGCCAATGGCTCATCCAATCCTGCTGATCCTTAATACAAAAGAACCCCCAATCTCATTTATTATTTTTTTCCTTCATTCCCACTGCAAACATAGATGATAGATATGTATTTCTAAAACACATACATAAGCTTGACACTTTTGTCCTTAGAAAACTTTAATCTCATAACCTATTCCTGATGGAACAAAATCCAAACTCTTTCCAGATTATTTCCCTGTCACATTCATATCACAAAGAGTATGTGTTAGTTTGCTTTCCTAAATGTTGCCTTTTTCTTTACTTTGTCACCTGACAAAATCCTGATCAACTTGCAAGCTCTAGATTCAAAGTCACCTCCTTCCTCTCATCTCAACCAAAAGTAAATTATTTCACTGTTTCCCCATCTCTTCTACAAAACTATGAGCTCCTTAAGAACTGGTACTTGTTTTAGGCATTTTGTGATTCCAGAAGTCTAGCACAGCTTGATAAATATTGAATTGATACATTCCTTATCCTAGCCAGGCAGTCCTGCTTGGAATCTATGGAGGTATCTTTTGTTAGAGGACCATATTTTCTTTCTCCAGGGGTAATTGCTAACACCACCACCACCATGACCACTGCCATCATCATCATTATCATCATCATCACCTCCACCTCCACCATCATCACCATATCACCATCACTGTCATCACTACCACCACCATCACTATCATCACTACTACCATTATCATTATCACTATCACTGTCACCACCACCACCATCACCATTATCCTTATCACCATCACCATCATCATCTTCATCACAACTGTCAACATCACCATAATCACCACTATCACTCTCACCATCACCACCATCACCATCATCCTTATCATCACGTCCACCTCCACCACCATAACCATCACCATCACCATCTATCGTCTCAGCACTCATGTGCCAAATGATTAAAGGTTTTAATCTTTACCACACTTTTGTGAGACAGACATTTTAATGCCTATTTGATTAACAATACTGAAGTTCAGAGAGGCTAAATAATTTTCCCAAGGTCACAATGCTTGGTGAAGCGTTGAGCTGATATTTAAAGCTGCTGATGCCTGATTCCAAAGTTGGCCTTCTTAAGCCCTGTGTTAAGCATTCCCGTGAGGCACATTTCATGTAGGGACACTTACGAGAAAGGAAGCAAAGGAGTGTCCTGGCTAGTAAATATCATGGCTTAAATGTATATGTACACACAGCAGGACCTGGCAACACCGAAGGGCAAAACATGGCCTCTCAGTGACCTTTGCTCTTCTGCCTTCATATTGTATGTGGCTTCTTCTGCCACCATCCAAAATAAGAGCACTGCCTGTAGCCCAGCTACAAGGTGTGTGCTGCCTCAGCTATATCCTCACCATAAAGCCATAAGCATGAGCCATCATTATGGGGCAGCTTTTCTTGTCTCTCTGTTCAGTCTTACGACTCACTGAGGGAGGGACCTGAATCAGAATCAACTGAGAAGCTTTTCCAGAATACACATGTCCTCCTCAACCCTCTGAAGTAGTGATCTGGCCCTTGGTTGAGAACCACTAGTTTAGTATATTCATTCCCAAGGTCTACAATTTCCACTGGAGGTCTTATCATGGAAGCCTCCCAATTTCTTCCTTCAGATAAATGCCCAGATGTGGTTCTTGGGTGCTTGGAATCAACATCAATGGCATGCCCTGCTCTGCTCTGCCTTCTTTCAGTCAGGAGTTCTCAACCAAGGTAGTACCAACCTTAGAAATAAGTAGAGAGCTGTCATGTATTGGGCATCGCAATGAACAGAAAGGCTAATGGTATTTAGAAAGCAAGGAGGAGGAAAGATAAAGCAACCTACAGTCCATTACACTGTAGTGAATGGAAACACTGTCCCATCAAAAATGCCAGCAGCACCCTCATTGAGAAGCACAAGTCGGAGCCCAGATACTCTTGATTCAAACTCAGAATCAGCCCCTGCAGTGTACAGGCATCCTCTGAGCTCTGCTGCTGCAGTGGTCTGTGTTCCATGGGCTGCTGTCTTTCCCCAGCCTTTCAAATTCCCTCATATTCCATAACCTATGGAAAAAGAGAGTTTTGTCTTTCAAATATATTCATGTAACACTTAGGTGGCAGGAGAGCATGTCTAATCTCCATTTCCACTTTCCATTTAATCTAATTTAATCACCCGCCCACCTCACTGAATGTTTCACCTAAAGTATGGGGAGAATGTGGAAGGGAGGAAAAGAGAAGGAGCTACCATTGCCTCTTGGGCACATTTGAAACATCACGTCTGACAGTAATTCTAGGTTGGTGAATGCTGTATATCCAAGACATGGCTCAAAACTGACCTTTCTCCAGAAGTCTTATCTCTTTATTCTCTCTCAATGGCTACTTCTTTCTTGCTTATTCAAGCCAAAGCAAATTGTAATTATAGGTTTTCAGTAGAAGCTTTTATTGTCCACCCATATCTGGCTTTTCCTTCCATCTAGGCACATGGAGGATTATTCTTCAAGTCTTTTTCCATAGAGTGAGGCTATCTGACCAGTTCTGACCAATGGGCTGTGAGTAGAAGGACACACATCACTGCTGGCTGGAGCATTTCATGGCCAGCCAGACATCATCTAGCATTCTCGTCCCTCGCAGCCCTGATGGTGGCAGGAGGTATCAGGAAGCAGTCTCCACCAGCCTGGCTCCCAGAACCATCACCATAAGAAGAGCCCTGCTGACTCCTATCAGACATGTAGTATATGCAGAGAATAAAACTTTGTTGTTTCGTGTGACTGAGATTCAGGGGTTATTTGTTACCACAGCATAACCTGACCTACCTTGATTGATTCAATGTTCTTTTGCATATTTAGATTTTTTTTTTTTTTTTTATCTTTGTGCATAGATCATAAGTCAGAGGGGCTTGGGTTTGAGGCTTAGTTTCACCACTCAGAGTGACCTTGGGTAACCTCTCTAAACCTCGGTCTCCTCATGTGTGCAATAGTAATGACTGTACAGACCTTCTGGAGGTTATAAACACTAAACAAGGTCATACAGGCAAAGTGTTTACTATAGTGTCTGGCAGGTAGCAAGGGCTCAGTAAATGTTACTTCTTATTTCTTTTTGATCTAAAATTGACTTTACTTGGCCTCTTTCCCAAATCCTCATTGAAGTCTTTAGCTTTGGCTGCCTGGAGTCCTTCTAACACTTTTCTCCATAAAAACCTGATAGCCTGGGACTTCTTTCTGTTTATTTTGCATTCCTTGCACCTCCCATGGCAGGACATTGCTTGCAGTAGGCGTTGTTTTATCCACGCCTGTATTGGAATACACGCTTGTGATCAAAACTGAGTACGTCATCTATGCCAAATGAACGGAAGAAATCTGCTGAGTCAAATTGGAGAAATCTAATTAGTTTTTCCGTATGAATCTGACGTGTCTGAAAAACATGTCAACAAATGTTCAAATATTCTCTTTGTCTTTTATTGCAGAGTAATCAGTGGGAGAGGCGAGATCCAGTCTCTTGGCCGCATACCAAACACAGACACGCGTTCTAAATCAGCATAGAGCAAATCCCATTTGCATTTATATTACAGCCAAGTCTCCCTAATTGATCCCAGAATTTGTTTCTGGACCATGAGGAGTCCTTTAGCATTTGGACACAATTACAGGTTATCTTGGGACAGGTGCCTTCCTCCAACGCTCCTTGACACTGAGTTTAACCAGGTCTCCACAGCTAAATAAAGCAGAGGTAGTTACTTGGCTGACCCACACAGAAACACAAAACAAAACAAAACAGTTTTGCCATATTTATTTTTATTTTTGACCCATATGCCAAACCATCCAGTTTGCAGGCAGTCCTACCAACTATTGCCTGGCCTGAAAGGCCCTCTCCAAATGTGGAACTTAATTGGAGGAGCATTTAAAACCAAGCATTAAGTCCACCTCAGTACAAAAATAATAATAATAAAAGAAATTCCTGGTCCCAATAACCATTTTTCTGATGCCCTTTAAAATTATTATTTTAAAAGATAGTGTGGCAATTCCTCAAAGACCTAAAGACAAAAATATCATTGGACCCACCAATCCCATTACTGGGTATACACCCAAAATAATATAAATTGTTCTATTATAAAGACACATGTATGCATATGTTTACTGCAGCATTATTCACAATAGCAAAGGCATGAAATCAACCTGAATGTCCATTAATGATAGACTGGACAAAGAAAATGTGGTACATATACACTATGGCATTCTATGCAGCTATAAAGAAGGAGATGATGTCCTTTGCAGGAACAAAGATGGAGCCGGAGGCCATTATCCTTAGAAAACTAATGCATGAACATAAAACCAAATACCACATGTTCTCACTTATAAGTGGGTGCTAAATGATGAGAACACAGGGACACACAGAGGTGGGGCCTATCGGAGGGTGGAAAGTGAAAGGAGGGAGAAGTTCAGGAAAAATAACTAATGGGTACTAGGTTTAATACCTGGGTGATGAAATAATCTGTACAACAAAACTGCATGACATATTCTTATGTAATTTTTTTTTTAAAAATCTTTTAAGTTCAGGGGTACATATGCAGAATGTGCAGGTTTGTATGTACCCCTGAACTTAAAAGTTGAGAAAAAGAAATTAGAGTCTGACATGAGAAAAGAGGAGATAAAGTTGTTATTTGCAGATTATATGATTATATGTCCAGAAAACCCAAGAGAATCAACTAGGAAATTATTTGAAACAGTAAAATAATTCACAACAAAATCAACACAGATAGTTGTACTCTTTATATGTCTAAGAGAAAATAAGTTAAAAATTAAAATGGAAGAAAATTTCCCATTACAATAACCAAAATGATCAAATACTTAGGAATGAAATTAACAATAAATATACAAGGTTTATGTGAATTAAAATCCAAAAGCATATAAAATATCTTGTAACATCTTCAAGGTGCCTTCTATTAAACTCTTTGCTTTCCTTATTCAGAGTCAATTTTGCAGACACTAAGCCATCTTCCAATGTATTTCTGAAAATAAGCTACATCTGTGTGTTTTAGCATATTTACAGACTTCGTTTCCCTTTTCCATCAGATTCAGTCTGAACAAATTACTAATTTATCATAATCAAATGTCCTGAACACACCTTAAAGTCTGACTCATTAAATAACCCTCCAGATCTCTGGAGCATTTCTCTGGATTGCAGGTAGTTGGAGTTCCTGATACTTTCCATCAACTACAGCTGATTTAACAGCAGAGCAGTAGCTCCTCAGTTAAGTAACCTTAATCACCTTATGCACCATGATTTACTGAAACTCTGATGCAGGGATTTTGCATTCCTGGAATCTACCCAGTTCCTCTAGTTGAATTGTCATGTGCTTCTCATTATGGCCCAATTGTACAGAGAAGATGAGTGGAAAGAGCTGGTCTGGGAGTCAAGGGCAGATACTGTCCTGGCTCTGTCGTGATCTAATCCTAGGTCCTTGGGCAAGTCACTTAACCCAGTGGACCGAACAAAGGTTTTCTTATCTTCAAATTAGGGACAGTCGTGCTTGCTCTACCTAACAAACAAGGTTGTCTTTGGGACCCTTGTGAGAGAGCATGAGTCTGCAAGACTCACACAAGTTCCCAATCCAGTATTTCTTTTGTAAGTTAGTAGTTGGGAACTCAGAAGACATTTTCCCAGAAAAAAGCCAATACTATACCTGGTGGTGAAGTTTCCAGTCTAATGCTACAAAAATCTGTCTGATGATCCTGTCCCTGGAGTACAACATATAATAGTGGTCTTGCAAATCAGCACCACCAGGGCATCAACCAGTTGTGGGTGCTGTGGTTGGAACTCTGGGGGAGTGGCAACACGGAGTCCCTTTGTACAGTGGAAGAAAGAGAAAATTGGTGCCGAAGAGAAGGGAAGTGGCAGGCGGAGTCGGAGGTCTTATGGGGAAGGAGCACATGGTGAGCCTGTGGGGGGCCTTTAGACACATATGGATTTATTAGGTGCAGAAAATGAATGACAGGCAGTGGCTTTGGAAAGTCCTATAAATAAAGCTGCTCAGCGTTTACTCCTGCCTTCCAGCCCACTATCTCCACTTCTGCTCTCTTTCCCACATTCTATTTTTGAAGTCTTCAGGGCACACATAACATAGCCAGCCACTTGAGATTCATGATGCAGAATCCACTTTCTCCATTCAAGTGACTAAATAGCTCCATGTAAAATAGGCCAATACGTAATACATAAACATACATGTAATAACAGAGGGTCGGGGGGTGCTGTGAGAGAGGGAAGGTACAGTTATGTCTGTGGGTTGGTCAAATGGGTGCATTCATCTTGGAAGATCCCCCGGAAGACTTAAAAGAGGCTAGCTGCGTCTTTGCTTTTTGTTGAACAGAGCCTTCCAAATCTAACTTTTCAAATCCCTGATTGAATTCCCAGCAATCTACTTTTCCTGACTATAACCAGAAAAGCATGTTTAAGTGAACATGAAATTCCATCAGTATAAAGCCTTGCGCAGCCCAGTCCATCAGCCCAGTCACCAAAGCCACTAATAATGCCCTATTGTGTTACTGTGGTATTTTCTAGGTTATCATTATGAAGTCTTTGCTCCTGGTTGAGAAAACATGACGTTCCATTAAATGTATAATCTGGGTTCCCTCCAGGCCAGAGACGCAGCTTGCTTAAAGCTGAAATGAGCTAAGATTTAATGTCATGGAAAAGAGAACCAGTTGCAGGGGAAAAGGAGTTGCAGGGACTGGGAGAAGAATGGTGGATTCAGTTCCCCATGACCCCTTGGTTTCAGACTATAGACAGTGTCTTGCTAGCCAGAGGATCTAAGAAGCCCAAGGAAAAATGAGTCAGCATTTTTTCACTTTCCACTCTGGCTGTGGTTGGGTGCTGGACAGCACTGTGTGAGGAGGTTCTTTCTAGGACAGAAGATCATGTCTTTGGCGACCACCCAGGGGTCTGTTTGCCACCACTGCCTTTTGGCCCATCCCCCAGCTCTGGGCTCATCAATCTCATAAACTAGTCTGGATCGAGATGGTAAGCTGTTGGTGTGTGCACTAGCGCACCAAGTTCTAGCAAGTTTTTCATTCAGCAGAAAAATATCCTTCTCTTCCAGCAATAGAACAGCTAAAGGAAGTCAGAGGAATCCTCCTGAATGTCTGTAAAGGTCTCCCCACCATTTCTTTTCCTGGAGCATTTTTAGGTCCCCAGGGTGCTTCAAAGAATCCTGTGGTGCACTTAGACATTTACTCCAGGATTAATATAAAAGCAGCAGCATTCTTTATAATAGCAAGGGGCTTGGAAGTCAGCACGCTGGTTAGACTTGATGTGATTTTTAAAACCAATTCAAAATAACTTATTCTTGTTGAATATAAAAGTAATATATGTTCATTACAGAAAAATTAAGAAAAACATGTAAACAAAATTTAAAATTCTACCTGCTAGAGACAAATAGTACTGTCATATTGGTAAATAGAGACATACACATGTATGTGTTTAACTTTTTAAACAGGTGGAATCATAACACGGATGACGTCTTGTAATTGCATTTTCATCTAAAAGTATATAGTATATCAAGAATTACATATTTCTCCTAAAATAGCTTACAAGCTTGTATAACATGCAATGCAGGTTCAATACTATGCATATATCATATCTTAGTAAATCCCCTGCTGTTAGACACATGTAATCCTCAGCTTTTTATTATAAAAAGCACCTCCATAAACATACATGTAGGTACTTCTTTGTGACTATTTGGATTTTTTTCTTTAGGACATGAAATTGCTGGATAGAAAGGTAGACCCCTCATTTTTTAAAAGCATTTGATACATGTTGCCAAATTATCTTCTTGTCTGCTATACACTATGGTAGCCACATGTGGCTATTAAAGTTCAAATTAGTTAAACTTATATAAAATTAAAAATTCACTTCCCTAATCGCACTAGCTACATTTCAAGTGCTCGAGTCACATGTGGCTAGTAGCTACTGTATTGAACTGCACAGATATAGAACTTTTCCATCAACCTAGAAAGTTCTACTGGACAGCGCAAGTCGAGAAAGACTGCACCAATTTACATTTTCCCTAGTAAGATATGACACTGCCTACCTCCCACAAATTGGCCAATACTGAATATTGTAATTTTTTAAAAGTTTTTGTCAACCTAACAAAAATTATATATTTTTTTCATTTCTTTGATTAATAATGACCTTTTTGGTTCATTTATTGACTCTCATATTTTTTTCTCTTGTGAATTATGCATTTAGGCTATTTCCTATTGGGATTTTGCTTTTATTGCTTTTTATATGTGAAAATCAATCTTAAGAGAGTGATTTATGTGGCAATAGTTATTGCAACTTCTTATGTTTTTCATGGCTTATTTTTCATTTATAGAAGTTTAATTTTTAATATATTCAAATCTCTCTTTATTTTCCTTTATGGTTTCTTCCTTGTCATGTTTTAAAAGCTCTAAACCTAAGATTACAGTAATATTCATCTAAATTATCTTCTAGTTCTTTGATCATTACATTCTAAATATTTAGATTTTCAATCTTTCTGAAATATATTTTTGCGTATGGTTTGTAAAGTATAAATCTAACCTTTTTCTTTCTCCATGTTATCAATCACTTGTCCAGGAACCATTTTTTAAAAAAAATTAATGAATCATTATATACTGATTTGAAATTCCACTAAATGTTTACATGTACTTGGATCTACACGTATTTGTCTTTTTAGATTTTCCACTCTATCCACCTATTCTTTGGCCTTTACCATCCTGTTTTTATTAATTTACATTATAATACATTTTAATATTTGGAGAGAGAGTATGGCTTCATTATTCTTTTCCGAAAATGTTTCAGCTCTTTCTACCTTTTTTTTTTTTTTTTTGCTAAGATAAGCCTAGAATAATTTTGTTAAATTCTTATCATCAAACTCTTTCAGAACTTTGACTGAAAAGTTGAATTCAATTTCTAAATTAATTTGGGGAAAACTGGTTATCTCTACAGTATCCATCTCTCTCTAGTATCTCTACAGTTATCCATTCAGAGACATGGGGATTCTGTCCTCCGCTCTTTTTTTTTTCAGATTTTCCTGAATTATCATTCCGAATTGGCTTTTTAAAAAAGCACGAAGGAGGAGCACCTCCGACTGTTTTCAGACACTGTCTCTGAGTCTGTGAGCTGGTCCTCCCAGCCACTAGAAGTAACAAAAGAAATTCCATTCCTTAGCACTGGAGCATATTTTCAGTATCCACCTTCTCATAAATCTGCAGAAAAGAAATCTCACTTTTCATCCAAAGAATCTGGAGTTCAAAACAGCCTTTACGGAAAAATCAAACTCCAGGGGCAACTGCAAAGCACATTTGGTGTCCAGCTAGCCAGCTTATTTTGCAGGACTCTTTTTCCAACTCCTAAATACTTTCCAGTCTGTGAAATCCATCTCCCTACCACTGTAACAGCAAAGCGCCTCTCCTGGCACTGGAGAGCTCACTCAGTTTTAATGAGCACGGATCTTCTGTGAGGGGCTTTTTATCGTTGAAGCTGGTTTTCAGCAGATAGCATGAAGCTTCTTTGGGTAACTGTGGCTTGGCAGACTTATGGGGATTTGGGAAGTGCTTCATTGGTCAGAATTCAGCTCTCCCTTGAGCAAATCCTAAAGCCTAATCACTATCCATTTTTTTTTTTTTTGCAAGGAAACCAGGGCTCCTGCACCTCCCTGGTAGCCCACCAGTCAAACGGTCAAGAGCTTGAATTCACCTACATCTGGGGTTCTCAAGTCGAAGGGGAGGGACATTTGGCAATGACTGGAGGCATTTTTAGTTGTCACCGCTAATACAGAAGGAGTGGGGGGCGGGGGATGTTACTGGCATCCAGTGGGCAGAGGACAAGGATGCTGCTAAACATCCTACAACGCACAGGACAGCCCCCACCACAAAGAATTACCAGGCTTCAGTCTCAGAAGTGCCAAGGTTAAGAAACCCTGCCTTTCAATTTCACTCAGTGCCCGGTGAGAAGTATGCATTATATGATTAGGAGCAAAGATAATGCCTTCCGTGGGACAGCATTTCAAAACAAAACAAAACAAAACAAAAAATGCGACAGTTGGCTTTAAAATGCCCAAGCCTCTAACTTTAGGAGCGCCTGTGCCTGCAAGTTCTGTCTTTGGTAAGCAAGCCTTTCCCATCAACACGGGAGGGAGTCACAGAAACTCAGCAAGACAATAGCAGCCTCCAAGCCCCTTGCATGCTCCTGGGACACAGAAAGCAAGACAGAAAAGTCTGTCCCCTTCCCAGCAAGCGGCGTCGCCTCGGCTGCGAGCTCTGGAGCGGAGGCTGGGAGGAGCGCGCCCCAACAAAGGCGCAGCACCTGTCTCTTATACACATCTAGATGTGTATAAGAGACAGGATGTGGTTGGAACTCTGGGGGAGTGGCAACACGGAGTCCCTTTGTACAGTGGAAGAAAGAGAAAATTGGTGCCCAAGAGAAGGGAAGTGGCAGGCG
>NW_012102909.1:1457301-1467349 GCF_000951045.1 Mandrillus leucophaeus | reverse complement strand
GGTCCCTCTGCGCCCCTGGAGATGCGCGCCTGTCCCCAGGCGACCCTGTCAACGAGCCCGGCCAGGGGCGAAAGCGTCCTCGCCCGCTTAGCCTGGGGTGTGGGGACAACTCGCGGCACTTACTTGTCCAAAATGAAGTACAGGTCAAATCCGCCGTAGCAGGCTGGACCCCCATCCTCCCGGCGTCCCCCTTGCCCGGCGCAGATGAGCGCCAGAGTGGCCAAAGAGAGCCACTGGAAGCCGATGCCGAGGGCTCTCCGCTCCGCCGTGGCCATGGCCCGCAGCCCGGGGAGAGCAGGGTCCGCTCCTTCCCACGCTCCGCGAACTCGCCGCGACCCTCAGGGACGCGCCATCCGCGGGCCCCTCCTCGCGGGTCCTTTATTCCCCCTCGCTCCCTCGCAACTCCCCGGAAGCAATTGTCTGGAGGAGTTCAAGGTTTTCCCTCTGGTTTCCGCTCCGATGCTGTTTCTGGGTTTCGGGTTTCAAGGATCCCAATCCTGTCCTCCGCTTCTTGAAAGGGGAGGGCTGTCTCGGGCCGGGGCCGCCGGGCCGCTCCCGAGGCCGCGCCGAGGTTTTGCAATGGAAGGAGTTCTGTCCCGACGGTTCTTTGTCCCAGATTTTAAATATGATGGGGTGGGTTTTCAAATTGTTCTTGGTGGGGGGAATGCTTTGCCTTCTCTCCTTCCTCTCTGCCCCCCTTTCTCGTTCTTACGGGGAAGAGAGTTCAAAGGCTGCCACCTTGTGGACAAAAGCGGCGAAAGCACGTGTGGGACCCGCGGGAGTGCGGCGGGGGCGCTTCCAGGCTTCGCGTGTAAATCTCCTTGTCCTTACCATTCTCGTGTGAGCTGTGCATGTTTTCTTACTCCTTCCTTCTTCCCACGCACTTTCCCTTTCTGTTTCCATGACCGCCTCTCCATTCTCTCTAGTCAGTCCTTCTATCCCTTCTTTTCCTTTCCTATCCTGCATCTTTTGATAAGGTCACTAAACATTGGATGAGAACTTGTTTCCTCCAAGCACGGTGACTCCGACTCCCCAGGCTAGGACCTTTGCAAACAAGCCATTGTGCAGATGACTAGGGGAAAACGGGGCCTTTGTCGCCTGAGTCATCAGAGTGACCTTACATGGTCTTAGCCTGGACCATAAAAGAGACTGTTGGGGTCCGGTCTGAAAGCAGCACAAACAGCCCTACAGAGTGTGGTACTCAGGGCTGCTCCCGGCAAGGAACAGCTGAGCCTTCTAAATTGCCACCATCTCCATCTTTTAGAGATTCTGTGATAATAGTTCTTCTTTTCAGCCTGTCAACTTTGACTTTTTCTCTCTATGTTTGATTTAGGATGAAGGAAGTAAACAGCTTACAAGAGTAGAGATGGTCCAAGCAGTTTGTAATTGGCAGGGAAGTTCTGTGCTAGCCTCTGTAAATTGGAGAATCAGCCTCTGAGCCCCAGTTCCGAGTGGTACCCTAGTTCTAGCTTCCTATTGTCTTCTACTCTGGGAGCCCACAGTGCATATGCATATACTGTTTTCCCAGGATTCTTCCTCTACACACACATCTTCCCCTCCACTTGTGTGCCTCCCAGACCCTTACACCTCAATGTGACAGTCCATGGTGGTTTCCCCCAACATGTGTACCATGGAATCCTAGTGTCTTGGAATGCTCCACTAACCAATAATCATGTTGTCAAATCAGTCTTGAAGATTTGTCGTGCCTAGCACTGACCTGCCTCCAAAATGAACCCAGTGTTTCTCACCTCCTGGAATTCACACACCTTCCACCTTGGGTGAGATTGACCTGTGAGTAATTAATAAGATGGTGTGTGGCTTCTGAGGACAAGCCATGAGAGATGTTGTGATTTTTCTCTTCTCTCTTGGATCACTCACTGTAGGAGAGCCCACTGCCATATGGTGAGAACATGCAAGCAGCCCCAAGGAGGGGTCCATGTGGTAAGGAACTGAGATCCCTGCTGGCAGCCAACACCGCTTTGCCAACGTTGTGAGTGACCCATCTTGGACATAGGTCCCTGAGCTCCTGTGAAGCCTTCAGCTGACTGCAGCCCTGTCTGACATCTTGACTGCAACCTCCCAAGAGACCCCAAACCAGAACCACCCAGCTAAGCCATTCTCTGATTCCTGACCCACAGAAATAAGCTAATTTTTATTAGTATTTTAAGTCTCTAAGTTTGGGGGCAATTTTAAATGTAACAAAAGATCACTAATATATGCCTAGTATCATATTAAAGCCCTCAGAATTTCTGTAGGAAAAAAAAATTGCTGAACTGTGTTTCCCAGACTTACTTGACCTGAAACTTGTTTCATAGGTAACATGTATTAAGCCCATACTTTGGGAATTATTGCTCTCAGGAAAAAATAATTGGAGGGAGATTAAAATACCCTAACCATCCAAGTCTTCCTCTTCCGTATCTTCTTTCTCCTCAAAGGATTGAAAACCCATGCTGACCCCATTGCAGCTCGATTACTTGAAAGACAGTGAGGAAATCTATAGAAATCTGATGGGTAAGGGAAAGCGGAAACAGTGGCCAGAGCTGGTGAGAGAAGACAAGGGATATGACAATGTGATGGAGAGAGTGTTTATGGGATTGGCAAGGAATAGGAAAGGGCTTGAATGTGGAAAGCCGGTAGAGGGGCGGGAGGAATCAGGGAAGTATTAAGAATGTCTTCTCTCACCCCCATGCCCCCAGGGCCGTCTCAGGTTGTTTAGAGTTTAGGTGACAGAGGAATGTGTTGAGAGCTTTACAGGCAAAATAGTTTAGGAAATTACCCCGGAAGGAAGCAGGAGATGTCCTGATAGAGCTCTTTAAAGTTAGAGACACCATTATCCAAGATAGATGAGGGCATAGTTCTTCCAGGGGTGGGAAGAGAGAGGATATTCCGTGGGAAACAAAGTCATGGG
The DNA here is from genome assembly GCF_000951045.1 of Mandrillus leucophaeus. Classification (NCBI taxonomy): domain Eukaryota; kingdom Metazoa; phylum Chordata; class Mammalia; order Primates; family Cercopithecidae; genus Mandrillus; species Mandrillus leucophaeus. Next base: position 1,464,441 of record NW_012102909.1, on the reverse strand, counting down.
GAAGGGGAGAGAGAGTAAGAGGCACCTCTGGACAAAGATGGTATTTTCCAGGGCAGACAGTCAGTGAGAGGAATTCAGATACTTGAGTGTCCCAGTGTCTCTGCCTTTCTTCCAGGATTCTAGAAAGAAGTCCATCTCTAGATCTTAAAATGACTCTACGCTTCTCTCCCTCCAGCCCAAGGAAATCCATTCCAGGCTGCCTCTTCTACCTAGAAGGCTTTGCGCCAGCCTCACTCACTGTAGGGAGGTGTCCTCCAAATATTCCCGTGAAGTGAGCTTCAAGTTGAGCTACAGAGATACGGTTATTCGCAAGGAGGGTTTAAATATGACAAAGATGTCCGTAGTCTATAACAGTGGTAAATGAAGCCTCTTCTGTGATCCTAGCATGTTCACTCAGTGGGGGACATTGTCAGGTGTTATAAGTTGGCAACAACTTTTGCCTTGGTTTGTTTGGCTGTAGTGGTCTCATAATTAGTGCTTGTAGAGAAATGGGAGAGGTGGGTCAGTCACTACAGGCTAGACGGGGGCTTGGGGACAGTCTTGATGGGTTCCTGCTAGCATTTTCCAGAATGATTTTACAACTCAGAGACATCTAAATGTCAAGGTCTTCCTACCCAAATGTTACCATCCTCTTGAGGTAATTCTCCGTGTTCTGACTTGGTTGGAGTGTCCTGGTTCCTAATGCTGTCCAAGGACTCCAGTGTTCTGTGAGAGGTGGGTCAGCCTTTTCAAGGCCTATAGAGATAGATACATGAGGTTTGGAAGGGACTCTTCTGCTTCTGTAATTCAAGGCAGGGGAAGAACGATATACATGGTGATGTTCAGCCTATAGATGAATATTTCCGGAGTTGGAGAAGTATAGGTAAAAATTAACCATGCACGTGGGAGCAGTCGAATTGTAACCTGGAAGCCTAGGCAGGGAAGGGTTTCTTGCAGTAAGAAATAGTCAACAGAGCCACATGCTGTGGAAATCAGGAGGATAAGCCCTAAGAAAACTCCAGTGATTTGGCACAAGTGTCACTGTCATGAAGGAGCATTCCAGTAAAGTAGTGCAAAGAATGTTAGACTGTGCTGGGTTACCAGGAAGCAAAAAACTCTCTTTCAAGAAGATAAGGGGTAACTTGTAAATGTTCAAATGTTTTATTTGCCACAAGGAGGAATCCCAAGATATTCAAAGGTACCAGGAATTTCAAGGTCCTTGCCTTTCCAAAGATTGGAGAGTTTGTCTGACTAGACTGATTGTCTCAAGGTTTTAGTCCTGCACTCTGATCACTGTTCTACCTGAATTTACTAAGCTTCCTTCCTTGAGACAGTAATTATTAAATATGCCCTGCCTATCTACAATATCAACCTCTTAGTAACTCGCTCTCTCTTACTTGCCCTCTACTTTCAAACACATGTGATTGAGCCTTTTTCCCTGGTTGTCAAACACAAAGTTTACTGTCCTAATAATCTATCAAGAACTCACTGGGCACTAAGTACCATTTGTCTGCATTCTTAACAAAGGTTTTAGAAAAGGCTCCAGGTAACCCAGACTACCCTAAAAAATTTTGAGGAAAAAGCATTTTTTCCCTAGAAAAGAAATATTTGCCGCAATATGGAAAAATCTGATACTCTCCATAAAGTTTTATGTCAATCAGGTAGGTCCAATGTTTTCCAAGTTCTTGGAGAACCCTCTAGTCCCTGGGACCACCATAGGCAAAAAGTGAACTGAGTATTCCCAGAAGCAATTTATCATCTGGAACAACAAAGTGTCTTAAGAATCTGAATCAACTGAGTATTGACTTTTGGTGATAGGGAAAACAAAGATACAGTAATAAAATTAAGCCCAGAGGCAGAACCATAGGCTAGAGCAAGATGTCTTGATGATATCTTATGGGCCAAACCAGCCACAACTTCAGCCTAGAAACAGTCTAGGCTGTTTGAACTCAGCATCCCATTGATACCCTATCCAAAGCCCAACCAAGTCAACCTTAAAAATAAATTCAGTTCAATAAGTCCCTTGACTCATTTAAGGACACTCCAAAACACATCCCAAAGCCCTGCTAACACCTACTCCAATGCAGTGATAAAACCCATTCAACACAGACCCAATCCAACTCTGACCAATTCAGAGCCCTATGAAAAATCAGCCCCTTTCCTATATCAGTGTCAGCCCAAAGGCAGATCCTGTTTAATCTGGTTTGCATCTCAGCTCAGCTAAGGCCACACAACATCCCTGTGCATCTTAGGTCACAGCCAAGCCTCTGAAGAGCACATTCTTACCAAGGATCCAGTCAAGAGTAACCCATAGTTTATAACAACATACCCTAAAACATCCATTTCAGATGCTCAAAAGGACCCAAAGACTTGTTGAACAAAAGGTTCGTTTCATTTAGACCAGAGACCAGGCCAATCCAACTCAGAACTCAGATGAGAGTGCAAATGGACCAGTACAGTCCAGGGTCCTGACAAGCCCAGAAAGTACAATGCTCAATGGAAGCCTGTATTAAACAAGTCAAGGCCAACACAAATCTAGACACAAGACCAATTCAGCCCAATCCCGTCCAATTCTGCTCAATTCTGGCATAAACGTATTTAAGAGTAGGGTCTTACTTGGAGACACCAGATCAATGCACAACTGAAGATGCCAGCAAAAATCTACCCAAATCCATCAAGCCTGACACCCCTTTGATCATTTTGCTAATGGCCACCATCCAAGTCCCAAGCCAGAGAGACTAGTGATTCTCAAAATGTGTGAGCATGTGTGTTTTGTGGTTGATGTGGGGAATGGGTACTGTGAAGGTGGGGACAAAGAGATTTGCTCACTCCGAAATAACCAATGGAGCTTTATCAAGGTACCTTCATCTGAAGAATATCAATAATGAGTGTGGGGTTTGAGGAACACATATACTTTTAAATAGTCTTAAAGTGACCCACTTTGTTTCCTTCTTGCTTCAGACCCTCTTCCTCCTGATGTGATCTTTTGAAATAGGTAGAATGAACGATAATTCCCATATACTGTTTGAGGCCTAGGCAGGACAACACACTGACTAATACTGTAACCTCATGTCAGGCTATTTGGAGCAAAGCACAAGTCCACCAGTTTTAACTGGGTGACTGTGCAAGGTACTTGACCTGTCCACACCACAACCTCCTTTCTGCAAGATGGGGATAATAATATTATGTACCTCATTGAGTTGTTATGCAGTTTCCATGAGATAATGTATGTTATGTGTGGCCCTCAGGAAGTATGCCGTCAATGCTGGCTTTTATTGTTATTGGAGGGTTCTGGGAAATTGCTTGTGAATTTCTTCTTGATATGCAAAAAAATTTTAGAAGAGCCACATTCAGAGCGGCTCACCAGTGAACCAAAGCTATTTCTCTCCTGTGGACATTCACATTATCAACTTTGAGAAACGCAAAGATAAATATTCTAGCTCATCCAGGAACTACTGGGAGATGTTGGTTTCCTAGGATGCATGCAGAAAACAAATAGAAAACATGCTTTGGGGATATCAATTATCTATTGGCAGCCCTGCTGTTTCTGCTAGCCAAAAATGCTGGATAGCTAAGCTTTAGTGGAATGTCTTGAGTACACTGTAATAACCCATGATGCTTCTTTCTGATATTGGGTGTTGAGATCTAGGGATCCATAGGAAAGAGCCATTATTATTCCTTCTCATTAACTCATTCATTCATTTAAAAATAGTTTTTGGATATCTATTATTATATGGCAAACCTTGTGTTTACACTGAAGATACAAAAATAAATACAACCTGGACCTTAACAGAGTTTAGTTAGGAGACAAAACACGTAAAACAGGTGTTGGTACAATAATGTGGTTAGTCTGTCTTTTAGAGGAAGCTCAACATGTTCCAATCACTGCACTATGCCAATCCCAAGAAGCAGTTCTGACATTGTGGACTCCTTAGTGAGGCACTGTTGGATCATAACTTGTGAGGGCGAATCGTGCCAGAAGATGAATGAATTAAAACATGACAAATGTCTCTTCCTACTAGTAATGAGACATTACTTCACTAAGAATATTCAAAAGTGATCAGGGAGGCACCTGTGGCAATGAGACCAAGATCTGGGCTAATTAAGCCACTTCCAGTCTGAGTGAAAGGGATCTCTAGGGTGCTTGCTCTTTTTTATAATCCATCATGGCTTACCAGGGCACAGAAGGGCTTGGGGCAGAATTGTAGCTAGTGACGAGGTATGCATTTACCTGATGGGTTTGCCCCTGAGCATTGACACCTTAGGGAAGTGCTTGGGAGCACTCAGACCTGGGTTACATTTCTGGCACAGATTTTCAGGCTGAAATGAATATGTCCAAGATGGGGGTCTAAAAAGTAGGCCTATCCTGGAGCCTCATATGTAAAAGCATTTGTTCTTTCTGTGGCCAAAGTAGCAGTGGGGAGATCATATGCCATTCTTATAAGAGAGTTTCTGTGTCCCTGAGATAGGGATTGATTCATGAAGCTAGGGCAGACTCTTCTCAAAATAGGGAGAGCTGAAGGCATGAATGGTGTTGCTATCCCAGGTCTTGTTTTCCTCTTCATTATATTTTCCATCAAGTGTTGAAGACTCACCTGCTATGCAATCTTAATTGTAGTCATAAATGTAGGTACTTAAATTGTTAGCTTAACCCAAAGAAATAGTGAGGTCAATTGATTAACAGATAAAGAACACCAAGGGCCTTTATGGCATAGGGAAATTACTATCTTGGCTTGAAATAGAGGGAAAACTCCATGAAATTATTACAATCCAAGGGCCAATAAGGAGGAAGTAAAGGTCCAGCCCTAGAATACTGTCCTCTAGAAATCAAATTTGCTCAGAGGCAGAGGCAAAAACCTCAGGTGGTAGAGAAGAAGAGTTTTTAATTTGCTGTCTGAACAGAAAATTATAAAACAGAAGTATGGCAGTAGGTTATTACAACCTTAGTAGGTAATGGTGTCAGCTTAAAGCACAGTGTTTAATCATGTAGTCAATTCAGGAACTGTGGGAAAGAGAAAAACAGGGAAAAAATCCAAATCCTATAAATAGCAATACCCTATGCATATGTAGTAGATGTATTTGGAATGTTTTTTCCACATTTTGACAGTTACCCATAAATCATGTTCTCCTAAGAAACAAAACAACTATACTCTCTAGTCTTCATTGCGGCTGGAGTTTAGATTTACAAGCTGCAATCTTACTGTGCATCTTCAGTTGAATTACTTTCTCCCTCTCTGAGATGTTTCTTTATATCTTCTTTTCAAAATTTTCAGTGTATTGTCATTCACTCTGCACTGATACTGCTGCTTCATATTTAATTGCAAAATTATAATCCTGAAGACGCTTACATGAATTTTATACTCAGGAACAGTGCGTAGGCTAAAGAGCTTTGGAAGTCATGAATGTACGAGTTGAAGCTATGAGTGTGCTTAAATATCACCTTGGGCTAAGTGAAGAAAGTAATAAGAACTGAGGGCAAGGATGGAGCCCAGGGGAGCACCAACATCTTTACAGAGCTTGACTTAGAAAGGGGAAACAAGAAGGGAAACAGGCATTTCTAGAAGAGAATAGTCATGAATATCAATTGGGGTAGGAAGGTCAAGAAGATAAGAACTTAAAGCTGTTCATTAGATTTGGCAGCTAGGAGTTCTTTAGTGATCTTTATGAAAGAAGCTTTGTGGAAATTTGGGAGAATAATTTATATTTCAGTGAACAGAAAAGTGTGTGAAGCATTGAGATGAAGATGGTAGATGGAACACACCCATCTAAGTCTGCTCTCTCTCAAAATCTCACTAAAACCAAAGCATGGGAAGTAAATGTCATCATAATCATCAACAACAACAACAATAATGAGTCCCAAAAGGATGGGAAAAAGAGGAAGAGGGAACAATGTCAATATAAATCTAACAGCTGGAAAGTTGCATCTAACCTGACAATGGGAAAAGTGATGAACCCTCCGTATCTGTATTGCAGAATCACTGGTACTGAGGGATACAGCATGGGGCTTAAATAAAGAAGGTGATTGAAGGCTCTTTAAAAAGTAACTAGATTCCCAGATGCTCTCTGGGTAGAAAGTCTTCCTCAACTTTAGCAGAAGATTGGAATGTCATTCTTTGATAAAAATAAAACAGGGTTTGGACTGGGGGACGCCAGGCATAGCTGAGGCCATCAGTTCTGTACTGAAAATAGGGGAGTTGTGGGAGTAGAGGAGTACTGAATGCACTGAATGCTTAAGGCTCAGACCTTCAGCTCTATTCCCTCACTGATCTCTATGAGTGCTGGGATCCAGATCATTACCTTCCAGTTAGGAAATATATATATCTATTTTTTGAATGGAGTCTCACTCTGTTGCCCAGGCTGGACTGCAGTGGCACCAGGCAGGAGATTGAAATGTTTTCTATTGGGAATTTGTCATCTCAAGAAAAAAACTCTAAAAATACTAACATCAGGGCTTTTTCAATGACTGACCGGGCCCAGTCACTCCGCAAAGAAGCCTAAAGAAGACAAGCTCCACTCACAGACTTTGAGCTTCTAATCAGTCACCACACTTAGACATGAACAGATGAACCATAATGACCACACATTCACAGAAAGGATGTGTAACGGTTTGGCTCTGTGTCCCCACCCAAATCTCACGTCCAATTTTAATCCCCAGTGTGGGAGGAGGGGACTGGTGGGAGATGATTGCGTTACTTCACCCTTGCTGTTTTTGTGATAGTGAGTGAGTTCTTATGAGATCTGGTTATTTAAAAGTGTGTAGCACTTCCCTTTTCTTCCTCTTCCTCCCGCTCCTACCATGTAAGATGTGTCTCCTTCCCTTTTGCCTTCCGCCATGATTGTAAGTTTCCTGAGGCCTCCCCAGAAGCAGAAGCCAGTATGCCACAGAAAACCTCTTCTCTTTATAAATTACCCAGTCTCAGGTATGTCTTTATAGTAGTGTGAGAATGGACTAATATAGACTGTGTTATAAAAGATTGAGACAAACATACACATACACACAGAAGAAAAGCACTTAGAGGTAACAGAGACTATGTTGAAAGGAGAGGTTCTTCCCTAAATTGCTATTTTCAGAATGTTGAGAGAAGATATTACATCCATAAAATAAAAAGACAATGCTAGAAAAAGGAGCATTCAGATAAAAAAAAGAACTTTGAGAAATTA
>NW_012102909.1:1454495-1457251 GCF_000951045.1 Mandrillus leucophaeus | reverse complement strand
ATTTTCTGAATGGAGTCTCACTCTGTTGCCCAGGCTGGAGTGCAGTGGCACCAGGCAGGAGATTGAAATGTTTTCTATTGGGAATTTGTCATCTCAAGAAAAAAACTCTAAAAATACTAACATCAGGGCTTTTTCAATGACTGACCGGGCCCAGTCACTCTGCAAAGAAGCCTAAAGAAGACAAGCTCCACTCACAGACTTTGAGCTTCTAATCAGTCACCACACTTAGACATGAACAGATGAACCGTAATGACCACACATTCACAGAAAGGATGTGTAACGGTTTGGCTCTGTGTCCCTACCCAAATCTCACGTCCAATTTTAATCCCCAGTGTGGGAGGAGGGGACTGGTGGGAGATGATTGCGTTACTTCACCCTTGCTGTTTTTGTGATAGTGAGTGAGTTCTTATGAGATCTGGTTATTTAAAAGTGTGTAGCACTTCCCTTTTCTTCCTCTTCCTCCCGCTCCTACCATGTAAGATGTGTCTGCTTCCCTTTTGCCTTCCGCCATGATTGTAAGTTTCCTGAGGCCTCCCCAGAAGCAGAAGCCAGTATGCCACAGAAAACCTCTTCTCTTTATAAATTACCCAGTCTCAGGTATGTCTTTATAGTAGTGTGAGAATGGACTAATATAGACTGTGTTATAAAAGATTGAGACAAACATACACATACACACAGAAGAAAAGCACTTAGAGGTAACAGAGACTATGTTGAAAGGAGAGGTTCTTCCCTAAATTGCTATTTTCAGAATGTTGAGAGAAGATATTACATCCATAAAATAAAAAGACAATGCTAGAAAAAGGAGCATTCAGATAAAAAAAAGAACTTTGAGAAATTATGACACAATAGTATAATTTAAAAAACACAACAGAATATTAGAAAAATAAGCTTGAAGACTTTTTTTTTTAGGAAGTAGAGCAAAAAAGACAATGCAATGAAAAAGAGAAGAAAAAATGTAAATAATGCACAAGTGCAGGAGGTCCAACATCTGAATAATATAATCATAGAATGGGAGAACAGGGAAAATAAAGGGAAAAAATGTGGCACAGATATACACCATGGAATACTACACAGCCATATAAAGAATGAGATCATGTCCTTTGCAGCAATCTGAATGGAGCTAGAGGCCATTATCCTAAGTGAATTAATGCAGAAACAGAAAACCAAATACTGCATGTTCTCACCTATAAGCAGGAGCTAAATATTGAGTACACATGGACACAAAGAAGGAAACAGTAGACATTGGAGCCTAATGAAGGGTGGAGCAGGGGAAGAGGGTGAGGGTCAAAAAAACACCTATTGGGTACTATGCTCATTATCTGGTGGCAAAATAATCTGCACACCAAACCCCCAAGACATGCAATTTACCCATGTAACAAACCTGCACGTGTACCCCTGAACCTAAAATAAAAGTTGGAAGTTTTTGGCCAGGGAGATCAGGCAAAAGAAAGAAATAAAGGGTGTTCACATAGGAAGAGAGGGAGTGCCAATGATATGATCCTATATCTAGAAAACCCAATTGTTTCAGCCCAAAATCTTCTTAAGCTGATAAACAACTTCATCAAAGTCTCAGGATACAAAGTCAATGTGCAAAATTTGCTAGCATTTCTATACACCAATAATAGGCATGCAGACAGCCAAATCATGAATGAACTTCCATTCACAAATGCTTCAAAGAGAATAAAATACCTAGGAATACAGCTAACAAGGAAGGTGAAGCACCTCTTCAAAGAGGACTACAAACCACTTCTCAAGGAAATCAGGGAGCATACAAATGGAAAGACATTCTGTGCTCGTGGATAGAGTCAATATTGTAAAAATGGCCATACTGCACAAAGCAATTTATAGATTCAATGCAATTCCCATTAAACTACCATTGACATTCTTCACAGAATTAGAAAAAACTATTTTAAAATTCATATGGAACCAAAAAATAGCCTGTATAGCCAAAATAATCCTAAGCAAAAAGAATAAAGCTGGAGGCATCACGCTACCTGACTTTAAACTATACAACAAGGCTACCATAACCAAAACACCATGGTACTGGCATAAAAACAGACACATAGACCAATGGAACAGAATAGCGAACTCAGAAATGAGACTGCACAATCACGTGATCTTTGACAAACCTGACAACAACAAATAATGGACAACAAATTTCATATTTAATACATGGTGCTGGGAGAACTGGCTAGTCATATACAGAAAATTGAAACTGGATCACTTCCTTAAACTTTATACAAAAATTGACTCAAGATGGATTAAAGACTTAAATGTGACAACCAAAACTATAAAAACCATGGGAAAAAATCTAGGCAATACCATTCAGGACATAGGCACGGGCAAAGATTTTATGACGAAAACAACAAAAGCAATTGCAACAGAAGCAAAAGTTAACCAATGGGATCTAATTAAACTAAAGAGCTTCTGTGTAGCAAAAGAAACTATCATTAGAGTGTACAGACAACCTGCAGAATAAGAGAAAATTTTTGCAATCTATCAGTCTGACACAGGTCTAATATCCAGAGCCTGCAAGGAACTTAAACAAATTTACAAGAAAAAAACAACCCAGTCAAAAAGTGGGCAAAGGACATGAACAGACACTTCTCAAAAGAAGACAGTGATGCAGCCAACAAATATGAAAAAAAGCTCATCACTGATTATTAGAGAAATGCAAATCAAAACCACAATGAGATACTGTCTTACGCCAGTCAGAATGGCAATTGTTAAAAAGTCAAGAAACAACAGATACTGGC
>NW_012102909.1:1452315-1454445 GCF_000951045.1 Mandrillus leucophaeus | reverse complement strand
GTGGATAGAGTCAATATCGTAAAAATGGCCATACTGCACAAAGCAATTTATAGATTCAATGCAATTCCCATTAAACTACCATTGACATTCTTCACAGAATTAGAAAAAACTATTTTAAAATTCATATGGAACCAAAAAATAGCCTGTATAGCCAAAATAATCCTAAGCAAAAAGAATAAAGCTGGAGGCATCATGCTACCTGACTTTAAACTATACAACAAGGCTACCATAACCAAAACACCATGGTACTGGCATAAAAACAGACACATAGACCAATGGAACAGAATAGGGAACTCAGAAATGAGACTGCACAATCACGTGATCTTTGACAAACCTGACAACAACAAATAATGGACAACAAATTTCATATTTAATACATGGTGCTGGGAGAACTGGCTAGTCATATACAGAAAATTGAAACTGGATCACTTCCTTAAACTTTATACAAAAATTGACTCAAGATGGATTAAAGACTTAAATGTGACAACCAAAACTATAAAAACCATGGGAAAAAATCTAGGCAATACCATTCAGGACATAGGCACGGGCAAAGATTTTATGACGAAAACAACAAAAGCAATTGCAACAGAAGCAAAAGTTAACCAATGGGATCTAATTAAACTAAAGAGCTTCTGTGTAGCAAAAGAAACTATCATTAGAGTGTACAGACAACCTGCAGAATAAGAGAAAATTTTTGCAATCTATCAGTCTGACACAGGTCTAATATCCAGAGCCTGCAAGGAACTTAAACAAATTTACAAGAAAAAAACAACCCAGTCAAAAAGTGGGCAAAGGACATGAACAGACACTTCTCAAAAGAAGACAGTGATGCAGCCAACAAATATGAAAAAAAGCTCATCACTGATTATTAGAGAAATGCAAATCAAAACCACAATGAGATACTGTCTTACGCCAGTCAGAATGGCAATTGTTAAAAAGTCAAGAAACAACAGATACTGGCAAGGTTGCAGAGACAATGGAATGCTTTTACACTGTTAGTGAGAATTTAAATTATTTCAACCATTGTGGAAAATAATGTGGTGATTCCTCTAAGATCTAGAAGCAGAAACACCATTTGACCCAGCAATCCGATTACTGGATATATACCCAAGGAATAGAAATCGTTCTATTATAAAGATATATGCATGCATATGTTAACTACAGCACTATTTTCAATAGCAAAGACATGGAACCAACCCCAAAATCCGTCAATGATAGACTGGATAAAGAAAATGTGGTACATATATACCACGGAATACTATGCAGCCATAAAAAGGAATGAGATCTTGTCCTTTGCAGGGACATAGATGGAACTAGAAGCTGTTGTCCTCAGCAAACTTGCATGGGAATAGAAAACCAAACACTGCATGTTCTTACTTATAAGTGGGAGTTGAACAATGAGAACACATGGACACATGGGGAGGTGGGGAACAACACACTCTGGGGACTATCAGGGGTTTGAGGGGAAGGAGAGCATCAGGAAGAAAAGCTAATAAATGCTGGGCTTAATTCCTAGGTAATGAGTTGATCTGTGCAGCAAACCACCCTGGCACACATTCACCTCTGTAACAAATCTGGAAATCCTGCATATGTACCCTGGAACTTAAAATAAAAGTTGATTTAAAAAAGAAAAAAAAATCATGAAGAAAATTTCTTAGAATGAAGGACATGAGTGTCTAGTTTGAAAAAATGTTCTGAGTTCCCTGAATAAAGCTAAAAATAGACCTACTCCAAGCTGATTATTACATTTCAGAATATTTGGGACAGAGAAAAGGCTTTGTAAGATTCTAGAGGGAAAAATCAGGTCATGTAAGGAGAATCAGGAATTAAAATGACCTTGGGTTCCTCAACAGCAACATTTGAAGCCAGCAGATAATAGAGAAAAATTATTTACAACCCCGATTTCCATGCATAGTCAAACTGTCAATGAAATGTTGAGGTAGAATAAGACATGTTCCAATATGTGAGATCTCAAGAAATTTACCTGCCATGCATATGTTCTCAAGATGGTGCTGTACGAGATGCACCAAAATGAAAGAGGAAAGCAAGAAAGGAAGACTTGATACCAAGAAAACAGGGAACCCACCTGTGATAGCTAACTTTATGTGTCAACTTGGCTAAGCTATGGTG
>NW_012102909.1:1439631-1451400 GCF_000951045.1 Mandrillus leucophaeus | reverse complement strand
TGAGACGGAGTCTCACCCTGTCACACAGGCTGGATTGCAGTGGTGCAATCTCGGTTCACTGCAGCCTCTGCCCCCTGGGTTGAAGCGATTCTCCTGCCTCAGTCTCCTGAGTAGCTGGGATTACAGGCACCCGCCACCATACTCGGTTGTTTGTGTGTGTGTGTGTATTTTTTAGTAGATATGGAGTTTCACCATGTTAGCCAGGCTGGTCTCTAACTCCTGGCCTCAAGTGATCCTCCTGCTTTGGCCTCCCAAAGTGCTGGGATTACAGGCATGAGCCACTGTACTCGGCCAAAAATTTACAGTATTTTAAAAAAAGAGATGCTTTAGATTTTTCTAATGGTTCTGCTAAGGAATCCTGCTAAGTTTGCTTCATCCTAATGCGCTATTAGCACAATGAAATGTTAGGCCATTAAAAGTGACAATCACATGAACTAGGTATCAATACATGAAGATGTTTATAAAATAATGTTGACAAAATTGAAAAAGTTGAAAAAAAACTGCACAGAGTAATTTATAAACATTGAAAGCAACACTAAAAATCATATATATACATAAATCATGCATACATACACAGTAAAAATTATATATACATATAATACATTGCCTCAATGTTTATAAATTGCTCTGTGTGTTCTTTGTTTTATAAACACCACACCACACACGCACATACACCACTTAACAGTTATAATTAAAATGTAAAATAATACCCAACGTTATGAGAATGATTTAATAAGTTTTGGATCGGTAACAAAGTCTATGTAGCCATCACAAATAAAGCACATGAAGCCTGTAAAACATGAGAAAGTGATATCATTGTGCATTCTCACAAAAAATAAATGTACAATATATGGAGCCTATGTTGGCAACTATGAAAAATGTTCATATGGATAAGAGCTCAAAAGTAAATGTTACAAATCACACAGTGTCAAAAACAAACAGTAAATTGAAGGGGAGGCAGTAGATACAGTGAGTGTAAAAAGTTAACTGTGAAGCTGTAAAATGGGCAATAGTTGGGTTAGAGTTGGCGGTAAGGAAAGAAATATAAGGCTGAAGGAGCTTTTGTGTTTGCTTGTTTGTGTGATTTTTTTAAAGTTGGGAGTTAAGTAGATATCCTTGTCTGAAAAGGAAGCTAAGGAAATGTAGAGGCTGGCAATAAGAGAGACAGAAAGATAGAGAAAGAGAGCTAGAGAGAGTTGGATTCAGGGGTTAGCAATGACCAAAGAAATGAATTATTGTATGACCAGAACTCTGTTAAAGGCTTACATGAATGCTATAGTTCCATTAAGACTCGCAACTGTGATTCTGATATTATGCTCCTCATTCTGTGAATGAAAATCTGACAGTTGTCAAATATCTTTGTTAAAAATCCATGTGACTGTAAAGGATAGAGCTGGGATGCTCCTTTGTCCATGTCACCCGTTGAGACAAAGGAAAGCTTGCCGATAAGTCTGTAAGTGGGAAGGTGAGGAGTTGAACAAGTTTTGAAAGTTTAGGTTTGAATCTGATAATCCTTTTTTTTTTTTTTTTTTTTTTTTTTTTTTTTTTTTGCAATTGTTTCCATGACTGAAATTTCTAGGAACTAGATTTTCTGAATCCCATTCATAACACAGTGCTTGGCTTTGTTATTTCTTTATTCTACTGCAGGATGTTGATTTTTGTGTCACCAACTTGCAATTTGTCTAGTTCCTTTGAATCCTTTAAATGACTGTTTAATCCTCATGTTTCGGTAAGTGGATGACAGGGATTCTTCCTTTGACTTACAAAAGGGATGAAAGTCCTTGAATTCAAACAAGGGGTTGTTGCTTTATTTACTGTAAAATTATTTTTGCAGAGCAAATGTATAAAGCAAGTAAACAGGAAGAAATCACTTGAATAAAACTGTTGTAATTGCGTTTGGTTTCCAAGAACATTGTTGGGCTCCTGTGGACATCCCTATGCTCTGATGGGTGGGAGTCTCATGGGGAGCTGAGCCCCATGAGATCTGCCAGGGACTTTTCAGTGGCTCTCAGGCACTCTGTAGAGCTTCATGTGCCTGCCTATATGCTTGTCTTCCCCAGAGCTTGTGAAATAGGAGAAGTCAGTGCAGAATTCTGGTGAATCAGATTCTCAGATGCCTCTTGAATATGGCATCAAGTACATTTAGGCTCAAATGCAAAGATCATCTACTAGTCAAGTCTAAGAGTCAATTCAATTCACCTTAAGTCTGAATCATTCTGAGTCCCCATGAATGAGGAGTGTTAGGGAAACGTACATGCATCAGAACTCTGAACAGCCACCCCCTTTCAGCCCCTGAAAAGGCTTGAACTTGCATGTGTCCACTCTCAGTGAGTTGCTGCCAAACTAATTCTGTTTACCTCCCACACCATGGACACCTTCCCCACTTTGAAGTGAAAGGGATTGGAGAGGGAGCTGAGCTAATGCTAAAAGCAGCCCTGGAAAGGAGAGACAGGACCAACACCAAGAGGGAACTCTGGTGAGTCTGGGGATGAGAAGATTCTCTAGCCACCAGGGTTCTGCATGGCTTTGGTGACCAGTGGAAATATTAGCATTGGCCAGCCATCTGCCTCCCTACTGCTGCAAAATAAACCACCCTAAAACATGATTTCTTAAAACAATGATTTATTACTTCCCATGGTTCTGAGGGCTGACTGGGGCTCAGCTGGGAAGCTCTCATTTGGGGTCTCCCATATGACTGCAGCAAGATATCAGCTGGACTCTGGTCATCTGAAGGATCAACTGGGCTGGAAGTTCAAGTGGCCCACTGGTATAGCTAACAGCTGATGCTGGCTGTTGGCTGGAAGCTCAGCTGGGGTTGTAAATTTTGACACGTACATGTGGCCTCCCCATGTGGCTTGGGCTTCTTCCAGTTTGGCCTTTGGGCTTCAGAGGGAGTTGTCCTAAAGTAGGCATTCCAATGACTCAGGCGGAGGTGACAAGTCTTCTTATGTGTTAACCTTAGGAGTCTCAGACTGTCACTTCTGCTTCTCTATCTTGGCCAAGGGAAGTCACAAAGTTTAGCTTGGATTTGAAGGAAGAGAATTATACTCTACTTTTTGATTCATGGAAAAGCATGACAATAAAGTAAGGAAAGAAATTGATGGAAGCCATATTTGACTGCCTCCCACAGCCTGAAAAGAATTCAGCCAGGGCACTATAGCAATGGGTCTGGAGTGTGTGTAATGAAATGACACAAATGGTTATTAAATGCTTAATATGTATCACACATCATTGCATTTTATCTTTTTAACAACCCTATGCGGTAGTAGAGCAGATTGGATTTTCAGCTCTAATTCTTCACCACCCCCTTTTGCCATCTAACTGTTGAGTGCCTTTCACATGAGAAGTACACAAAGGGGTTATTTCCCTGCACCTTGACTTTTGGCTTGATCATAAAACTTATTTTGGCCCGTGGGATAAAAGTAAATGTGATGCAAACAGGGATTTATGTGGTAGACCATGCTCCACGAGAAGGGCTTCTCCCTGGAGGTGCTGCCCCTTCCACCTGGAGCCCAGAACGAGGGACATGGGGCACACTGGAGCCAGATGGACTTAGAGATTGAAGCAGAGATGCTCAGCCAAGTCCAGCCTCAGTCAGCTAGTTTCCAGCTAGCTGACCATTGATGGGTGCAAAATGCTTGTTATTGAATACTACTAAGATTTTGTTGTTGGTTGTAATAGTTGACAATAGTAGGCATTATTAACTCCATTTCCCCCCTGAGGCCCTGAGCAGTTAATTAACTTAGCTAGGAACCAGTTTTTGAATCCAGCTCTGGCTAATCCACCACCCCACACTGTCTGCCACACGGGTATCATAGGCAGGTGTGGCCAAACACCTAGGAAGTCTTACAGATTGCTGACAGTTTTGATCTTGGGGGGTGTGTGGGTTGGGAAGGAGGTTGCTGCACTGTGTTTCACTGTTTCTTGAATAATTTCCACTGAAGAGATGAAAAGCTGAGTAGGGAGGACCCATCTCCATTGCTCAAGCATGAAAGAGAGCATTGTTGATTTGACCGCCTTGTGTGATTAGCTAAAGAACTCAAAAGGCCTGGGAGGGCGTCGGTCTCACTGAGATTAGCTCTCGTGCGTGTGTGTGTGTGTGTGTGTGTGTATGCACGCGCAGGCACGCATGTGTGCTCCCCAAAGCTCTGGTGCTTGGTACTCTTGACAATGAGAACAAAGGATTTAGCATTCATCTAAGACTTAGCTTTTGTTATTGATGCAAATTAAAGCTCTTTTTTTCATAAGCCGTGTTTGCTTTCTCACTGAATGATATTCGAGTAAATGTCTGAGAGGAAAATACTGGAGTAAGAGAGAGAGAGAGAGCCAAACCTGAGGCCTGGTCCTGGTTTGGCCTGGGTGATTCTGAGAGAGTCCCTTTGACTTGCTAAGGCTCAGTCTCTGTATGGCATCATGGCATCTGCCCTCACCACTTCTTGCCGTGAGAGGCAGATGACACCCCCATGGTGGAGAAACGCACACCTTCATCCAACAGGTGGTAGATGAGCAAATCTGTATATTTCTGGAAAATAAATTATTAATTCATATCTAAGACCTAGATAGATGAGATTTAATTTTTTTTTTTTTTTCCTTTTTAATAAAAAATGCATGTGGGGCCTGCCTCTGTTAGAATCTGGCTGCAGTCTGTCCAGGTCACTGCTAAACATGGCCATTGTTCACTGCAGCCAAGCCAGACCAAAGACAGAGACATCAGCAGCTCAACAATTGCCCCTCCCATTCCTCAGCTTCAGGGTCACCACAGCCCTATCACACGTACCAGTCCCACTGGTCACCGGCCAGACCCTCAAAGCCTCTTGACAAGGCCATGGGTGGGGTCTGCCATTGACTCATCTCCCTTTCCAGCCTGTGGCCAAGGCAGCATTTTAAGCCTATATATTAACTCTCCTCTCTTCTATATTCCCTTTGAATTGAACAAATAATACAAAAATAGAGTAAAAATTTGTCCTAGCAGTAGAATAGATGAAGGATGCTATTGAAAAGCCAAAATCTGAAAAGTTTTTGTTACGTATAATATAATGAAGGACAGGTCTGAGGGAAGTACCAACGAGCTCATGATTAAAAAACAAACAAACGAAAACAGTACTCGAACAGTACATTAATGGGACTTACAGCTAAGCCCCAAGGGGGCTGGATGTGAAAGCAGGACAAGGAAGATCTAGATGCAGTCAAACCTCTAATCTGCAAATGATTCATGGTCCATGCCAGCAGGAGAGCAGGTGACTGAAGCAACAGCCCCAGTTTCCATTTCACTCCAGTAACTTGCAAGACATTTCAGCAACAAGGTTATGATGAGAATTGCCATTGTACGCAAGAAAGGGGCCATTGCCCAAGCCTAACTTCAGCAGCACCACCAACAACCTGGTAAAGAAAACATTTGGCTCAGTGGGAATGTTTCCAACACTGAGGGTGCCTCTGGCCAGACCTCTACCTTGACACAAATACTGCTGTGTTCATAAAAGGAGAAGACAGAATTGAAGGCAGTTGCCCCTGGGCAAGGTCTGACTCTGCCCACGACGTCTGGATTTTCAAGAGTAATAGGCATGCAGGGTGTGATGGGCTTTGACACTTGTTCCAAGCAAGAGAAGCATGCTGATGTAGGGAAGATAGCAAGGGTGTCAGCTGCTTTAATGGTCCCCTAACTAGCGAATCCTATTAGAAGACCAAGTTAACTGTAGGCAGTACCAAAGTTGTGCCCAGCAGGGACATGCCTGCTATGCTAAGGGCCTCTGTTTTGGGGCTTTCTGCATATCACTCACACATAATACTTATCAAGCAAAGCAAAAAATTCAGAAGATTTCACAGAGATTTTAGTTGTCGAAATGATTGAAGGCAGGGGACACATTACATACCCAAGTTGTTTGAAGGGATGTTCTGCTCACTTGGTTCGATTGTGTCTACAGCTGCATGCCATGAAAATTTGTCCTGTGTTCCATCTGATTGTTTGTAATTTTCTGAGATGAGATATGAACTTGCTTCGAACATAAAGAAATTGACTTTGTCACTTTTTAGTAGGCACCAAAATTTTCAGGAATGCATGTACACTTAGGGAAGGCTGTATTTCCTTTGTTTAGAACACTGTCAGGAATTGTTTGCCATTTCAGAAAAATCATGTCGTCAGTGCAACACAGCTTGTGACACTTAAGCTGTTGCCAGCAGATATGTATATGAGTCTGCATTCCATGGTGATTCCACTTCCTGGTGCAAACATCTAAGTATTGAAGTTTTTCATATTTTATTTTCGTGATTTGAACTGTCAGAAACTGATAGAAACATCTTCCCATTTTGTAGCTTTGCTAGTTTCTTTTAGCATTTACAATAGTTTTTTTGGTGTTATGCATCTTCAATCTATGTAATTTTGTTTCTAAACTTCATGACTTCAATGTACATTGAATGTTTTGTTATCATAAAGGACCTTCTATTATTTTATTCACTAATCTTGCCACAAATTGTTCTTTTTGACAATATTACCATCCTTGATTTTGTTATTTATTTAAAGTGTATCTATACATTCCTTCCAATTTCTTTTTTTCACATTATCAATGTTTCTTTAGTTTTGTCTTTTGTAATATCTAGACTTTTAAACAAAATCTCAATCTTTATCTTTGAATAAAGTAGTTCAATCTAGTCACTTTAAAAACTTATAATTTTGAAACACCAGATGCCACCAGAAGCTGAAGAAGCAAGGAGGAACTCTCCTCATATAGCCCTGCTGACACCTCAACTTCAAATTTCTGGCTTCCAGAACTAAGAGAAAATAAATTTCTGTTATCTTAAGCCACTGAGTTTGTAGTAATTTGGCATGGCAGCCCTGAGAAACAAATACAATAACCTTGACACCTTTGAAGACTTCCATCAGATCTTTTGTAAAATGTCCCTTGGTTTGGATGTGTCTGAAGTTTTCCCATGATTATACCGGGGTTATGGATTTGGGAGAAGAATACGAACAAGGTGAAGAGCACATCATATGAGAGGGCACAAGATATCAACCTGTTGAATGTTGATGATGTTCACCTTGATCACTTGGTGAAGGTGGTGTCAGCCAGATTTCTCCATTGTAAAGTCACTATTTTTTCCTTTCTATGTTTTGTATGCTAGAAGCGTGTCACTGAGTCCAACCTATGCTCAAAGGAAGAGAATTAAACTCCACCTTCTGTAATTTTACCTTCTACTTTGAATCTTGGAACTGACACATCTTCTTTTCAAATATCCCTGGAATGTTTTCAAAAATTGATCTAGACTTGAGAAAAGCTCTATAAATTCCAGTTGGAGATTCACATGCCATATTCATTAACTATAATGAAATAAAACTATAAATTAACAGTAAAAGAACAAATGACATAACAATTCAAAATATGGTCCTACAATATTTTTTGTCATTGAAGTAATAAAACATGTAGTTATTGGCTTTTAAAATAAATAATAATGATATCAAGAATATATGTCGAAAATTAAGGAACTAAGTCAGTTATACACAGAAGAAATTAACGATGGTAAATGGTTTTATTGTTTAATATAAAAGGAATGATAAATTAAACTTAAGGAGAGTAAGAATTTAAAAATTAGTAAGTAATATTAAAGAAAACATACGCTGATGACTTATAAAACAAAAAAAGGAGAGAATTGATAAGCAAACCCCAGATCAACTTGGGGTTATCTTAACACTAGGCAGAGCCTAGTGTTAAGCCTTGCCTAGTGTTAAGATGACACACACTCGGTTGCAGAAGTCATCTGGTTGAACTATCGCAGCTCGGGCAGGAATCTGCACCAGGAGACAAATCTTGGCAATTCAGTGTTCAACCTTAACCTCATGTCTGACAATCACAGGTTTCAGGAGGGGCAGCTTTGTTCTGATTCAATTGTGGGCCACAAGAGCAAGCATCCAGGCCTCTCTTTCAAGTATCTAGGTTTCAGCATCAGAACCAGACCTTCTGTTTAGGGAACAGCAGTAGCTGCAATTCAGCTTATTCTGGCAGCCATTGAGGAATCTTCCAGGCTCAGTGAGACATGTATGGTTCTGGCTTCATGTAGAGCTAAGAGTGACCAGGAAGGCCCTTCAGACACAAATATACTCCCATGATGGTACAGACATGGTAGGCAAAGCCCTAGGGAGGCAGAAAGTCTAGAATCTGGCAAATCTTGGCAAATGAGTTTCGAGTGTATTACCAGTGAGCTATTATTTGCACCCCAACTGTAAGGCAGGATACTCCAGTTACCTAGAAATAATTTATTAGGAGCTGAAGTCCATTTTCTGATTAAGCTAAATGTTTTATCTTGCATTATGAAACTGACCTTTTAATAACGCTCAAATCATAGAAAGAACATTAAAAAATCTGAGCAAAGTTCTATCCTCCTAGTTCATTTAAAATAATCCATTCAAATATAAACATTTAAAAGTTTATTTTATTAATTTCTTTCTTTTTTTCCAAGTTAAGGTAATCTACCAAATATTAGATAAATGAGATAAAATAAATCTTGCAATGTATCTATGACAAACTGATTGTTGGAATTCTGTATAGTGATGAGAAAAATAGAAATATAAGTTGAGAATATCTGCTATCACTTTTGTATTTTCTTTGTGCTTAATGGTTTAACCAATGCAATTAGGCCAAAAACAAGTGAGAAAGAGAAAAAAATGAAAGAAAGAAAATGAGAGAAATGGAGGTAGGGAGAGACAGAAAGGAAGAAAGAAATAATATACAGTACATATTATAAAAAGAAAATACATGATCAAATTCACAGACATTATTATCTCCACAAGAGTACCTTTACTTTGGAAGCCAGTTGCATGTCACCAGATCACCCTCCCCTCTGACCAGCCAGCCACAAATTCAGCCTAGTTTGAATATGTGGGTAGATATTATTTAAATGTAAGGTCTGGCACGTTTTCTCTTGTGCCTTTTTTTTTTTTTTTTTTTTTGAGATGGGATATTGCTCTGTCTCCCAAGCTGGAGTACAGTGGTACGATCTCTACTCACTGCAACCTCTGCCTTCCAGGTTCAAATGATTCTCCTGCTTCAGCCTCCCGAGTAGCTGGGATTACAGGTGCCCACCATCACACCCAGTTAATTTTTGTATTTTTAGTAAAGACAGGGTTTCTCCATGTTGGTCAGCCTGGTATTGAACTCCCAACCTCAAGTGGTCCAACTGCTCCGGCCTCCCAAAGTACTGGCATTACAGGTGGGAAGCACTGTGGCCAGCCTCTTATGCCTTAATTTGATTGTGCTGATATTCTTGATGGATTATTTATAAACTTTCAAATATTTGGGAAATTAAAACTCAATGAATATGTGTATCTATCAATATAAAAGTTCCTTAGAAAAATTGACTTATAGGTTAAAATGTATTAGTGAATGTTCTGGAAGGGTCCAATTGCTGAAGGTTTGTTTTAAATGATACAGTTATGTCAGATAAACTCTTAGATAAGCCCTTGCCTTGCCCATTATTATAGTATCTACAATTGGGCAGAGACCAGAAAGATACTGTAATAATGGGCAAGGGCTTATCTAAAATATTTTTTGTTAATGTTGCTCTCTGAGAGGTCTCTAATAGGATATTATCTGCTCCTCTCTGGTGTCTCTTGGGGTCATGAAGTCAGGAAAACTTCTGATGACCCTGCAAGTCAGCCAGCTCTGTGTATGCTCTGCATCTCCCAATTCCAATAGGCCAAGTGCAGAAGGTGAACCGTGGCCTGGTGTCAGTTACTCAGGTCATCCCCAAGGCCAAACAAAACTGCAAATGGAAAGCTGTGCACAGCAGGCTTCTCAGCGGTGATTTAGAATCTTGCAGAGAGCAGGGCTTGGCCCTGTCACAGCCCAGGAACACTGAGCTCTCTCTGCAGTCCTCTTGCATCCTGGTGCTGAATGAACTCATTTTCACTTACACCACTCTTCTGGGAATATGGGTCAAAGGCTGAATGTTTGGAACCACCAAACATTGAGTTGAGCCAGCAATGAGAGGCCTCTGCCTCATGTTGGAATGAAAGGGCAGTTTCTTTCCATCTGCACAGGTCTACTCTCTTATTGTCTTCATAACATGATCTTACTTGTGCTTTCAACTTTTTAAAATTGGGAGTAAGTACAAAGACTACTTTAAAATACATGTAAGATGTGAAGAATAATGTTACAATACACACCCATGAACACCCCTCCCCTCATCTAGTTTGAGAGAGATAGACCATTACTACCACCTTGGAAGTCTTCCATGTACTCATCATGAACACTTCTCCCCGTCTCAGGGGTTAATATCTGTACCCAATTTCGTGTTATTGTTCCCTTGTTTTTCATCATAGTCTTACCACAAATGCATGCATTTCTAAAATATACATGTTGTCTATTTTGCATGTTTTTGTACTTTATATAAATGCTATATGTTTTCTAGTGCAATTTGCTTTTTGGGCCCCAAATTATGTTCCAGAGAGTCATTCATGTTGTTGTGTGTGGCTGTGATTAATCTGGTTTTCTTTTTTTTTTTATGTTTAGTATTCCTACTAAATAAATATAATATGTTTGTCTGTTTTACTGTTGGCAAATATTTGGTTATTTCCAGTTTTTTGCTGTTTCAAACTCTGTTGCTATGAACATTTTTGTACATGTTTCTGGATGCCCATGTGCAAGAGTTTCTCTAGGATATATACCTAAGAGTGCAATTATTAGATCGGGATATTCACAGCTTCAACTTCATTAGACAACGCTGAATTGTTTTACAAAGCAGTTGTATAAATTCAGTTGTTCTGGTCATTTTCTGGTTACTGAACATTCTCTTTGATACCCAATATTAGACTTTTTCATTTGCCACTTGGATGGGTATTCAATGATCTTCCCACTATGGTTTAAATTTGTATTTTTACTATTGCTAATGAAGTTAAGATCTCTTCATATCCAGATTCACCATTCAGGGTTCCTCTAATGTTAGAAACCTGTTCATGTCCATTTTTCTACTCATCTTTTTCTCATTGATGTGTTGGAATTCTTAACATCACTTTTGTACAAATCTGTTACCTAGTTTATGTGTTGCAAATATCTCTACTAGTTTGTGGCTTGTCTTTTCACATGATTTTTGTTGTCTTTGGGTAAACAGACATTCTTATTTCTAATGTAGAGAAATTTATTAATATTTTATTTTATGGCTAAGATTTTGTATGTGAAGTTTAGCAAATCCTTTCTTCTCTCAATAGTCATGTAGTTATTATTTTATATTATCTTCTACTTTTTTGCCTTTTATATTTAGAGATTTAATATACTTGGGATTAAATTTTTAGTAAGGTGTGAGGTAAGGTCTATTTCATTTTTCAGTTTGATTTTATTCCATTTGGCTACCTAATTGTTTTAATACCATTGATTAAAAAGCCCATGTTTCACCCACTGAACCTAGAGTGCAACCTATGTCCTATTCCAGCCATCTATAGATGTGTGAATTTATTTCTAGGCTTTCCATTTTATTCCATTGATGAATTTGAATATCCTAATACTCATATCACATCATCTTAATTACCATGTCTCTATCATAATTATGATAGGTCAAGTTTACTCACTTCATTGTTCTGCAGCAGTAACTTGGCTGTTTTTGACCCTTTGAAGAAGGGTCTGAAATTTTATCCTACTTGAAAGCTATCATTTCATGGATGATGACAGAAGACATGAGACTTCTGGATCAGAGACAAAGGACTTTATTACTCGTTTCACAGCAAGCAGTATGAGCATGAGCATGTTTGTGTTAGTGCTCCTTGCCTATGAGTCTCATAGAAGTGAA
>NW_012102909.1:1435061-1436006 GCF_000951045.1 Mandrillus leucophaeus | reverse complement strand
AGCTGCAATTCAGCTTATTCTGGCAGCCATTGAGGAATCTTCCAGGCTCAGTGAGACATGTATGGTTCTGGCTTCATGTAGAGCTAAGAGTGACCAGGAAGGCCCTTCAGACACAAATATACTCCCATGATGGTACAGACATGGTAGGCAAAGCCCTAGGGAGGCAGAAAGTCTAGAATCTGGCAAATCTTGGCAAATGAGTTTCGAGTGTATTACCAGTGAGCTATTATTTGCACCCCAACTGTAAGGCAGGATACTCCAGTTACCTAGAAATAATTTATTAGGAGCTGAAGTCCATTTTCTGATTAAGCTAAATGTTTTATCTTGCATTATGAAACTGACCTTTTAATAACGCTCAAATCATAGAAAGAACATTAAAAAATCTGAGCAAAGTTCTATCCTCCTAGTTCATTTAAAATAATCCATTCAAATATAAACATTTAAAAGTTTATTTTATTAATTTCTTTCTTTTTTTCCAAGTTAAGGTAATCTACCAAATATTAGATAAATGAGATAAAATAAATCTTGCAATGTATCTATGACAAACTGATTGTTGGAATTCTGTATAGTGATGAGAAAAATAGAAATATAAGTTGAGAATATCTGCTATCACTTTTGTATTTTCTTTGTGCTTAATGGTTTAACCAATGCAATTAGGCCAAAAACAAGTGAGAAAGAGAAAAAAATGAAAGAAAGAAAATGAGAGAAATGGAGGTAGGGAGAGACAGAAAGGAAGAAAGAAATAATATACAGTACATATTATAAAAAGAAAATACATGATCAAATTCACAGACATTATTATCTCCACAAGAGTACCTTTACTTTGGAAGCCAGTTGCATGTCACCAGATCACCCTCCCCTCTGACCAGCCAGCCACAAATTCAGCCTAGTTTGAATATGTGGGTAGATATTATTTAAATGTAAGGTCTGGCACGTTTTCTCTTG
>NW_012102909.1:1422470-1429096 GCF_000951045.1 Mandrillus leucophaeus | reverse complement strand
CACACACACACACACACAATATGTTGAAAATTTGTTTTCAATTTGCCTTGAATCTATAGATTGGAGAAGAGTTGACATTTTGTAATATTAAATCTTCTAATTTAAGGCTATGGTATATCTCTGCATTCATTTAGTTTACCTTAACATCTCAATAAAGTTTCCATAAGAGTCTAGCACTTCTTTTGCTAGTTATTACTTAGAAAAATGATATCTTATCTCTCGTCAAATTCCTGCAATGTCTCCCTATTTTACTCAGAGTAACACCCAAAGGGGCTCTTCATGATTTAGTTTTCCATTACCCCTCTGCCCTCATCTCCTATTACTCTCTGCTTTGCTCATTCTGCTTCAGCCACATTGACCTCCTTGCTGTACTTTTAATGTGTCAGACATGCTTCTCTCTTAGGCCTTAACACTAGCTGTTTCCTCTGCTCATAATGCTTTTCCCTCAGAAATATTGGCATGGCTAACAACTTCATCTCCTTCAGTCTTTGTTCAAATGTCACCTTCTCGATGCGTATTCCAATATTCTATTAAAAATTGCAAACTGCCTGTTACCTGCTGACACTCTTGATTCCTCTTACTCTGCTCAGTACTTTTTTCTTAGAATGCTAAGAAAACATACTATGCAACTATGTTGTAGCATAAATTACTATCCTACCAAATATCCTACTATTAATTAATTATATTTATCATTATTTCTGTCTCTTCTAACTAAAATGTTAGCTAAAAGAGACAGGGTCTTTGCATTTTTATATGCTGATGGATTTCTATAGTGGAATAGTGCTATGGATATAGCACTATTAAGGTGCTTAAGAAATATTATTAAATAATTTTTCCTAGGTATATCATATCTTTTGCAATTATAAGTGTGTCTACAAAAAAATTAAAGTTTCTATGTTTGCTGCTGATGCATAAAAATACAATTCATATTTGATTGTCATTTTAGTACTTAGAAATCTCTAAATTCTCTGACTCCTATAACTTATATAGGTTTGTTTGAGTTTTTACACAGAAAATCATGTCATCTGGGCGGAATGATGGCTTTTTTCTTCTTTCTTTCTAATCTTTATGCCTTTTTGTTTATTTTCTTGCTTTAAAAACTTTCAGTAAAATGTTTCTAGAAATTGTGATGGCAGGCATCTTGTTTTTTTTTTTTTTTTTTAATAGGAATGCTTTCGTTGCTTTATACGATACAGTAGATTTTTGGAGAGGATGATCCAAACAAATGTTTAACTACTGAATTAAACATTCAGTAGTTTAATGAAGTTTCTTCTGATTCCTAGTTTTTTAAGAATTACTTCTTTTAATAATGAATGTTCAAATTTACTATGTATTTTTTGTTGCTATTGAGATACATCATAAAATATTTGTCTTTTAATGCAGCAAATTACATTATTTCCTATGATCAAAACAACTTGGATTGCTATGACACATCCAACTTAATCATGCTATATTATCTTTTGTGTACATTGCCCAATTGATTTGTAATTATCTCGTTAAGAAATTTTGCATCTATATTTATGACAGAGATCACTCTTTAATTTCACTTTTTCATACAATCCGTGTCAGGTTTGGAAATCAAGTTAATAATATTCTTACGAAATGAGTTGGAAGTACTCCTGGTTTTGTTTTCCCCCTATACACTTGAATAGTTTGTATACGCTTAAAGTAATTTGTATCTTCAATATTTGTTAGATTGCCTGTAAAAACCATCTTGGTCTGGAATTTTCTCTTGTGAAGTTTATAAACTGTTGACCCCATTCCTTTACTACTATTGTACATTTGTTTTCAATTTTATTAATTTCTGAATTGTCAATATTATTTCTTTCCTCACATATATTTTGTATACGTTATGCTTATCCCTCATTTGTAAAACTGA
Organism: Mandrillus leucophaeus; assembly: GCF_000951045.1. Taxonomy (NCBI): domain Eukaryota; kingdom Metazoa; phylum Chordata; class Mammalia; order Primates; family Cercopithecidae; genus Mandrillus; species Mandrillus leucophaeus. The sequence continues at coordinate 1,427,217 of NW_012102909.1, read as the reverse complement.
AGGCCTAACTCAATGCTCAGCCATTCTTCTATAAAATGAAGATTTAAGGCTACCAGTTTTTGACTACACATTGCTATAGCTGCTACTCATAAGGTTTTATATGCAGTGTTTTCATTATTGCACAGTTCTAAATGTGTTTTACTTTTATTCATGAATTTTTGTTAGTGTTTGTGTTATTTAGAATTAGTATACCTGATTTCAAAACAAATGGGTGATTTGGTTTTATTTAGAGAAAAATGTTTATTTTATCCAAATTAAAATTAGGTCAGAAAAATTTCTTCTCTTATGATGCCAATGTTTGAGCTTTTTGAGGTTTTATTTATGTCTCAGCAAGTGACCAATATTTATAAATGTTTCTTTTTCTTTTCTTTTTTTTTTTGAGTCGGAGTCTTACTCTATCGCCCAGGCTGGAGTACAGGGGGGTGATCTCAGCTCACTGCAAGCTCTGCCTCCCGGGTTCACGCCATTCTCCTGCCTCAACCTCCTGAGTCGCTGGGACTACAGGTGCCTGCCACCACGCCTAGCTAATTTTTTTTTTTTTTTTGTATTTTTAGTTGACACAGGGTTTCACTGTGTTAGCCAGGATGGTCTTGATCTCCTGACCTCGTGATTCGCCCGCCTTGGCCTCCCAAAGTGCTGGGATTACAGGCGTGAGCTACTGCGCCCGGCCGTAAATGTTTCATACATGCTTAAGAGGATATATATTCTCCAGTGTTCTACATATGTTCATTAACATAAGCTTGTTAATTGTGTTAAACATTTTTTATATCTGTAACTGCTTCATTTATAGCTTATTGAAAGATGTATGTTAAAATCTTCAACTAGGATAATGAAATTGTTAAAGTCTCCTCAATTCTTATAATTTTTCTATTATGTATTTTGATAGGTATATATAATCTAGAATTTTTGTATATTCCTAGTGAATTTAATTTTTTATCCTGAAATAGGGGCTAGACAATTCTTCTAAGAAACATGGGATTTACCAGTTCCCAAAAGTCAGGTACATGACATTGTATCCAGTTTATGAGTCACAGTTGTATTTCTTTCTCACTCACAGTAGGGAATTATCTAAGACCATGACCTTTGATGGAGTTTTGATAAATTTTTACCTCTCATGGCTTCAGAATATTTTGGAAGTTCTACTAACCTCATAGTACACTTCATGTGAACAGTAACGAAATAGCATCAGTATGAGGAAAAATATAGCAGTTTCATCCCAATAAAAACTGGTAAATATTAGCATTTTTACAAATGGTGAGAATCAGTGTCTTTAGTTTTATTTGTTAGGATTATTTGTGGCTATTTCCCTGAAGACATGGGACTGGATTAGATAGTCCCCTATGGCACTGGGGATTTGAAAAAGATGTATGGGAGCAACTTTTAAAAAGTAACAGTTTTATATTGTAATACACAATATTTAGAGTCTCTATTTTCTCTGACACCTTTCACTCTCCTGGCCATCAGTGAATGGAAGCTGTGAACTTTGAGCCAAACAGGATCAAGGAAAGTGGAATTGGGATTCAACTTGAGTTATTACCTCTTGAACTGGAAAGACATGTAAACATGGGAGATGAGGCTGAAAATTGGGTTCAGCCATTCTCTGCCATGAGCAAAAAAAGCCATCTACAACATACGAAAAGAGGGAAGTAAAATTTAGAGAAGACGAGAGAAGAGGTAACACATGGCTTCAGGGAGAGAAGCAGACTTGGGTCTTGGTGTCAGCAGAGTTCCTGGTTGTATGTAGTCTTTCTGATAACCAGCTGCTTTTTTTGCTCTCAGATTTTTTGAGATATTCTTGTATCTTTGCAACAAACCACCCTTTCTGGCTTATGCGACTCTGAGTGAATTTCTGTCCTTGCTGATCCGAAACGTTACTGTGCACAACAACTATAGAGCAGCCTTCAGAGCAGTCGGAGAGTCTTGGAACCATTCTCGGGGTTGTGGTTAGTGGTGTCTGAAGCACCTGAAGGGGTTCTTTACAGGAGATAGGTCTTGAATATAGGCTAACAGTTGAGTCTAATGCACTTCAACAACTTGCCACCACCACGTGGCACTTTTGATCCTGTGCATTCCAAGTCATAAGAAATCGTAAGAAATGTGAGTATACACGGAATTCAGTGCTAAATGATTTTATTGAAACTTAAAGAAACTAAACATAACTAGTAGAGAAAAAATTCGGAATGACAAGGTAAAAACCACTAGAGCCCATATTTTTTTCTGCACAGCATATTCAGATGACTAAATCCATAGTGGCTTTAAAAAGCTGTTTAGTACACCACCTTTTCTCCACAGAAGGAAATGTTCACAATCCATAGTATATTGGTTGTGAAGCACTTTTCTGAGTAAAAAAGCAGGCTTGCCCCTAATAAAGAGAAAAGAAGAAGCCTATATTAATGTTTATTCAAGGACTCTTTTCTTGCAGGGGATTGGGGGAGTAGGGGTTTCCAAACTAGCTATGCATTAATGTCAAGGTTTATCTATCTGTTGTAATGAAATCAATCAATTCAGAGATCTGGAAAACTGCTGTTAAGTTAGGTCCCTAGGTAGACACTTTGTTTTTGTGCAGCTATTCTTTGAATGTCCAGAAATTCAGTGATTGTCCGAGTTATAGAAAGTTAATAGATTCTATTAGCATTCTCTTTTCATTTAGCCATTCATGCACTCTTTTGAATATGACTTGAGTCTACTCTTGATTCACACCTGAAAGGCAGTGTTCCGTATTTAAGAGCACAGAATCCAGAGCCAAAATGCTTGGAATTGACCCAGGCAAGGATTTTGTGACCTCTCTGTACCTCAATTTCTTTATCCATAAAGTAGGATTAAAATAGAACCTATAAGATTGCTGTGAAGAACCAATTGAATTAATGCACTTAAAGCACGTAGAACAGCAGCTGGCACAGAGCAAGCACTGAACAAATGTTGGCCTTGATGACCATCCCTGCATCACTGGTGCCCACTATGAAAATGCGTGAGGATAGTCTGACAATCCCACCAGCACTAACTTGGGGTGCACAGTAGGGATGCTACTCACCTTGCATCTCCTCAGCCATGTATGTTGGAATCCCACGACACATGTTTGCAATGTTTTCTCCTAACTTGCTCAGGTCATCGACTTTGTTCGGGTTGACTGAGTACATCAGGCCCTTGGGAGGTGGTCCTCCTGGTCCCTTACCCTGAAGCTGAGTGTGGAAAAGACAGGTAGAAGGGAAGAATGGGAGAGAATGAATGCCAAGCCCAGTGGTTTGTTGACTTGAGGGGTATTCAAGGCCAACAGTGAGTATTGCTCAGCTAAATTTTTCCATAATCAAGATGAAGAAGGCCATTTCTAGCTTCTTCTGTGTATCTTAACATTTGTAAGTGTCCTAACGGATTTAGCTGGTTTGAAACCTCAGCTTCTCATAAAAACAGAAGTCTGAGGCTAAATTTATTCTGAAACTTGGACCTCATTTGATCATCATAGATTCCTTGGATTGGCCTATGTAATAATCATCTTCTGAGAATGCAGTTTATTTATTTTCTCTACCTTGTCAACGAAAGGTACGCATTTATCAGTTATAGGAATATGAACTCAGGCAAACATGTTAAAGCAGTATGGATCTCTTCTTTCCACTCACGTGGATTAGTATGGCCAGACAAAATATACAATACCCAGTTACACTTGAATTTCAGATAAAAAATGGATCTTTTTTATTATATCCCAAATATTACATAGGATATATTATACTAAAAAGACCTGCTGCTTACCTAAAATTCAAACCTAACTGGAGATCTTCTATTTTCATTTGCTAAATCTGATAACCCTAACCAACTCTTGCAGAAAAATGTCCTTCACAAAGTACTGAGGGCTCCTATTGGTGTGACCAGAGCTTCGCTCCTCTAACAGTCAAGGTTTCAAGTGCTTTGCTCAGCAGTTGTAGAGGTAGGTGTGAGTCACAGCATTTGATGTGGCAGAAGCTGCCTTCCCTCAGGCAATCACCAATAACTTCCCCTTTGTGCTGCACACAACAACATACTGTAGTCAGTAGGGAATGACTGTGATCTTCTCGTTATTTACTGAAGGTTGTAAAACATCTCCCCTCACCAAAAATAAAAAGCCTTTTAGTTTTACCTTCTTTTCCTTGACCAGTGCATCAAGGGATTGAATGGAGGGCAAGACCTCCTTGTTCATTTTGTGCACAATGCATATCTTCTTTTGAAAGAGTCTGGTTGCAGCAAAGTCCTGTTAAAGTAGATGGCAAATAGTGAGGCATGTATTCTCCGAGGAGCTTTTCTTATCAGAAGTCAGTTCCACCAGCAGAGAGAAATGGAACTCCAAGATCATGATGAGCTGGGATAAGAGCACTGGATGTGGCACTGCTTGGCAATCATATTTATTGCTGACATTTGTGAGGACAGACTACAATTCTGTGAGGGCAGAAACTGAGCATCTAACTGGTTTGCTTTATTTTCAGGTTCTAGCATGATGAAAACCCCTCTATATATGTCTGTTTTACTGAAATAGACTTTAAAAGCTATCATGTTTTAGTCTCCTTTGATCCTCACATTTCACGGAGACAGGTAAGACAAAAATTATTTTTCCAATTGACCAGATGAAATGGAAACAATGAAGACTTTGTTATTTAAAAGTATAAAGTTTGTTAAATATATAGCTGATAATTGCAGAGCTGAGTCTCCTAACTAGTGTTAAGTGTTCCTTTCTTTGCTCCTCTCTTTCTTTGATTCTCTTTTTCTTTCCTTCTCTTTTTCT
>NW_012102909.1:1411879-1422125 GCF_000951045.1 Mandrillus leucophaeus | reverse complement strand
TTTCTTTCTTTCTTTCTTTCTTTCTTTCTTTCTTTCTTTCTTTCTTTCTTTCTTTCTCTTTTCTTTCTTCTTTCTTTCTTTCTCTTTCCTCACTTACCAATTAATATTGTCATTTGCATTTCCTGAGTTTTAGGTGAAATGTCAATTTCAATCTCTTTAGAAGGGGATCATAAAACCTACTTTGAAAACAAAGTGAGATAGGCTAAGTTTTGGAAGCAGTAATGTTGTGTAACATTATTTAGGATATCTGCAGGCAAGGCAAAAGGATGTTCATATTTGTTGTATATACATGCAATCCCTTGAACATAATGTTTATTGGTTTAAATTTTAACTGATCATGCAATAATTCTTAACAGTAGTTATCTCTAGGGAACAAAATTGGATGGGCAAAATGGGCATCTTTACTTATAACTGTATGCTTATGTGTAATTAGAATTTATTTTTAATTTCTTTATGGCTAGCATGCACATTTTTTGTTAAAAAGAAATCCTATTTTTAAACAATAAAGTGAAAATTGCATGTTGGCTACGTACAGTTCCATAATCCCAGATGGAATTCCAGGAGTTCCCTCCATTGTTATTGTCAACATTAGCCACGTTGTGTTCATTGTTGACACTCACTGACTGCTGCCCACTTCCAGCATTGTTGTTGTCATCATTGACGTTGATATTCTGAAGTTTACAAGGGATTGAGAGTGATTTAGTACCACATTTATTTGCAAATGCATTTTGGTAGCAAACTTGAAAAGGTGAGACTTACATAGTCAGCAAGGGCAGGAGCTAGAAAGACTCCAAGAAGTCCAGCAAAGACAATCTGAAATGGCAAATAACAATGATCTGCTGTTACATGGCAAAATTATATCTTCTTTCTTTCTCTATCCAAGCTTATAAAAAATATTCACTTATTTTACCAATGTGTTCAGTTCTAGTTTGATGTGTTTTGTTCTTCTCTTACCTTGCATTTTTTAACCATAAAAGTTTTAATGATAATGTGAAATTGCTGATTAATTGTAAGTAGTTATATTAATGTGATATATAGTTTTAGAATTTTTAGCATAGGTCCTATGAAAAACTGGAAAAATTGATGAAGAAGGGAAGTTGAGAGCCAGGAAAGCTGCTTTCATCTCATTGCCATCCAGTGCTGAGGAAGAAAATGTAATTTTCAAGTAGTGATCAATCAAATTATTGAATCAAATCCCTTTTTAAGTAAAACTCGAAATGTACCATCTTGTTTCCCTTCAGTTTAATAAGTGGCATCATAAAGGTGACTTTGCTAAGATAATACTTCTGGAAATGTCAGAATAGAGTTTAAAAATTTTTAAGATTGGTAAAAATATTAACTTTATAATAAAACATATACTTAGCAAATGAATTTCCTATAAATTATCATTGGTCAGAATGCTGTTTTGTTGAAATACATTAAGTAATATAAACCATAGGTGTTATTAGAAAGTAGAGAACTGCCTTTCTTATCTAGGGCTTTCAAGGACTTGCTATAAATGATTATTTTTTAAATGCTTTATAAGTCTTCATGATTTTTCTATTTCGGATAAACTCAGCTATAGTTAATGCCAGAGCATCCTACCTTGAATAGATATTTGGATTATTTAAATCTAGTAAAAGAAGAAAGTTATACTTCTTGTGAGTATTAAGAGGTGGGAGTAAAGATTCACTTTTAAGTTATTGAAAATATGTGCATTCTCCTAAATATTAACAAAAATGATTTGGGGTAACGGACAGGGCTTGGTTATTCAGCTTAAATTTGTACTGTGGCTTATGTTACACAGGTTGTTGATGTTTACCTCTCACTGACTTGTTTCTAATTGTTTTATAAGGTTTAAAATTCTCTCTTTAGTGAAAATCAGAAAATTCACCTGGCTCATACTTTGACCTCCTAGGAAACATGTTTGTATCAGTATTGAATTTTGGTCAGTGCCCCAATATAAGAAAGTTACTGTTTTAAAATAAAGCAAACTGTCTTATTTTCTTTGGGAAAAAAAAAGAATAAGTTTTACAATAAATAGCATAGTATAAATGAATACTATGGTTTGAAATGGCTATAAGTTCTAAAAATCACATCTGAAAATGATTTCAGTTAATTTTCCTATTTAACATGGGATGTTTTCTTCCTAATAGAAATAATCTTTTTATTAAAAAAAGGCTTTCCACAGCAATGGATTAGTAGGCAGGTTGGATGCCGATGATGAGAAAGCAAGGATAGAGTGTCTGGCTGGCAAGAGTGATCAGCAGGGGCGATGCCACTAGCAGTGTCCCAGGAGACCTGGTTTAATTATTTGTTACAGGGTCCCTGATACTGGTTGTCAGAGCACAGAGCTTTTATGCAGGGTGCCTCCTTCTGGGTACCTAGTCTCATTTCCTCTGCCTGGGACAAAATAGTTTTGAGACCTGCTCTAGAGAGTCAAGGTAATTAAAAAAAATAAAATAAAATTTTCTCCCAATAGCTTAAAAAGGAGTTAAAAATTAGTCTCCTAAAAAGTCAGAGGCAGAAGAAATTTTAGAGAACAACTAGTACAATGCAGTCATTTTACAGATAAGGTAACTGAGCTTCAGGGGTTGAGTTGGCCAAACTTATACCTCTTGTTCACAGCAGAACTAGGAGAGAAATCAGATCTAACCTGTGTCTGGATCTCCCTCTGACCCTTTTAAACTTTGCTGCTATTAAGAGGACCTAGCTCTAGATAATCATTTTACATTTGCAGCCCCATTATAAAGTAGAGTCTGCCGTAACGTTTTCCAGTGCGTAGTATGTTGAAACATGAAAACAGTCATCTGATTCTAGCCCCTTTGCATCCTGTTGTGAGAAACCCAGCACTACTAGTTACTTTGGCTGGATTTCTCGGTCCACCTCCTCCTAGACCCTCAGACTTCTGCCTGGAACCACAGGAGAGATGCTGTGGTAGCTTCATGTTTCAGATGCTTTCTTGAATAAATGGCCATGCTAGAGAACAAGGCAAATCTTTCTTTCTTGCAGACCCATTTTACTGTAACAAATGTGACAAGAAGTCTATCTCACCCACTTATTTTGATAATACGCTTTTCATCTTGCCTGAACATGCTCAAGAATTTTGGTAAAAGGAGAAATTCAAGAATGAGGGATGATCAGGGACTTTGTAGGGCTTAGGGACTGCTTACCCTGCATGGAGACCAGAATCAGGTGATGTGGAAAGTCATTTTGTTAAAAATAAGTCAGTGTAAGGTGCTCAGGCAGCTGTCTAATATCAGCACAATTATCCTTCTCTATAGAGATGCTCATAAATGCCATGATTACATAAATAGAAAAAAAGATTTTTTTCATTATTTCTTCTTCTTTTAAAAAAAGGGATATATGTGTAGAATGTGCAGGTTTGTTACGTAGGTATATGTGTGCCATGGTGGTTTGCTGCCCCTATTGATCCGTCCTCTAAGTTCCCCCCTTCACTCTCCATCCCACAACAGGACCTGGTGTATGTTGTTCCCTTCTCTGTGTCCATGTGTTTGAAAGAGAATTTTTTTAAAACAAATTTTCCATGATGATGCCATAAGAAGCAGACCTCCTAAATCTCAGAATATTGACAGTCCCCAACTATATGGTGGTAAATTCAAAAGGAAAAATCTACTCACTGTGAACTTCATCTTGTCTTCACAAAAGCAGTGGACAGAGCAGCAGGCAAGCATGGACCTGAGTGAGAAGACTTCTCATATTTGTACTCAACCAGGTTGACTCAAACTAGGTGTTACCAGGTGGGGTCAAAGACTTATCATCCTCAATTTCTCCTATCTGTGCCATGACCCAGTGTACCAGGAAACCTTTCAGAATATCTGTATGCTTAGCAAGGAACTTTCACGTGGAGTTGACCTGACTCATCACTTGTTGAAGCTGAAGGTATCACAACAAACTCAATATAATTTATGATAACTTCTCACCCAACTGAAGCTGTGGGTGTATTTTACACGTTAACATTGCTCAGATTCAGAAAAAGAATAGTCCCTAAAATCAAACAAAATCACAGTCAAAAAGCTGTGGGTATACTAGGCCTTCCAGATAGCAGCTCCTATAGGAATATAGGAATGGTTTCCTCTTCTTAACTTTTATCTGAGCCCATGGCTATGGTTTTGCTTAGGCTAAACATGTTCTGTGAGCAACTCCCACCAAACCTATCCCTTTTCTGCAATGTTGAGCTCACTTAATGATAGCACCATGTATCTGGTACAGCCCTTTTTCTCAGCCTCACATCCAGTTAGTTACTGTCATTTTATCTCTGAAATGCCTCTCAACTCTGACCGTGCCCACAACTCCCCTCACCTGGACTTTCACAACAGTCATGCAATTGATCACCCTGGTCATCAGTTTCTTATATTCCAATGCATTTTCTTCATTAACCCTGAGGTTATCTTTCTGAAGTGCATAGATAGACATGACTCTATCATGCTTGGAAATTTCACTGGCAGCCTACAGAAAGTTCAAAGTCATTGGAATGGCATCCAGGGTCCTTTGTAATAAGATTTCCAAAGGCTTCCCGTCTGCCACTTTATGCTATGTACCTATATTCTAGCTTCACCAGCACTCCCACCATTCCCGGAAAAGTCAAGATGTGTATGCCTCCATGCCTTTGTATGTGTTGTTGTTTTATCGTGGAGGGCCACCCCCTAGCCTCTCTCGGTAGACTCCTGTTCATTGTTCAAGGCTCAGCTCAAATATCACTGTCTCCATCACATCTCCCCTACCTGCTAGATAGAACTTACCTAGTGTTTGTTTTTTTCTTCTGGGAACTATAAAAGAAATATCTTTTTATTTGTTTCTAGATAATTTAGTTTTCAGAAGTTACATTAAAATAATAAAAAATATTTTCATCAAAAGCAGAGAGTAGAAACCGTCAATTGGGCAGACAAGTAAAAGCTCAAAACAGTTTTGGAGGTGAGTTGGTTTTAATTTTTTTCCTGCTTCTTCCTATATAGTGAAGCTAGTAAATTAAATTTACCAAAGAGGAAAACTGTATTTCATTAACTACCAATCTATAAATTTTCCCTTTGGAAACTTCGTGCCCACAATTTTCCTGCTGTGCATGGATTGAAACCAAAAGATGGAATCACATGGTTATAAAGCTTGATTTGCTATCAACATCTCTTCAAAAATGTTAGTAGGAATGGATTAGAACAGCTGCAGTGAAATATTACTGATATTTTTAAATGTGTCCACTGATTTCTTTTAAACTCGCTCTTTATCCACATAAGGTAATAAGCCCGGGGTAAGGGGCAGACATGTGTGAAGAGGTCTTCATCTGCTTTAGGAAACTTCATGTCACTGAGAAGTCAATGAGTAGGCAGCATGGTCTGTACGTTTAAACTCAGCCACTGGTAGTCATCTTGGTACATAGGTGCAGTGCCCAGCACACATTTTGCATGTCATACCAAGGACAAGGGCCTGAAGTTCTGCAGTGGACTTGTGAAATGCTGGCCTGGAAGATGTTCCATGGCAGAGAGACAGACAGATGGATAGATAGATAGATACATAGATACATACATATATACATATATACACATACACACATACGTAGATACATAGGTAGAGTTCAGGGTCCAATAATGCCCCCCTCAGAGACTGACAATTCACGTTCACACATCAAATGGGCTAAGAAATTTATAGGGGAAAAAAATCTATGTTTCATCCAGATTCTTCTCATCTTAGTTGTCTACAGAACCTGATTGCTTTCCCTTTTTCTTTTATTTATTTGGCCTAACATGTAATAACAACTCTGGGGCCCCCTGCTTTAGTGAAATAATTGTGCTGCCTCTGAGGATGCAGCCTGGATTTGAAAATCCATTTGGGGAGCTACTGGATGAAGCTAGGAGCCAGGAGACCTAGACTCTATTTTCCCATCTTTCAGTGAGTCATTTATTTTTTTCCTTTAGACCTTAGGTTTCCTGTGGGTAAAAGAGAAGAAATTCCTCCTTTATACAATATTGTTACTTCAATGTCTCTACAACCAGAAGAACCTCTTTTTCTGTACTTCGTGTGGTGTGGGAAGTTGGGGGAGAGGGAGTGTGGGAGTCGAGGTGGGGGTCAACCCTCACCTCAATCCTGGTCTCATCCAAGGCCGAAAGTCCTAATGATGCATGAGCAAGACTTTTGCCCTGAGAACTGTGTTTTGTGTTTCATTCTTCCCATGAAGAAGAATGTCTTCCCAGGAAGACAGAACATACCAATGGTTGTGGTCACCTCCATAGAATCTAAAATATGCAGACAAATATATGGTGCTCAGTAGGCTTCTTATAAAAATTTGACTTGCGTAAAGGAGATGTTAAGCTACAGGATAAAAAGTGTGTTATATTTAGTCATTTCTGGTTTTGGTGCCAGCCTGAGAAGGGCTGCCCTACACTGGCTGTGGTGACACATTGAGGGAGTCCCTCTGTGGCTTGGGGTTAGTGTGGAACAAACCAGCCCATGGGTAAATAGAGCCTGCCCTGCCTACAGAGATTGACACTGGGCCGTGCCAAGAAACAAGCCCCTATCGTCATTTTATCTCACAATGCACACACACCCAAGGCTTCATTCCACTCCACACCCTGTTGTGTTGTGCTCAGTGGAAACTCCCTCCGTGTGGAGCAGATGGGATACATCCCATGTGCAATATGCTCCTGTGTGCAACTGGAGGGAGGCTTGCAAAGGACTAAACTGCTCATTAAAAGATGTCAATCAGATCCCAAATGGTTGGAACCAAAGTGCTTTCCCACAGAAATCAGACTTTTCACATTCCTTCTTGTTCTCTGAGTGGAAGGGAATGTTTGCCTGTACGGCACATTTTAATCATTAAAGATTCTTATTCAAGATTCCGTCTCTGTACAGACCTGTTAATGGGCTGTCCTAGTGGTCATTAATACCTATGAAGCCTTTAGTAACCTTGGCTTCCTTTTCATTCTTGCTCCATTTTCTGATAGTTAGGACTCAACTGGCCTTAGTCCATTTGCCTGCAAATGATAATTTATTTGTTTGAGTGTGGAAGTGCCTTCATGCAGAGACTCTATTTCAGTCTCCTTGCCTTTACTCTTGTCTTTCTGAGCAAACTGCACACCAGTCTGATGGTCCTTTTGATGGTTCCAAGTCAAGTGGTTCATTATGAGGTCTGAATACACTTCACTGTGGAGAAATTTCTGCCCCTCCCTGGTCTTGATTTCCCAGCCCGTAGCTAAGACTCTTATGATGGTTCCGGTGACTACAGCCTTGGTGCTTGCAGTAGTGACACACCCTTAGTAAAGGCTCCATATGTACTTATGGCTAGGAATGACACATCTGAAAAATAGCGATAGAAACATGTAAAATAACATTTTAATAGTTATTGCTAGAGAAGCTTCAAGTTCCAGAAAATCCAAACTTAATACATAATTATTTTTGTATAGGGGAGAAATTCTTTTCGAATTACAGCAGAGTGGAGGGAGCACTTTGCATTACTGAACAGATATTTTTGTTGTTTCCTCTGGGACCATTGCCTTCCAAAATACATATAACTCTGGCTTTCTGGGGCTGCTTGTATGTCTGTTCAATTGCATTTGCCAAACCTTCTGGATCCCCTCAGAGGCAGGCAGTGATATATTATGCCTAAGATTAGTTGTTACCTTGAGTGATAGAGTGATATAAATGGGGTTTGGAAAAATCTTGCTAAAAGAAGATCTCCTGAGTAATTGCATCATGTGTATAAAATATATGAAAGTAGAAGTAAAGACCATATTGACCAATAACTTCATTTTTATCATCGTGAAGGACAATCAAGCCTGGTTAAACACTTCTGTTCTGAAAAAGATTTAAAGAAAATATGCCCATATAAGGAATAGAAATCACAAAGTGATCGCAACATGTTGCTTTATAATTACCTCCTGGCTAATCCAGAAATAAATAACACTACACTTTGTTCAGTGTTCATATGGAAGCGGTTTAGAAATAATGGTGTGAAAGCACTCATACTGGTGGTGTGTTCATTAAATAACAGCAGTGAGGCCGGGAAATGACTAAACTGCTCATTAAAAGATGAGAATAAGATCCCAAATGGTTGGAACCAAAGTGCTAGTGCTGGCAGAGCAGTGCCTAGTGCCAGGGCCTTGCGAGGACTGTGGGCTGCCACACCGCGGCTTCCCTGGCAGAAGAGGCCAAAGTAAAGGCCTTGCCCTAAGGCCAGTGAACAATGAAGCACAGTTTTGTGAATCCTTGAGCTTTCTGTAGGGTGACCGGTCAGAGCTGGTTTCCTTTTCTACGTCTTACATAGAACATAATACACACATATGCAATCTTTTCACTTCTGAAAGAACACATCTTCAGATGGTGACATTGGATCCTCAGGGGTGCCTCAGGGAATTTTGAGTTTCCATGTTTATTCAATTATGCTTTCTCCCTACCTACATTCTTAGTCTGTAATTCCTGGAAATGCTTAATAAAATGCATCCATCAGGATTCATTCTGGAGTGTGCTTTTCCTTCAGAGGTCCCACTGGATTTCAATAAAAACCTCTCATCCAGGCCAGGAAAGTTCTATCATTTGCTTGCTCAGAAATGGGTCACTGGGCCTAATATCCCCCACTCATTTTCTCATATTGAAAAATAGCCCATTAATAGCAATAGGCATGCTGCAGCTAATGCCATGCCCCAATTAAGCACAAGTGCTACAGAAGATTTAAAGATGTAAAACAAACTATGTTCACACTCCAAGATCCTGAAATCTATATGAGAGGTAGGACTGGCTTTGTAGATGTGTGACTAGTGCAGTTGCAGAGGGCCCACACTTGGAAGAGAGCCCCACACTTGGGTTTAGTGCTTTGCAGTTGCCACCTTGAAAATCCTAATACTCTTATTTTTGAATTTGTGTTTTCTAAGTGGAGCGAATAGGACAACGGAGCATTTCTTTCATCCTTTGCATTCTTCCTGCTTGGAGCCTTGGTTCACACGTGGTCCTGCATGCCCACCTCTCTGGATGGGCTCTTGATCACCACTCTTCTACTTCTCTCTACTGGTAGTACATGACTACAGGTACAGGAAGCGTTAAGGTCAGACACATACACCCAGATGCTGAGTTGCAGGAGTCACTTATGTTGCAAAAATCCCTATGCCCAAGGGAGTGTGTGACAATAAATAGCACATCAAAAACACTGTCACAAGTTGAGAGAAAGAGAGAACCTATGGATGAGAGGAAAAAGCTTTTTTTCCCTGCTATCTGAACAAGGGGTCCCACATTTTCATTTTGCATTGGGCATTGCAAATTGCATAGCTAGTCCTGATGGGAGGCAACACACACACATAGTATAGACGCACCAAAGCAAGATGGTAAGAGGGTGAGGTTTTGAGAGGCTTTGACCTGTCCAAGGTTACATGGCGGGTAAGAATGGAGTGATGAATTCACATAACCCTGGAGCCTATGTTCTTTCCTTTATGCCAAATGAGTGGTAGAGACAGACATTTAAAAGAATGTGCCATATCTTAGCTGGAGTGGTTACAGAGGCTTCATGCAGCAGACAGGCCTTGGTTGAGTCCTGTGGGATAGACTGACATAGACAGAGAGAGAGAGGGGGAGTCAGGCCACTCCAGCCTAGAGGAGCAGCAGAGTCAGGTGGCGTGAACAGGAGGTTCAGTAGTTGTGAGGAGACTGTCTTATGGCATTCTTAACACTCTCAGATTTGCTTTTGGGGTTGCTAAATATCTCATTTAATCACAGTTAGATAGAGAAAAAATTGACTCAGGATTACCTAACTTATCAAAAACCTACAATTTACTACATACTGAGATCAAGATATTACAGGGATTTAATCGTCACCAGTTGCCACTCGAAACTTCCCTTTCTCTTTGGCCCAATACTTCCCTGCATGTCTGAAGGTTCTTTTCTCTTTTCCACACCCACACGTTTAAATAGCCTTGAGCTCCTCCCAGTAAATTAATATTTTAGGTAGTGGCCATGGGTGTTTCCCTAAAAACGTAGTCACTTAACTTTTTCATAATTGACACACCTTTCAATTTGATTTAGCTTTTTCATAAAGGACCATCAGGCACATAGAAAGGCAAGTATATAAATAAGTATATACTTTTTAGAAATGTAAATATACTTTATTATTTAGAATTTCATGACTCACCTTGAAATAGAATGTATATAGAGATGATATATGATGGAATCTCTGGATATCTATTAGGCTGTGAGTCTCCTTCCTTCCTTCCTTCCTTCCTTCCTTCCTTCCTTCCTTCCTTCCTTCCTTCCTTAATTTCCTTCCTTCCTT
>NW_012102909.1:1406924-1411479 GCF_000951045.1 Mandrillus leucophaeus | reverse complement strand
TGCTGGGCTGTGAGTTTCTTGAGACAGAACTCACACTACTTGTGTCCAGCACACTTCCTGCCCTCAAATGAAATTCTGATACAAAAAAGGTTGTACTAATGTTCACCACTTTTCTCAAATCTAGAAGAGGCCAATTTCCCAGAAAACCCCCTTCTCTCTTCTTGGGTGGGAGCCAATATAGAAAATAATTTAAACTTAAAACTGATTCTTATTGGACCTGTCATCAGTGGAACTCAGCTTTTCATGACCTGTCGCCAGCTTCTTGCCTCTTCCCTCCAGTGACTGTTCAAATCCTTGCCAGATTATCCAAGTCCTCTCTGTCACTCCGATTTTCAACCTAATAGCCTATTACATGCAGAAACTCAAAGGTATCAGGGTTCTTGAACTGTCTTCCCTCCATCTTCCATTTTGTCTTCACCCAAACTTCATTCCCTCTCATCTTGGAGGAATACGTTCTTAATATATCATTTCTAAGACCAACATTTCTATCTCTGATTTTCATCTTCCTCCATCAAACAGCTGTCTTTTTTCTCAAACTTTAGTCTCTTCCTTTATGATTTGCTGCTGCTTTTTGATTTGTATGGCCAAATTTTCTCAATACTAACAAAATAAAGCAAAACATAAAAACTTTCCCTTAAGTCTACTTTCCTCACAAATGGAGACCTTATATCTCCCCTCCTCTTTACATCCCTTAAAAAAATCACATACGTTTTCTGATTCTACTTCCCCACCTACCATCATGGCTCAACCCACTGCAACTGGGCTCCAGTATTGGTGAGACCAAAGTGAGGAAGACAAAGAGCCTAACTTCAAAATTGCTGACATGCTGCTGTCTTTTCAGTACTCATCTAACTTCTTTGTACTTTTTGATCCTGCAATTCCCTTATTTTAAAAAATTCTCTCATTTCTTTACTTCTGTGACATCCCTTTCTGCCATTTGTACTTCAACTGCTCCTTCTACCATCTCAACATTTGCTTTTTTCTCTTTCATCTTTCCCTTCAATGTTGGCGTTGGAGTCCATCCTTGGTCTTCTTTTTTTCATCCTTTGCATTCTTCCTGTGTGACCTCCTTTATTCTAAATACTTGAGCCACCCATATGAGATGGAAAAACAGGTCCAACCCTACTGAGCTTCAGGCTTTATTTGTTGTGTACATTAGATGTATTTAATAATCGTATTTCAAAATAAAATAAACTCCAAACCAAATTATTTTTGTTAGTTCTCAAACATGCTGTTTTTCTGTTATTTCTATTTATTTTAATCTGAGTCAATCAAAATGATACCTCAGCTATTGTCAAATTGATTCACAAAGGATAACTATAGCCTTTAAATTCTTTTAAATATCTGTTTTAAAAAACCATCTAAAATTCTTTTCTGAGCATAAAAGTAACTCAAAAGAAATTGTAGAAAACATAAAAATAATCAAAGAATAATTGACACATATCATCCTACTATGCAGAAATAATCACTGTTAACTTTTTATCATATTTTAACAAAACTTATCTTGTGACTTCTTTGATTCATGTGTTATTTAGAAACGTGCTGTTTAGTCTTCAAATTTGGGGGGATTTTTCAATTATCTTCCTGTTATTGATTTGTAATGTAAATTCATCGTGATCTGAGAACACACTTTGTATGATTTATATTCTTTTAAATTTGTTAATGTGGGTCCTGTGGCCCAGTATGTGGTCTATCTCGGTGAATGTTCCATGGAAGCTTGAGAAAAATGTCTATTCTGCCATTATTCAATGAAGTATTCTATAAATGTTGATTAGATACAATTTATTGGTGAAACTGTTTAGTTTAACAATACCCTTGCTGCTTTTCTGCCTACTTGACTTATTAGTGCTTGGAAGAGGGGTATTGAAGTCTCCAGCTATAACAGTGTTTTGTCCATTTCTCTTTGCAGGTTTATCAGTTTTTAAAACATAGACTTTAATTTTAGAGCCATGTTAGGTTCATAGCAAAATTGGTTGGGAGGTACAAAGATTTCCCAGCTCTATTAGTTTTCATCTCACATATTTTGATACTCTGGTGTTAGGTTGATACCCGTTAAGGATTGCTATATATTCTGGGAGAACTAAATCCTTTATAATTATGTGATGCCTATCTTTATCCCTGATAATTATCTCTATTTTGAAGTTCACTTTGTCTAAAATCAATATAGGTGCTTCTGTTTTCTTTTGATTAGTGTTAGATGGTGTATTTTCTTCACTCATTTACTTTTAACCTCTCTGTGTCTTTATATTTAAAGTGAATTTCTTATAGACAACATATACTTCGGTGTTATTTTTTGTTTTATTATTATTACTTTTGAGATGGAGTTTTGCTCTTGTTGCCCAGGCTGGAGTGCAATGGCACGATCTTGGTTCACTGCAACCTCTGCCCCCTGGATTCAAGCGATTCTCCTGCCTCAGCCTCCCGATTAGCTGGGATTACAGGCATGTGCCGCCACGCCCAGCTAATTTTGTATTTTTAGTAGAGACAGGGTTTCTCCATGTTGGTCAGTCTGGTCTCGAACTCTTGACCTCAGGTGATCCACCTGCCTCAGTCTCCCACAGTGTTGGGATTACAGGCATGAGCCAGATTAACTCTGCCACTTTCTGTCTTTTACTTGATGTATTTAGATTATTCACATCTAAAATGATTCTTGATATAGTTGGATTAATATCTATCATGGCTATAATTTCTCTGTTCATTCCATTTGTTTTTTGTTTCTGTTTTTCTTCCTCTCTTTTTTGTCTTCTCTGGTTTTAGCTGAGGATTTTATATGATTCAATTTTCTCTCCTCTGTTAGCATATCAGTTATACCTTTTAAGAAGTTTCTTAGTGATTGCTGATTTTACAATGTGCATTCACAACTAATCTAGATCTACTTTCAAAAATCACTCTACTGCTTCATGAGAAGGACAGGTACCTTTCAACAGAGTACTTCCAGTTCCTCCCTCCTATCCTTTATAACATGCTGCCATTCATTTTACTTATTCATATGCTATAATCTCAAAATACAGTTACTATTATTACTTTGAATAAATATTAATCAATTAAGAATAGTAAAAATGAAAGATTTTATTTTACCTTCATGTATTTCTCCTTGGATGCTTTTTTTTCTTTATGCAGATCTGAATTTCTGACCTATATCCTTTTCCTTCTGCCTGAAAAACTTCTTTTGATATTTCCTTAGAGGGCTGGTTTGCTGATGATACATTTCTTCACTTTTTGCTTGTCTAAGAAAGTCTTTGTTTCTCCTTCATTTTTTTAAGGATAATTTTTGCTGAATGTATAATTCTCAATCAGTGATTTTTTTCTTTTACCACTTTAAATATCTCACTCTAATGTCTTTGTGCTTGCATGATTTCTGAGAGACATCCAGTGTAATTTTATCCTTTTGCCTTTATGGGTATGGTGTGTTTTTTGTTTTTTGTTTTTTTTTCTCCAGGCTTCTTCCAAGATTCCTTTTTTGTCTTTGGGTTTTTTTTTGTTTTTTGTTTTTTTTTCAATTTGAATATGATATGCCCAGGTGTAGATTTCTTTGGTATTTATTCTGCTTAGTTTCATTAAACTTCCTGGATCTGTGGTTTGGTGTCTGTCATTGTATTTGGAATGTTCTTGGCCATTATTAGTTCAATGATTTCTTCTGCTCTTTTTTCTCTTTATTTCCCTTCTGGTGTTTCAGTTATACATATTTTACACCTTTACAAAATGTTCCATAATTCTTAAATAACTGTTCATTTTTAAAATTTTTTCTTCTCTTTGTATTTCAATTTGAGAAGTTTCTACTGGCATACCTTCCAGTTCACTTACTCTTTCATCTTGCATGTCCAATCTATCAATGTCCTCATCAAAGGCATTGTTCATTTCTGTTCCAGTGTTTTTGATTTATGTTTTTTCCTTTTGATTCTTTCTTGGAGTTGCCATCTCTCTGCTTACATTACCCATCCGCTCTTACATGTAGTCTACTTTTTCCATTAGTGCTTTTAGCATTGTAGTCATAGTTATTTTTAAATTTCCTATTTGATAATTTCAACATCCTGCCATATATGAGTCTGGTTCTGTTGCTTGCTTTGTCTCTTCAGACAGTTTTTAAATTGTTTTGGTTTTTAGCATGACTTGTTATTTTTTATTGAAAGTTGGATACAACCTATTGGGTGATAGAAACTGAGATGAATAGGCATTTTGCGTGAGGTTTTATGTTAGTCTTGGTAGGAGTTGGATTGTGCTTACTGTTGTGTATAGGTGACAAGAGTGTCACTCAGCATAATGCACTGCTTATTGATATGCATTTATATGACTGGCACATACTTTATGACTTTTTATTTGACAAACATTTGTATTCATTCCTCCATTTTCCAGCCGCTATTCTGGTTCAGGGTGGTAGGCATCTGGAGCCTGTCCTGAAAGCTCAGAGCATAAGGTAGGAACCCACTGTAGACAGGATGTCATCCCATTGCAGGGCACACTCACGCACACACTCACCCTCACTCATGTTGGGACCATGTAGACATGCCTAGTCACTGAATGGGCACATGTCTGGGATGTGGGAGGAAACTGGAGT
>NW_012102909.1:1401826-1406874 GCF_000951045.1 Mandrillus leucophaeus | reverse complement strand
TTTGAATATGATATGCCCAGGTGTAGATTTCTTTGGTATTTATTCTGCTTAGTTTCATTAAACTTCCTGGATCTGTGGTTTGGTGTCTGTCATTGTATTTGGAATGTTCTTGGCCATTATTAGTTCAATGATTTCTTCTGCTCTTTTTTCTCTTTATTTCCCTTCTGGTGTTTCAGTTATACATATTTTACACCTTTACAAAATGTTCCATAATTCTTAAATAACTGTTCATTTTTAAAATTTTTTCTTCTCTTTGTATTTCAATTTGAGAAGTTTCTACTGGCATACCTTCCAGTTCACTTACTCTTTCATCTTGCATGTCCAATCTATCAATGTCCTCATCAAAGGCATTGTTCATTTCTGTTCCAGTGTTTTTGATTTATGTTTTTTCCTTTTGATTCTTTCTTGGAGTTGCCATCTCTCTGCTTACATTACCCATCCGCTCTTACATGTAGTCTACTTTTTCCATTAGTGCTTTTAGCATTGTAGTCATAGTTATTTTTAAATTTCCTATTTGATAATTTCAACATCCTGCCATATATGAGTCTGGTTCTGTTGCTTGCTTTGTCTCTTCAGACAGTTTTTAAATTGTTTTGGTTTTTAGCATGACTTGTTATTTTTTATTGAAAGTTGGATACAACCTATTGGGTGATAGAAACTGAGATGAATAGGCATTTTGCATGAGGTTTTATGTTAGTCTTGGTAGGAGTTGGATTGTGCTTACTGTTGTGTATAGGTGACAAGAGTGTCACTCAGCATAATGCACTGCTTATTGATATGCATTTATATGACTGGCATATACTTTATGACTTTTTATTTGACAAACATTTGTATTCATTCCTCCATTTTCCAGCCGCTATTCTGGTTCAGGGTGGTAGGCATCTGGAGCCTGTCCTGAAAGCTCAGAGCATAAGGTAGGAACCCACTGTAGACAGGATGTCATCCCATTGCAGGGCACACTCACGCACACACTCACCCTCACTCATGTTGGGACCATGTAGACATGCCTAGTCACTGAATGGGCACATGTCTGGGATGTGGGAGGAAACTGGAGTTCCTGGAAAAAACCCACACGGCATGGGGAGGACATGCAAACTCCACACAGACAGTGAGTGACCTTGGCTGGAAATCGATTTTTTTCTCATCAGCATTATAATGAAACACTTTGAACTAAACAATGTTATTTGATAACCTGCTGTGTATTGATTGATTTTCAAATGTTAGACAAACCTTACAGTCCCAGGAAAAACTTCACTTGCGTTATGTATTATTATTTTTATACACTGCTGTATTCGATATACTAATATTTTTTATTTTTTTCAGAAGGAATACTAATCTGTAATTTCTTTTTTTATATTATTTTTGTCTATTTTTGGTGTCAAAGTAATATTGGCCTCATAGAATGAGTTGGGAAGTATGCTCTCCTCTTGTATTTTCTAGAATAATTTGTATAGAATTCAGATTATTTCTTCCTTAAATGTTTGGTAGAGTTCACCTGTAAAGTCACCTGGGGCTGGAGCTTCCTCTGGGGAAAGGTTTCTAACTACAAATTCAATTTTTTTCATTGATATAGGGCCATTCAGGTTATTTATTTCTTCTTGAGTAATCTGGTGTTTGTGTCTTGCAAGAAGTTTTCCATTTCATCTAAGTTGTTGAATTTGTGGATATAAAATTGTTTGTAATATTTCCTTGTTATTCTTTTAATGGGTGTAAGATCAGTATTGATGTCCCCTTTTTAATGTTGATATGAATAGCGCATGTCTTCTTTTTTTTTTTTTCTTGAATGGTCTGGTTAGAGATTTATCAATTTGATTGATCATTTAAATAAGACATTGGTGTTTTTCATTGATTTACTTTTGTTTTTCTATTTTCAATTTCGTTGATTCCTGCTCTTATCTTTATTACTTTTTGCTTTGTGCTTGATTTAGGTTTAATTTGATATTTATTTTCAAATTTAAGGTAGATGCCTCGATAATTTATTTGAGATCTTTCCTTTTTCTAAGTATTTAATGCTATAAATTTCTCTGTAAGTACTACTTAAGCTGTATCTCATAAATATTCATATATTGTATTTTCACTTCCACTGAATTAAAAATATTTTTTAAATTTCCCTGTGACTTCCTGTTTAGGCCATGCCTTATTTAGAAGTGATTAAAAAATAATAATTGGGGATTTTTTAGATGTGTTAGTTCCATTTTAATTTAATACTGCTGTTTAAATGTATAATTCCCTAATCATTTATGAGGTTTGGTATGTTTTACTTGTAATAAATATTGATAATATTATTAGATAAATTTATTGAGAGCTTACTCTATGTGAGCAATTATTCTAAATATTTTATGTATGTGAACTTTTCAATGTTCACATTGATGCTTTGAGGAGGCATTTTGTTGTTCTTTCTTTCCCAATGAGGTTGCTGAGGCACACAGTGAGAAGTTAGGGAACTTGGAATTCAAATCCAGGTAGGATGTTTCTGAGGCCTCAACTCTTTACCACCTCCTATGATTGCTCCTCTCCTTCTAATCAGGTCATTCACCCATTAAAACAAAACAAAACAAAACAAAAAAAACACCTGGCCAGGTGCGGTGGCTCAGGCCTATAATCCTAGCATGGATCACCTGAGGTCAGGAGTTAGAGACCAGCCAGGCCAACCTGGTAAAACCCCATCTCTACTAAAAATACAAAAATTAGCCAGGCGTGGTGGCGCGTGCCTGCAGTCCCAGCTACTTGGGAGGCTTAGGCAGGAGAATTGCTTCAACCCAGGAGGTGGAGGTTGTGGTAAGCCGAGATCTTGCCACTGCACTCCAACCTTGGCAACAGAGCAAGACTCTGTCTCAAAAAGAAAAAAAAAAAATTCTATGTGTCAACTATTTTCTTGTGGATTTATTAAAACTATATGTAAGTTGAAGATACTACTCACTGTCTCCCTCATACATTAGAAGTATTTTAATTCATTACCATGCCATTTTCTGCCATACCCCAAGCAAGGGCTCAAAAACTACTATTGGGAGGAAAAAGACTCTGCTTTAAATAGCCTTGGGATGAGGGTTTAGTTCTGTGGGAAAAGCTGATGCATAATAGATCCTACCTTAAACAAAAATTAATTCCAAATTAATTTTAAAAATAAATGTGAATAATATATATAATATGAAATCCATAAAAAACTGGAAGAAAATATAGGTAAACTTTAATCTGATTTTGGCAATGAAAAGGATTTTCTAAGCCTAAAAATACTGAAATAAATCATATGAAAAAGACATATAAGCCTAACTGCATGAAATGCAAAAGATCATTAATTGCTTTTTTTTAAAGCAAAATTTAAAAGCAGGTGTGACTTCTCCATGTTGTCAGTCTGAACCTCCATCTGCCAGCTGAGTGATGCCAGGAAAAACATGAAGTCATGTGGGAAGATGGCAGCCACATAAGAAGGAAGTTAGAATTCACAAAACATTCCATGGAGGAGAGTTACCCACCATAAGCATCATCTGCTTTGGACTTTATGTGAGTGAGAAATAGAAGTTTATTTTGTGAAAGCACTGAGATTTAGGCATTGTTTGTTGGAGTAGTTAGTGCCAATATTCTGACTAATGAAGGTCATTGTGATAGGGACACTGTGCAGTAATAAGAATGTGCAATAGAGCTTGGGCTGATGGATTGGAAAAAAAGATATAAATGAAAGAGGCATTACAGAGGAAAACTGACAGAAGACTCAAGGATGACTCAAGGGTAGCCCAAAGACCTGATAAATTGTCAACAGAAATAACAATGTTCAGAAAAAAGAATAGCTTTGGGAAAGGAGTGCAACAATTTTTATTTTAGACATGGTGAGCTTGATATAGTATATGCTGCCTGGAAAATAAGAACAGAGTTGCAGAAGGAGAGAGAGAGAGAGAGACAGAGAGCATGAGTGCGCTTCAGATAAATATTGTAAAAACAGAGGATTTAAATTTTGTAATTTAAAAACTAATAGTTATAATGGGTCTAAATGGGTCTAATTGTCAAGAAAGGCAACTAACCAAATCAATAGTGAGAGTAGATTTTTCTGTTTGGTTTGAACAGTACAATAGTCAGAAAAAGACATCTGTAAAGATGTCTACGATACTTAAAGACATAAACAAAGGTATTACATATATAAGGAAGAGTAAAATTAGTAAATAAAACAGGCTGAAATAAAACAGCATATTACTGTGAAAAAAACAAACTAGAAACATTCCATTACACTGGGAGCAGGTTTCACGGAAGCAACAGTAAGTGCCAGAAGGCAGTCTAGTAATATCTTCACAATGCTGCAAAGAAAATAACTGTCAACCTGTAACTACTATCCAAAAGTGAGAGGAAAATAAATACTTATTTGAACATAGAAAAACAAAAGAATTTAGCAACAATAAGCTTCTAATAAAAGAACTATTAAGAGATATATTTAAGCAAAAAGAAAATAGAGTATTCGAGCTATAAGAAATAATTAGCATAAGATTGATAAAATGTCTTAGTAAATGTAATTATCCATTGATGGTACACTTAACTATTTTGAGGTGTTTGTTTGTGTGTGTGTGTGTGTGTGTGTATTTTTTTTATGACAGTCTCACTCTGTTGCCCAGGCTGAAGTGCAGTGGCGCGATCTCGGTTCACTGCAAACTCCGCCTTCCTGGTTCAAGCGATTCTCCAGCCTCAGCCTCCCAAGTAGCTGGGATTACAGGCATGCACTACCATGCTCAGCTAATTTTTG
Organism: Mandrillus leucophaeus; assembly: GCF_000951045.1. Taxonomy (NCBI): domain Eukaryota; kingdom Metazoa; phylum Chordata; class Mammalia; order Primates; family Cercopithecidae; genus Mandrillus; species Mandrillus leucophaeus. The sequence goes on along the minus strand of NW_012102909.1, from coordinate 1,402,148 downwards.
TATTTTAGTAGAGACGTGGTTTCACCATGTTGGCCAGGCTGGTCTCGAACTCCTGACCTCAAGTGATCTGCTGGTTTCAGCCTTCCAAAGTGCTGGGATTATAGGCATTAGCCACTGCTCCTGGCCTGTGTGATTTTTTTAGAGGTGAAAATAAAACTACATAATTATAGCACTCTTGGGATAGAAAGCATGCTCATAAAAGTACTGAGTTTCTATGTCTTTGGGGAAGAACAAAACATAGGATGATTTTTGGATTTGAAGGAATATGGATAATTAAGTATATTTGTTAAAATTTCAAAGGAAGCCCTAAATAATAAAAAAA
>NW_012102909.1:1395828-1399631 GCF_000951045.1 Mandrillus leucophaeus | reverse complement strand
AAATAGAAGTTTATTTTGTGAAAGCACTGAGATTTAGGCATTGTTTGTTGGAGTAGTTAGTGCCAATATTCTGACTAATGAAGGTCATTGTGATAGGGACACTGTGCAGTAATAAGAATGTGCAATAGAGCTTGGGCTGATGGATTGGAAAAAAAGATATAAATGAAAGAGGCATTACAGAGGAAAACTGACAGAAGACTCAAGGATGACTCAAGGGTAGCCCAAAGATCTGATAAATTGTCAACAGAAATAACAATGTTCAGAAAAAAGAATAGCTTTGGGAAAGGAGTGCAACAATTTTTATTTTAGACATGGTGAGCTTGATATAGTATATGCTGCCTGGAAAATAAGAACAGAGTTGCAGAAGGAGAGAGAGAGAGAGAGACAGAGAGCATGAGTGTGCTTCAGATAAATATTGTAAAAACAGAGGATTTAAATTTTGTAATTTAAAAACTAATAGTTATAATGGGTCTAAATGGGTCTAATTGTCAAGAAAGGCAACTAACCAAATCAATAGTGAGAGTAGATTTTTCTGTTTGGTTTGAACAGTACAATAGTCAGAAAAAGACATCTGTAAAGATGTCTACGATACTTAAAGACATAAACAAAGGTATTACATATATAAGGAAGAGTAAAATTAGTAAATAAAACAGGCTGAAATAAAACAGCATATTACTGTGAAAAAAACAAACTAGAAACATTCCATTACACTGGGAGCAGGTTTCACGGAAGCAACAGTAAGTGCCAGAAGGCAGTCTAGTAATATCTTCACAATGCTGCAAAGAAAATAACTGTCAACCTGTAACTACTATCCAAAAGTGAGAGGAAAATAAATACTTATTTGAACATAGAAAAACAAAAGAATTTAGCAACAATAAGCTTCTAATAAAAGAACTATTAAGAGATATATTTAAGCAAAAAGAAAATAGAGTATTCGAGCTATAAGAAATAATTAGCATAAGATTGATAAAATGTCTTAGTAAATGTAATTATCCATTGATGGTACACTTAACTATTTTGAGGTGTTTGTTTGTGTGTGTGTGTGTGTGTGTGTATTTTTTTTATGACAGTCTCACTCTGTTGCCCAGGCTGAAGTGCAGTGGCGCGATCTCGGTTCACTGCAAACTCCGCCTTCCTGGTTCAAGCGATTCTCCAGCCTCAGCCTCCCAAGTAGCTGGGATTACAGGCATGCACTACCATGCTCAGCTAATTTTTGTATTTTAGTAGAGACGTGGTTTCACCATGTTGGCCAGGCTGGTCTCGAACTCCTGACCTCAAGTGATCTGCTGGTTTCAGCCTTCCAAAGTGCTGGGATTATAGGCATTAGCCACTGCTCCTGGCCTGTGTGATTTTTTTAGAGGTGAAAATAAAACTACATAATTATAGCACTCTTGGGATAGAAAGCATGCTCATAAAAGTACTGAGTTTCTATGTCTTTGGGGAAGAACAAAACATAGGATGATTTTTGGATTTGAAGGAATATGGATAATTAAGTATATTTGTTAAAATTTCAAAGGAAGCCCTAAATAATAAAAAAAATATGTATTTCAGAAAGATAAGGGAAAAAGGAGACTATGCAATCTTTATCAGTACAAAGAAGGCAAAAAAGATAGGAATGAATGCTAAGAAAGAGAGCAATAAGTGTACAATAAAATAAGACTAGAAAAAAGTCTAAATTGTATTAGTAATCACAATATAGGAAACGATGACATTCACATTTTAAAAGGGTTTTTCAGACTGTAGAATAAATAAAACTTAGTAAAATACTATAAGCTAGAGAAACATCTAAGGTAATGCCACACAGAAAAGTTAAAAATAAAATGAACAAAGAAGTCTACTACCCAGATAGTCCTAAAAAGGCAAACCAAAGGTGAAAAGAAATGAACATAAATAGAGGCACAGTGGGACATATTACATAAGAATGAAAGACAGTTCTCCAGTATGATACACTGAAGATGAATTTGCATATTCCAAAGGGCGTTGTTGTGAATGTCATCAAACAAAAACTCAAAAACAAGACATAGAAACAGACAAAAGTACAGTCCTAAGAAAGGTATTTAACATGCCTCTAGAAGAATTAGTTAGATCTGGTAGATTAAAAATTAGGAATAACATAGAATATTTGAAAAGTAAAATTAACAAGCTTGATCTAAGGGAAATATCCATTTTAAATGCAATCTGATGATATAAAATATACATTTATTTCAAACATTGGAATGTTTATAGATGATGAAAGAGAAAGAGAGGGAAAAGAGAGGAAAAGGTGAAGAAAGAGCGACAGAAAGGAGAACCATCTTTACTCAAGAAACTGAAAAATATTCTCGACAACTTGTGGATTAAAGAGAAAATCACAATGGAAATTAAGAAATATTAAGAACTGATCAAAATAGTTGTGAGATGCAAATAAAAAGTACTTAGAGGTAAATATTTATTGCTGAATGCTATGCTTTAAAAAATAGCAAGAGATTTAATAGAAATGGGTGGCTTTCACCTCAAGAAGTTACATAAATAACAACAGAATAATTCTGAAGGAAGTGAAAATTAAAAAAAAAAAACTAATAAAGGTAGAAATCAATGAAGTGAAAAACAACTAAGCAATACAGAAAATTCACAAAAATAGCCAAGACAGTGTTTAAAAATAGCAAGGCTGGAAGGTTTGCTTTGCCAGATATTAAAACTTACTTATAAAGACAGTGAAATTAAGACTGTGAGGCATTTGTCATTTGGATGGACAAATAGAATGATAGAATAGACAATAAATAGACTAACACATATGTGGAAACTATATGACATTATAAATTAGTGAAAACAACCTGAATTATTCAATAATGGATGCTGGGACAACTGGATACCCAAATGAAGAAAAAAATTAGATTGCAACCTAATACTATATTAAAACATAGCAGTAAAATTAAATGTAAGATGCAAGATTTTAAGAAAATGTCGGAAAATACATTAAAGACCTTGGAAGCATTTCTTAAGCAAGACTAAAAAGCACAAATTAGAGAAGGAAATATTGCTCATTTCAACAACATCAAAATGTAAATAAAACTTCTGTATAGCAAAGGACACCATAAACAAAGCTAAATGATGAGCTACATAGACTAGGAGATTATTAGAGAATTCCTATTCAGAATATGAAAAGAACTCCTACATAGCAATAAAAAATGGACAAGAATTAGAAAAAGGGGAAAGGATATGAACTAGCAAATAGTTGACTCTGCATACTCCTGTGGCCCAAGCAAGCCATACACTACAGGACACTTTTGAACATGTACAAAAACATCTGTGTCAGCACCGTTTGTATTAGCAAAGCAATGGCCCATATAGAAGAGTGAATAAATGGGCGTTTGGGTTGGTTCCGAGTCTTTGTTATTGTGAAAGACTGGATAAAGAAAATGTGGTACGTATATACAATGGAATACTATGCAGCCATTAAAAAGGATGAGTTCATGTCCTTTGTAGGGACATGGATGAAGCTGGAAACCATCACTCTCAGCAAACTAACACAAGAACAGAAAACCAAACCCCGCAGGTTCTCACTCATAAGTGGGAATTGAACAATGAGAACACATGGACACAGGGAGGGGAACATTAAACACCGGAGCCTGTCGGGGACTGGGGGACAAGGGGAGGGACAGCATTAGGAGAAATACCTAATGTAGATGACGGGTTGATGGGTGCAACAAACCATCATGGCACGTGTATACCTGTGTAACAAACCTGCATGTTCTGCACATGTATCCCAGAACTTAAAGTATAATAATAATTTTTTCAAAAGAGTGGACAAATGAACATGAATA
>NW_012102909.1:1379641-1395778 GCF_000951045.1 Mandrillus leucophaeus | reverse complement strand
TACTATGCAGTCATTAAAAAGGATGAGTTCATGTCCTTTGTAGGGACATGGATGAAGCTGGAAACCATCATTCTCAGCAAACTAACACAAGAACAGAAAACCAAACACCGCAGGTTCTCACTCATAAGTGGGAGTTGAACAATGAGAACACATGGACACAGGGAGGGGAACATTACACACCGGAGCCTGTTGGGGACTGGGGGACAAGGGGAGGGACAGCATTAGGAGAAATACCTAATGTAGATGACGGGTTGATGGGTGCAACAAACCATCATGGCACGTGTATACCTGTGTAACAAACCTGCACGTTCTGCACATGTATCCCAGAACTTAAAGTATAATAATAATTTTTTCAAAAGAGTGGACAAATGAACATGAATACCTTCATTAATTGAAGTATTACTTTAAACCTTTTGGTGCTTTACCAACTAAAGAATATTGGACTGAATGCCAGAAGGCCTGAGGGAGAGTTATCTTTACCAGAAACTATATACTAACTAGTATGAGTTATGATCCTAGGCAAATTCCTTAACCTGTTTGGCTCTTAGTTTCTTTGTAAGAGGTTTAGATGGGACTTGAAACAGCGTTCCATCTGAATAACCCACGGAAGTTTAGAAGTCCACATGCCCGCACCCCTTCTCAGATGCACTGCGTCAGGGTATCCAAAGGTGGGCACGGTCAGCACCAGGCCCTTCCAGGTCAGCAATTTCACTCCCTCAGCGGGGAGCTGGGAGTGAAGACAGGAATTGCATTCATAACAACGTTTACAAGCACCACTTCTCATTTTAGTTTTCACTTCTGAGTTGTGGGTAGGCCTGACAATTTCCAAGTCTATCTTTCATTCAGGGAGTATTCTGGAAGCAGAAGCCTCCTTGCTAATGCTCCTGTCTCAGCAAGGCAAGGAGTTACAGTGACCCAGCAACTAATCAGATAGGCTGTATCATTTTCAGAGTTAAGAGTGTGGACTCTGGAGTTAAACTGGGCTCAGATCCCAATCCCTGCCTTTCAAAGTTGTGTGATCCCAGAGAGTTACTTAACTTGCCTGCACCTTGGTGTTCCTATCTGTAAAATGGAACAGGATGGAAGGCAACTTCTAGGGTTGATATGAGAATCAGATGAATCAATATATCCAAAGTGTTTGGAAAGTGTTGAAACATATTGAGTGCTCTACAAACGCTAGCAATGATCATTATTAGACTATAGACCCAGAACTCCTGAGGACAGGAAGGGGACATGGTAGAGGATAGCATGTAATACTTTCATTAGCCTAATGTCTACGGGCATTGCTGGTTTGCTTTTCTGAGTCTCTGAAGCCAGATATGAGAGAAAATTTGCAGGTGCATTACAAAACTGTAATCCTTTCTGCAACTGCTATCTCAGAAAGATTTAATAAAACTGTGTGTTTTACATCCACCCCCACTGAACAGCCAGGGTAGAGGGATTCCAGTGAACTAGGTGGCCCTTAACTTGCCCAGATGTCTACTTTTTGAGAGCCCCGTTTTTGTTTAAAGCTGCTAGTTAGGAAGTTGTTTCAGCTGCAGAACAAGGCCATTATTTCTGTTATCTCTTTGCTTACGGTGGTGATTCTCAATATTTTACATTTTGCATTTTACTGGATTTTTTGTTTTTGTTTTGAGATGGAATCTTGCTCTGTCACCCAGGCTGGAGTGCAGTGGCATGATCTTGGCTCACTGCAACCTCTGCCTCCCGGGTTCAAGCAATTCTCCTGCCTCTGCCTCCCGAGTAGCTGGGACTACAGGCAGGCACCATCACGCCTGGCTAAATTTTGTATTTTTAGTAGAGACGGGGTTTCACCATGTGGTCCAGGCTGGTCTCAAACTTCTGACCTCAGGTGATCTGCCCAGCTTGGTCTCCCAAATTGCGGGGATTACAGGCATGAGCCACTGCGCCCAGTCACAATTTACTGTTTTTTTTTGTTGTTGTTGTTGTTGTTTGTTTTGTTTTTAAATTTCCCTTCCTGGGTTCATGATTATACCCTGACATGAACTAGCCATTTCTAGTTGTCATGTTAAAAAAATTACACAAATTAAACTTTATTTTCTCCTGTTTTTTTCAATCTGAGAATTTCTCAACATTCTGCAAAATAACTAGACCTCTCTAACGTACAGTTTTGGGCGAAGCTTAATGTAAAAATTTGGTTAACCCTGATAATGGGGGAGAATGCCTTCTGGGTCTTGTTCCTCATGAATTTCTGGAAATTGACACCAAATCTAAAGGGAAGAATGAAGAAAGTCCTAGATCCTAGACTGTTTGTTCTCCAAGCAGACCTCCCCAGCCACTGTCTTGGCACCCAGTCTCATATCCGTTCCCTCTGTGGAAGAATTCAGCCAGCAGAACAGTGGTGAAAAGACATCGAGTTGGAGCCCAACTCAGACCTTAAGGAAGCACCCTTCCTTTAGGAGGAGATGTTAGGAATTTGTCCTTATAGACCTACAAAATGTATGCATAGAACAAGCATCATGCAATATTTTTAAAGGGTGGAAATTAAAATCTCAAGTGCAGCATAGTACAGATAGCAGGGAATATTTACAGAGTGACCAAGTGGTGAATTTTCATGACTGACTAATGAACTTCATTGATATCAGGTATGTGATTGGATCTCAATTCTGATAAAGGAGTTTGCTGGGGTGTGCCAGAGATATAGACATGGTCTTTTCCAAAGTGATCATTTGAAAAAGAGATATCCACGTCTTCAAGCCCATATAAAGGATAGAACCTGCATGGGACAGCTTTACTTACTCCAGCACCTTCCTCCCCCAGGCAAAATGAAAATCCTTGTGAGTATTTGTTTCTGCTTCTTGACACTGTTGTGGTGACTGCTTACAGACAATGCTCGTATCTAATACGCCATGGATTTTGGGAGTCTTAGACAGACACTGTGCATGCTTCTAAGCTTCTGTGATTGAATTAATGATACCTTTGGCAGAAATAGTGTTGAATAAGTCTGACTTTTTTTGTCCTTTGCCTGTTTTGAGATGTTTACTTAAAAGAAAATGCAAAAATACAAAGAAATCTCTAGATAATTTTGATTTGGAGGATGTTTGATAATAATCCTTTATTATGAGCTTCATAGGGAATTTGGGCTATTTAAAACAACTACATTTGCTATCTAAGAGAAAAGTTGTAATTTAAAAATAATATCAGTAGTAGTAATAATAGTACCTCTTATTTCTCAAATGCATACTAAGCCTTAGACTAAGCATTTCACGTGAATAATTTCATCTATTCGTTGCAACAACCCTATGAGTTGAGTAGTATTCTCCCCATTTTACAGATAAGGTGACTGAGAGTCAGAGGACTGTGATTTTCCCAAGCCCATAAATGTGGGATTTAGAATGTAATTTATCCATCTTAATCCCCACTTGCAGGCACTATCATGGCAAACTTAAGCAGCCAGAGTGTCTGCAATGGCCTCCTGTTATGACTAAATTCTCCCTTGGGACAAAACGTTCCTTCTATGGCCACTCCACTCCTCCATCTGATCCCAGCCTCCGTAGTTCCACATTGCAGTGCCCCATGGACAGTGGGCTATGTTCTGACCTAGAATGGATCTCGCTCCCCCAGTCTCTGTCCTTTATTCTCATTCAGCTGCTAAGGGGGAAAGCAAAATGTTAAGTACTTCTTTCTTTCTTTCTTTTTTTTATTATTATACTTTGAGTTCTAGGGTACTAAAGTGTTAAAGATTGTCAGCTTAAAGAGCTCCCTCTCTCAGGGCTGTCTTGATTTTCCAAATTGAGACCTAACCCTGAAGCACAAAATTATTATATAACCATGGTGTATTAACCACAGTGTTGGATGGGAGATCATTTGGGGGCAGAGGACACTCCCCAAGCTCTCTCTAATCATACCATTAAAGTGGTTTGCCCTTCAACTACTTGTTCAAACCACTGTTTTAGACTCATTAAATAGAATATACAGGAGTATCATATGTTGTTAGAGCTGGTCTGTGGTAAGAGAAGATGTATCCCTATGGAAGGTTGAATATCTGCACACAGGTCTCTGTTAGATGCTCTACTCCCAGTCCCCAGAAGAGAAATATTAAGGGTGGGATGGAAAGGGAAGTAGGAAAGTCCCACTGACAGTTCTTAAAAATATCCCCCTTCCCCAAGACTCCTTTCATCAGTAGTTTTCAATGACAGCGCAGTCAACTCTGTACTGATGTAGTTTTCAGTGACAGTACAGTTCACTGATGTTCAGAAGAGAGGGCACAAAACCTGGATTAGCATGTTGGAGCAGACTCCTACAGAACTACAGCAAAATATCAGAACTACCTCAATGTCGGCTCATGACCTGTGGGCCCAGCACTTGTATGATAGTATCACTAAGGCGTGGGTTGTAGGAGAATATGGGGGTTTTCCTTGATGTCAGCCTCAAAAGTTAATTGTACTCTCAAGCATTCTATTTTCATAGTTTCCCTTAGGAACCTGTTGTGTCTTTATTACCCATGATTCATTTTAAATCTGTATTACCCTCTCAGTCTTAAGGGATTAAAGTTTTTGTTTTTGGTGTTTTGTTTTGTTTTGTTTTTTTACAAGAGGACACAATTTGACCACTGTTATCCAAAGCCAGTGTGACTCATACCAGGGTATTTCCATAGTAAAATGAGTCCTTCACTGCTCACCTGTCCCAAGTTTCAAGTTTCTCCTATTATCTAGATGGTGATAATGCTAGAAAGAGTTTGGAATTAGGTGGCAAATGTAGAACCATGTGCCTGGCAAATAGAATGAACTCAATAAATGCCTGTCAAATGAGTGAATGTGTGTGCTTCACACTTTGGAAAGGGAGTGTTCTCACTGTCTCTAGGTGTACATTTTCCAAGATATCTGTGCCTTTCCTGTCCAGTGTTCTCTCCTGTCCCCACCCTCGATGACTACCCTATAGAGAATGGATGTGGTGGGTCTGTTTTTCAGGTGGCATTTCTGGTGGTGCTGGCCAGCTTTGGGATGCAATCTCATGGATATGAGGTGAGTTGGTTCCCTATGGGCTTTATCTCTTAGAGATGTTGGGAGAGGAAAAGGAAAGTACAAGAGAGCCTGAAAGATGGTAGAGAGGCCATATACCTTATTTGGGATGGAATCTCAGAAATAACCAATAATGGACACAATGAGCTTGGCTATTCCTTTCCAACCACAATACCTTCGCAAATGTAAGCCATTGCTTTAAAATTTAGTCAGTCTCATTTCTCCTGTGATATCACTGCTTCTCCCATATATAATATAGTAAACTCTAAGGAAAAGCTTTGCATTCTTATGGCATCACAAGCTTTTGGATTGGGACCCCAGTGGAGAGTTTTAGTTTTTAATCCCTTGTTCATAGCAGGCAGAGGCTTCGTTTTGTTGAAAGAGTTGCCTTTCAAATGTATAAGATTTATGGAAAAACATTTTGTCTTTCTTTTCAATCTAGGTTTTTAACATCATCAGCCCAAGGAGCAATGGTGACAATGTTCAGGAGACAGTGACAATTGACAATGAAAAAAATACCGCCATCGTCAACATCCATGCAGGATCATGCTCTTCTACCACAATTTTTGACTATAAACATGTAAGCAGCAAATGAATTTTCATATTCTTCAGGACTAGTTTTCTAAAGAGCAGAGAGATCTATCTATCTATCTATCTATCTATCTATCTATCTATCTATCTGGCATCATACGTACTTGAATTCTTAGATTTAACCTTGTAATTCTTTAAGAATTCCTCACTTTCACTTTTCTTTTTAAATAATCAAGCAATTGGTTAAAAAACAAAACCATTTTGAAGAAAAACATATGACAGGAAACACAGGCATTTGCTTGACCTTTTCAGGTAGAAATTGAAAGAGTGATGCTATTATCCCACTACAGGCTCAGAAAATACAGAGAAGAGTAACCAAAGTTCAAAGCAAAGCCCGGCATGCAGACACTCAAACACATTTGTTGAGTGAATAAATGAATGAATAGTGCTTCTAACACAGAACATCATGCAGAAAAAGAACACTTGGTCGGACACAGTGGCTCATGCCTGTAATCCCAGCACTTTGGGAGTCTGAGGCAGGAGAATCTCTTGAGCCCAGGAGTTGGAGACTGGCCTGGGCAATATGGCGAGATCTGATCTCTACCAAAAATACAAAAATTAGCTGGGTGTGATAGTGCATGCCTGTGGTCCCACCTACTCGGGAAGCTGAGGTGGGAAGATTGCTGGAGCCCAGGAAGTTAAGGCTGCAGTGAGCTGAGATTGCACCACTGCACTCCAGCCTGGGTGACAGAACGAGATCCTGTCTCAAAAATAAATAAATAAATAAATAAAAAAGATAATAAAAAGAACAATCAAAAAGCAATCACAACATAGCAGAAATCCAGAGCAACTGTACACATTTAATTATGTACATAGGATAGGCAATAACTCGTACTTTTTCTGTAAGAAAGTAAGTTTGCTGTCTAAAAGCGCTAAGCTATTTTCAAGTGTTAGATACTAGCATTAACAATAAGTCACAGAAACCTGCTTTGAAAACTTATCCTTCATCATTTATTTATTCATTTGTTTTCCATTTGTTCTGCCAACCAATTGTGAACCTGCTTCTACCCAGGTTCCGAAATACGCACTACGGATATAAGTAGGTTCCAGCTCATCTCACTAGACTTTTGAACATGCTCTCTGTCCCTTTTCTTCTAGAAATGTCTTCACATTCCTCTTTTCCATTGGTGTTGGCAGTTCAATGACACATTTGAAAGTATAGAGTCATTAGAAGATGTGGTTTAAAAGGAAGTGGCACTGAAATTGTTTTTAAGCAACTGTCATGGAAATCCCAAAGCTGTCTTTTAAAAAAATAGAGTAGTGAGGACTTGCTTTAAGCTTCTTCCATTATCACTAGGCTCAGCCTCTGTCTATTTTTGAATTTTAGGAACAGACAATTTGTGAGAATTGAAAAATAGGAACCAGAAAGATTTCTATTAGATATAGCTTTCTAGGGTATATCATTATTTGGAACTCTCTAGAGACAATTTTCACTCCAGGTGAAGACTCAGTGGCCTTAGGTCCCTTCTGGCCCCAGGGTCTTCACCCTCCATTGCTCTTTCAATCCCACCTTATTCCAACCCATCTCTATCCAGCCAGCTTGGGTTTGAGGTGGAGAAGGGATGAAGAAAACTGGACAGGAAGAAAAGATGGTAAATGAGGAGAGGATAGATGAGACATGTGTGTGGGGGTGCATGAGTGTGGGTGTCGGTATGCTTATGAGAGTTTCTAAAGCAGCACTGTCTAATAGAACTTTCTGCAGTGCTGGAAGTGTTCTAGATTTGTGTTTCCAATAGGGAAGCCACCAGCCCTTGTGGTTATTGAGTACTCAAAATGTGTAATGGAAGAAGTTCATTTTAAATTTTATCTAATTTGAATTTAAATTTAGATAGTGGCATACAGCTAAAAACTATGATATTGGACAGCACAGTTCTAAAGAACATTCTATTTATCCCAAATTGGGGAGGAAGCAGAATAAAATTAATGGAAAGAGGCCAGATGCAGTAGCTTATGCCTGTAATCTCAGCACTTTGGGAGCCCAAGGTGGGTGGATCACTTGAGATCAGGAGTTCGAGACCAGTCTGGCTAACATGGTGAAACTCCATCTCTACTAAACACACAAAATTAGCTGGGTGTGGTGGTGCACACCTGTAGTCCCAGCTACTCTGGAGGCTGGGGCAGAAGAGTCGCTTGAACCAGGGAGGTGGAGGCTTCAGTGAACTGAGATTGCACCACTGCACTCCAGCCTGGGCAACAGAGTGAGAGTCAGTCTCAAATAATAATAATAATAATAATAATAATAATAATAGAAAGAGACAGGGAAGTGCTTCTTCTCAATCTTTCAAACCTCAAACTGCAGACCCTGGTTCCATAACATGAAAAGCAGAATACAGTCATGGGTTTGCACAAATTTCAAAGGGGTAGAAATGACAAGAAGAAAAATGAAAATGTTATGTAAAATAAGTCAAGTAGATAAAGTTGATTGCAGGTTGGAAAGCAATCCCATCATATATTCAAGTCTTTCTTCCAAGGTTCAGACATCATCTTTACCAAGTTCAGATTCAGGGAACTGGGGAGGATCAGTAACTGTACTCTTGCTGCCTCAGGGCTACATTGCATCCAGGGTGCTCTCCCAAGGAGCCTGCTTTATCCTGAAGATGGACCTTCAGAACACCCCTCCTCTGAACAATCTTCAACGATACATCTATGAGAAACAGGTAACTCTGGGGCACTCTTGAGTATTCTCTATTCTTAAGCCAGGCAATACTGGTATTTATGGAGAAATGAAGAGAGTGAGGGAGAAGATCATACTATCATGCCTTACCGTAAATATGATACTCAACTTATTAAAGTTATTAAAGTGTTTTAACTTTTATTTTATTATTTTTTAAGAGCAGGAGCAAATCTCAGCTTGATTTCCACCACATAGTCCTAAATACAAGAACTTATAATAAATTCCAGTGACATAGCTAGGACTGATCAGCTTATCTTCTCAGAGTAGGGCTATGAGAAATGGTGATTGGAAGAATAATAAGAGAAGTTCTAATATTCAATGACACAAAGATGCAAAGAAATAATACAGTATAGTGAACATATACAAACACTGCACTTCAGCTAGAGACCCAAGGTTTAAGTCTCCCTCCACAACTTCTTATAGGTGCCACCTTTGACATGTGACTTACCTTCTTTGGGCTTCATTGCCACCAGAGGTAAAATAACACTGGTAATTACTAATGAGGCTACTTCACTGATAGAGTGCTCAAAAAGAGATGATGCCTTGAGATCCCTAACTTCTTTCTGTTTAATAATCTGAAACAGAAAAATCATCACAATTTAGAATAAGGTACACCAATTTTGGTCAATTTATTTTATGTTGTTTTCTGTTATACCGATCTAGGCTCTGGACAACATATTCTCCAACAAATACACCTGGGTCAAGTACAACCCTCTGGAGTCTCTGATCAAAGACATCGATTGGTTCCTGCTTGGGTCACCCATTGAGAAACTCTGCAAACATATCCCCTTGTATAAAGGGGAAGTGGTTGAAAACACACGTGAGTACCAATAAATCATTCATTCACCAAATATTTTCTGAAAGCTACTATGTGCCAGGTGCTCTGCTGAGTGCCATGTGAAATGCAAATAAATGGAAACAGTACTCAGTTCAGTTTGTTTTGGGAATTCATTACATGCCATGTGTTTAAATTGTGCTAAATGTTAGGAATACAGAAATGAATTAAACTGTCTCCAAGGAACATATAATCTAGTGAAGAAGCTGACAAGTGAAAAGAGAGGATGGAATAAAGGATTCCTGGGTGCCAATGAAAAACATACTCGATTCTTGTTTACTTTCATATGTAAGAATTTCGAGTAGTAAAAAGTCTTCTGGGCCCTTAGAATAGCATCTTTTGGAAGATAATAAGAAGGAAGTCACTAAGAAATGCTCTCAGCATCTAGAATAGAATTGGTGCAGGAAAGAGGAGGCAAAGTGAACTTACAGACAGGGAGTAAAAACCCTGATTCATCTGGGTAACATATGCCACTGCAGATATTACTATCATTTTTATACAAAGTTTCTAAACATGACAGAGCAGCCAGAGTGAAAGAGGCCGGGCCAGCTGATGATGAACACAACAAAGGAAATTTCTCAGAGTAGTGGAAGGTAGATAAAGAAGAGTTCATGTTTATTATACATCTACTGCCCAGAAAAAAATTTTAAGTGCTCATTCATAAAGCAAATAAAGGCACACAGGTATGCCATTGATACAGAATGGCATAATATCACTGGGATTGAGCCAACCAGCACTTCCAAAAGTTGTCAGTTTTATTTAAGCAAATATGTTATTATTCTAATAATTCCAATAATATATTTTTTAATGCTCTTTCTTTGAAAAATTTCCCCTTTTCCAGATAATGTCGGTGCTGGAGACTGTGCAAAGGCTGGGTTCCTGGGCATCTGGGGAATTTCAATCTGTGCAGACACTCATGTTTAGGATGATCAGCCCTCTTGTTTTATCTTTTCAAAGAAATACATACTTGGTTTACACTCAAAAGTCAAATTAAATTCTTTCCCAATGCCCCAACTAATTTTGAGATTCAGTCAGAAAACATAAATGCTGTATTTACAGATTTTTTTGGTGTTTGTTGCTTTTTGAAAGCAGCAAAGGGAATACAAGCAATGTCTATGTCACTATACAGAAGAAATAAAATTGCCAGAATTTTAAATAAGGTGCATAATGTGTGAAAATTCCCAGATAACACCACTGGGTCACATGTGGACTAGTCAGCTGGGGTCGAACTTCCATTTCTGCATCTGCCGTCTGGACCAGCTTCCCATCTAACCATCCAAATATATGGGGGCAACTGGGTAGAGCAGAAGCTCACATAGTGGTGGCATTGACCTGGCCAGGGGAGGGACATGGCATACCCTTATCGAACAACTTGAATGCTCAGGTGAAGGCTTTTAGGGCCATTCATATGAGTTAAAATGTCTTTTAACTCATCAAAGCAGTAGACTCAACCTGAATAAACATTATTATAATATGTGTTGTCCTGGAGTGAGAAAGGAGAAAGGGAGAGAGGAAGGAGCACCTAACACCCAGGAAAAGATGCACCATACTGAAGATCGTAATAGGAGTGAAAACGTAACTAGAAAAGCCAAGTCAATATATAGCAGAAAAGCAACTTCCGATGTTTCAAATAAATTGCACATTGTGTACAAATTTCAGATCGTGAAACTGGGTCACACATGAACGGTCGGCTGAATGCAAATTCAGAGCAAAGAGGAATTACTTTAATAACAATTTATTCTCTTGCGGCAGACTTCTGGGATTCCAGCTGCAGAGACCCCTGGCCTTTGCGTTTGAGCTGACATGGGACTCTCACTAGAGATTAGATGGAGAAAGGGCTTCAGCAGGCACGGAGCTGGAGGCTTTGTCTGTGAGACAGCTCTGCGGGAGCACTCATCCCCCAGGGCTCCTTGTCTCCCTCTGAGAGGCTCTGGCCCCCTATAACCACCAGAATGGGAGAAGAAGGGCTTCCCCGTGGGATTAGGGCATATCTGTCCCGCAGGCCCACCTGCCTGCCAGTCCCTCCCAGGATTCCTGCCCGGCCACTCCACAGGAGTGTGTACACAGTGCAGCCTCAGCTGCTCATCCCGGGTGCTTTGCTCCACTTGAGTGCATTCCGGCAGCCTGGGAGCTGTTTGGATCCCCCCAGTGCACACAGATCCCAGGGTCCAAGGGAGGGAGCTGTGAGCAGGTCCGTACTTTCCAGGGCTACGGTCTGTAGCTCCGGAGTGCCGGGTGCTTCAGCAGAAGAGGAGCCCAAACTCTCAGAAAACTCTCAGAGAGGGGTGAGCCGCACAGGTTCGTGGGCTGGTGTGGAACCTAGGCGTGCCTCCCTCTGCAGAGCTGGTCCAGTAAGGGTGAGGCCTGTCTCCCTGCTGGACCTCTGCCTGAAGGAGCCCCACGACCTGGAACACCTAACAACAACAAAAAGTCGCGGCCACAGTGCCAGTGATCAGGGGTCCTTCCCCCCAAAACCCAGGAGGGGACCTGGTGAGGGGTTACCCCTCTCATCCTTGCACCACAGAGCACGGCCTCAGAGGCCCGGATACACCAACGAGCCACGTGGCAGAATGAGAGCCTAGCTACCGCCCATTGCTCTCAGGCGCCGTCTACTGGATTTCAGCCCAAACTACAACACGAAAAACTGCTAATTTTCCTTCCTGCCAGGCTGAGGACTAGAATTCAACAGACTGTTTAGAGCCTTAGCACTCTGAAAACTTCCAGAAATGAAGCCACTGACTATATTCAGTTTACACCAAAGTTAAAGGAATACCAACCCTCCCAGATGAGAAAGAACCAGTGCAAGAACTGTAGCAATTAAAACCAGAGTGTCCCCTTACTTCCAAATGAGCGCACTAGCTCAGCAGCAATTGTTCCTAACCAATCTGAAATGACGGGCATGGAATTCAGAATCTGAATAGCAATGAAGCTTATAAATATCCAGGAGAAAACTGAAATCCAATCCAAGGAAACCAAGCAATCCAGTGAAATGGTTTAAGAGCTGAAAGATGAAATAGCAATTTTACAAAAGACCCAACCTGAGCTTGTTGAGTTGAAAAAAGAATTTCATAATACAATCAGAAGTATTAACAGCAGAATAGACCAAGCTGAGGAAAGAATCTCAGAGCTCGAAGCCTGGTTCTTTGAATCAACTTAGACAAAAATAAAGAAAAAAGAGCTTTAAGAAATGAACACAATCTCCCAGAAATACGCGATTATGTAAAGAGACCAAATCCATGACTCATTATCATCCCTGAGAGAGAAGGAGAGAGAATAAGCAACTTGGAAAATATATTTGGGGACATAGCTCACAAAAATTTTCCTAATCTCTCTAGAGAGGTTGACATGTAAATTCAAGAAATACAGAAGACCTTGGCCAGATAATGTACAAGATGACCATCCCCAAGGCACATAGTCATCAGATTCACCATGGTCAATGCAAAAGAAAAAAATCTTAGACAGCTAGGGAGAAGGGTCAAGTCACATGCAGAAGGACTGTCATTAGGCTGGCAGTGGACGTCTCAGCAGAAACCTGACAAGCCAGAAGAGATGCAGGTGTTGGGTGGGGGGGTTGTCTATTTTTGTCATCCTTAAAGAAATTCCAACCAAGAATCTCATACACTACCAAACTAAGCTTCATAAGTGAAGGAGAAATAAAACCCTTGTCAGACAAGCAAATGCTGAAGGAATTAGTTTCAACTAGACCAGCCTAACAAGAGGTCCTAAGGGAGTGCTGAATATGGACTCAAAAGAATAACACCTGCCACCACAAATACTCACTTAAGCACATAGCCCACAAACACTATAGGCAATTACACAGTAAGTCTACATAACAACACAATGACAGGTTCAAAATCTCACACATCAATACTAACCCCAAGTGTAAAGGGGCTAAATGCCCCACTTAAAAGACACAGAGAGTCAAGCTTGATAAAAAGACAAGACCCAATCATCCACTATTTTCAAGAGCTCTATGTTACATGTAATGACACCCACAGACTCAAAGTAAAGAGTTGGAGAAAGATTTATCATGCAAATAGAAAACAAAAAAGAGCAGGATTCACTAGTTTCATATCAGATAAAACAGACTTTAAACCCTTAATAATTAAGAAGGACAAAGAAGGGTATTGCCTGGACCACAGAAGGCTTATTGGAAAAAAGGAAGGGTATTACATAATGACAAAGGGTACAATCCAACAAAAAGTTTTAACTATTCTAAATATATACACACCCAACATTGGAGCACCCAGATTTATAAAACAAGTTCTTCTTGATCTACAAGAAGACTTAGACAGTCACACAACACTAGTGGGAGACTTTCACATCCTACTTACAGATCATTGAGACAGAAAACTAACAAAGGAACTTTGGACTTAAACTTGATACTTGACCAATTGGACCTAATAGATATCCACAGAAAACTTTACCCAACAAAGACAGAATATACATTCTTCTTATTTGCACATGGAACACATTCCAAGATCAACCACATGCTAGGTAGGCAAGACAGTCTCAATAAATTTAAAAAAATTGAAATCATACGAACCTTAATATCAGACCACAGTGCAATTAAAAAGAAATCGATATCAAGAAGATCTTTCAAAACTACATAAATATGTGAAAATTAAACAACTTGCTCCTGAATAACTCTTGCGTGAACATCAAAATTCAGGAGGAAATAAACAATTCTTTGAAATTACTAAAAATGGAGATATACCTTACCAAAATCTCTGGGGTACAGCTAAAGCATTGTTAAGAGGAAAGTTTATAGCACTAAATCCCTTAATAAAGAAGTTAGGAAGATCTCAAATTAGCAATCTAACCTTGCACCTAAAAGAACTAGACAGAAAAGAACAAACCAACCCCAAAGCTAGTAGAAGAAAAGAAGTCACTAAAGTTAGAGAAGAATGGAATGAAATTGAGATGCAAAATCCATACAAAAGATCAAATGAAAACAATAGTTGTTTCTTTGAAAGAATAAATACAATTCATAGACCCATCTAGCTAGATGAATAAAAAAGAAAGAAGATCCAAATAAACACAATCAGAAATGACAAAGGTGGTGTTACAATTGATCCACAGAAATACTTATCCTCAGAGACTACTATGAACATACACAAATTAGAAAATATAGAGGAAATGGATAAATTCCTGAAAACACAAAATCTCCCAAGATTGAATAGATGTGAAAATCCTTAACAAAATATTAAAAAGCCAAATCCAGCAGCACATCAAAAAGTTAATGTATCATGATCAAGTAGGCTTCATTCCAGGAATGCAAACCTGGTTCAACATAGGCAAATCAATACATATGATTCACCACATAAACAGAATTGAAAGCAAAACCTACATAGTCATCTCAATAGAGGCAGAAAAAGCTATCGATAAAAATTCAACATCTATCAAGGGACCATACCTCAAAATAATAAGAACCATCTATGACAAATCCATATCCAGCATCATACTGGATGGGCAAAAGCTTGAGTCATTCCTCTTAAGAACAGGAACAAGGCAAGGATACCTACTCTCACCACTCCTATTCAAGGTAGTACTCTAAGTACTAGTCAGAGAAATTAGGCAAGAGAAAGAAATAAAAGGCATCCAAATAGGAAAAGAAGTCAAACTATCTCTCTTTGCTGATGATACATTTGTATACCAAGAAAATCCTAAAGACTCTGTCAAAAGACTCCTAAAACTGATGAATAATTTCAGTAAAGTTTCAGGATACAAAATAAATGTACAAAAATTAGTAGCATTTCTATACACCAACAGTGTCCAGGCTGAGAGTAAAATCAAGAACACAAACTCTCTTAAATAGCCACAAACAAAATGATATATCTAGGAATACAGTTTTCACTAAGGAGGAGAAAGATCTGTACAAGGCTTAAAGAAATCATAGGTGACACAAAAAAATGGAAAAAAATCCATGACCATGGATTAGAAAAATTAATATTGTTAAAATGGCCATACTGCCCAAAGCAATATACAGATTCAATGCTACTCTTATAAAACTGCCAATGTCATTCTTTATAGAATTAGAAAAAAACTATTCTAAAATTCATATGGAACAAAAAAGAGCCCAAACAGCCACAGCAATCCTAAAGCAAACAAAACAAAACAAAACAAATGAACAAACAAAAAACAAAGCTGAAGACATCACACTACCAGACTTCAAGCTACACTACAAAGCTACAGTAACCAAAACAGCATGGTACTGGTACAAAAACAGACACATAGACCAATGGAACAGGTTACAGAACCCAGAAATTAAGTCACATACCTACAACCATTTGATCTCCAACAAGCTGACAAAAATAAGCAATGGGGTAAGGATTCCCTACTCAATAAATGGTGCTGGGATAACAGGCGAGGCATATGCAGAAGACTGAAGCTGGACCCCTACCTCTCACCATATTCAAAAATTAACTCAAAATGGATCAAAGACCTCAAAGACCTCAAACTATAAAAATCCTAGAAGACAACCTAGGAAATACAACATTAACCTCGGCAACATTAGCCTTGGCAAAGAAGTGGGATCTAATTAAAGAGCCCCTGTACAGCAAATAAAACTATTAACACAGTAAACAGACAACCTACAGAATAAGAGAAAACATTCTCAAACCATGGATCTGACGAAGGCAAAATATCTGTCCAGAATCTTTAGGGACCTTAAACAAATCAACAAGTGACAAACAAATAACACCATTAAAAACAGGCAAAGGAGATCAACTGATACTTCTTAAAAGAAGACATTCAAGTGACCAACAAACATATGAAAAATTAGCATCACTAATAATCAGAGAAACACCAATAAAACTACTAAGAGATACTATTTCACACCAGTGAGAATGGCTATTATCAAAAAGTAAAAAAATCCACAGATGTTGGTGAGGCTGTGGAGAAAGAGGAACACTTATACACTGTTGGTGGGAATGCAATTTAGTTCAGCCACTGGAAATCAGTCTGGAGATTTCTCAAAGAACTTAAAAAACAGATACCATTTGACCCAGCAATTTCATTACTGAGTATATACTCAGTGGAAAATAAATCATTCT
>NW_012102909.1:1368560-1378746 GCF_000951045.1 Mandrillus leucophaeus | reverse complement strand
CCACCACGCCCAGCTAATATTTTGTATTTTTTAGTAGAGACGGGTTTCACCGTGTTAGCCAGGATAGTCTTGATCTCCTGACCTCGTGATCCGCCCATCTCGGCCTCCCAAAGTGCTGGGATTACAGGCTTGAGCCACCGCGCCCGGCCATAAATGCTGATTTTTAAAAATGCAACAACAAGTAGGTTTTTCCAATTCTCCTTATCGTCACTTTGGAAACTCAAATACAGTTGAAAACTAGCCACAAAAGTTTTGGGGTTCCTCTGATTGTCTTGTAAAAGGAGTTTAATAACATTAAAAATTAATAATTTCTATGTGCCATTTACTATTTTTATTTCTAAAACTGTACATCTACTTCTTAATGGTCATCAATGAATACATTTTGAGCACTTTCCATGTACTCAGCACTGGGACAGGTATGCTGGGGCAAGAGGCCCAAGGCAAAGCTACCATAGCTGCCAAAGTAATTTTCTTGTTGGGGAAATAAGCATTTGTATGAAAACATTTGATAACAACAGTAAAGAATGCATAATAAAGTGCCAAATGAATGGAAGAGTGTCTGAGCTGGGGCTTTGGTGTTTGCAAGTGATGCAAACCAAATCAAATTTGCTGAGGCCAAGGGGGAATTTACTGTCTCATAGAACTAACCATGGAAGAAAAGAGATATTCTGGTCTTGAGTAGCAGAACTAGATGCCTGAAGGTGACCACACACTCTCTTTCTGTGTCCCAACTCTCCTCTCTACATTCAACCTCAGTGTCTTACACTGGGTTTCTCCATGAGGATAGAGCCAATACCACTGTCAACTACACTATAGTCAACCGCTATTGGTCCTCATCTTCCCACCTTGATCATCAGAGAGAAAAGGACTGCTTTCAGTTCTAATTTCAAATTACTTTTAATTTTAAAATCTTTGTATATGATCTTGATTGGCTCATGTGGGGCACAATCCTGTGGCCAGCATTAGGGGTAGGAAGGTGGGGTATAGGAAGGGGTGTTATGACTGGTAACTTCCTTTGGAATCTAGTGCTTAGAGATGTGTTATCCTCATTAATTTTTTGTAGCATTGCTCCTATTTTTAGCATTTGTTTCCTAACTCTCCTCTTTGCTGTTGTCATGCTGAATACATGTTAGGAGCAGTTAGTGGAGCATAACAGGCACTCCCTAAAAGGAATGTGTCTAAATGGAAGCTACAATGGAGCTGGGGCTTTGGTTATATTTCTTCCATAATTAGCCCCCTCTTAAAGGCCGAAAAAAGTAGATATCGACTCTGTTAACTTACTGGATGCTCAAGCCAGAGACCCTCTCTGGGCCATCAGGGAGAAGGAGCAAACCTAGACCGAACACCACAAAGCACCCAGGATGCTGGAAGAGTTGGTCACGCTACAAAAGCTGGCTTGAGCTGAGTTATGCCTCCCTGTCCAGAGTGTAGCGGGTTCTGGCAGTGCTCTCTCCTCCTA
The DNA here is from genome assembly GCF_000951045.1 of Mandrillus leucophaeus. Taxonomy (NCBI): domain Eukaryota; kingdom Metazoa; phylum Chordata; class Mammalia; order Primates; family Cercopithecidae; genus Mandrillus; species Mandrillus leucophaeus. The sequence goes on along the minus strand of NW_012102909.1, from coordinate 1,377,287 downwards.
GTGGCCCAGCTGAGAACTGATGGTACCCTCCAATGCACAGTCAGCCCGGAATGGCCCTGTGGATCCACAATGGGGACCTAGAGGCATGTTAGTTCGGTAGGGAAAAGGCAGAGGTCTAGGTCATCTGTGCCCTGACTAGTTTATTTTCAAGCCAGCTGAGCAATCTAGCTTTCTACGGGATGGAGGAGCAGGTATCCAGCGTTGGAAACCCATGGAGAATGAGGGAGAAGGAAAGAGAGGAGGACCTTTCAGTTGCGGAAGGCTCTTCGGAGCATCCTTTGTGGGAGGGGATTAATTCTGGTTGGGCCATAGTCCCAGCCCTGTAGCAAAACCTCCTCAGGGCTTCGCCTCTCTCCAAACCCCTCCCAGTGGGGCTGATGCTTTGAGCTTACTCCTTACACAGTATTAACCATGCCACACTCATAGGCATTGTCATCTTGGTTTCCCCAACCCCCTTTCTCCTGTGACAGGTCCTTTGCTGGTAGTGGACAGGTAAAATCCTTACTCCAGCCTACTTCGGCTCTGTTCCTCATTCCCCAAAGGGTAGTGACCTTTAGAAAGTGACCCATCCCACGGTACATGGTCTCTTCTTGCCCACACTAGGACTCAAGTACAAATTAGTCTTTCCCTTTTTATGAATCACTTAAAAAGTGGCACTACCACTCTCCACGGGAGATATTGCCACTTTTTAAATGAGTTTTAAAAACGAGAAGGCTAATTTCTTCCCTGCTGCTCCCCTACCCACATCTTGTAGATAGCACCACCCAGGGTGCAGGCTGGGGCAGGGTGTGGTGGGAAGGGAAGCAGTTGTGTCCCAGTTCCGGAGAAAGGCTTGTAGACTGCCTTTGGCAGGATTTTTTTGTAATTAGCCATCTCCTGGGCAGAATGAAGGGAATTTCCCAGACTGTTTCCTGCCTGCGCAGGCTCCTCAAATCCAGGGATGAACTATTAATACTTTCTGCAGGGCCAGCCCTCCTTTTCATTTTATCGTGGTGCCAATTCTAGGACCTCGAGGGTTACAGGGAAGCAGGCTTCCAGTGGGGTGCGGCTAGGGGGAGGTAGACTGCTTCTCTTCTACAGTTGGAGAAGATTCCAGAAGGAAAATACCGTCTGGCTTCACTGTTTTCTCTGGGTTGTTTCCTTGGTTCTCTTCCCAGCTCCATGTTGTCTCAGTCTCCTGGATCCCAATATCCCTCCAGGTCTTCCATGTGGGCCTCTAGACCACACCACCCACCTTCACACCCCCATTCCACAAATGAGCCCAGTGGCCAGCTTGTTGATACTTCCTTAATTCTCAGCCAGAGATAGCCCTCAGATGGCCCAGCAGGTCTCGCTGCTTCAGATGTGGCCTTGTGGGCATTCCCTGGTACCATTTTCTCCCAAGTGCAGGAGGGGTCCTGTAAGCTCCCAAGTGCAGGAGGTCCTGGGGTACACCTGTGTGCTTGGCAATATCCAGCATTGTGTTTGCTGCTTCATCTAGGTGCTCTGTTGTTCCCATTTCCCCTCATAGGGCACCAAGCCTTCAGCAAAGGGAGACAGCAAACACAATGCTGCCTGTCTCACCACGGGATCTACCAGTTCAGATCCCACTAGTGATAGCCCAGACTTCAACTTGCTTTTCAGAGTATTAGATCCCTAATCCCTTAATGCCCAGGGATTTCAAGTTTGGAGTAATCCCAGCCCAGCCAAACAGTAGGGGTGCTGGTGGGGAGTGTCTGCTGGCTGTTCATGAACCTCTGGTGTCCTGAGTCTCTCTCCACTGGACATGGCAGCGTCTCTAAGTTACAGACGGCAATGTGCTGCCCTGCATGTTTGAACCACTTCTGACATCTGCTAGGCATCCCGTCCCATGTGCCCTGTCCCTTCTTCGAGGTCAGTGAGTCACAATAGCCGGTGCTTATTCACAGCAATAATACCTAGGGAGTGCCTACGAAGCCCTTTGGTCCTGGTCCCTCGCTCCATATGGATCTCCTGGGAAGGCAACAGCTGAGTGGGTTGGTTCATGAGAAACTGCGTTTATGAAGCTCTGGACTGTGTAGGCATCATCCTGGGGTGAAGACAAGTGAGAGGCCCAGCCCTGAGAGGAGCTATGGCAGGGAGAGTGCCTTCCACCTTGAGGCCACCCCAGACCTGGAGGAGCTGCAGGCCCTGGCTCTGCAAAAAGACCTTTGAGGTGAGTGAGACTGTCTCCCAAATGGGCAGCTCTTGAAAAGGACACATGACCAGTGTGTGTGCCTATTGCCTGCTCTGTGTCTCCACTGGTCCCTCTGTCTTCCTTTTCTTATTTGTGCCCATAAAATATACTGATGTTTGTGTGTGTGTGTGTGTGTGTGTGTGTGTGTGTGTGTGTGTGTGTATTAAAAGCTGGCCTGAAGGAGCAGCCTGGCCCAGGATATGAGTGTGCCAATGGAGCTTTTGCAGGAAGCTGGGTGAGGCATGTAGATGAGGTTCTTATTTTTCTTATTTCCCATACAATTGTGTTTCTCACAGTAAATGACATGCCACATGTCATGCAAACTCCTTTGCTCATCTGAGATAGAATTAAATAGGATTTGTTCATTCAAAGCTCCCAGGATTAGAACACATGGACCCAAACAAATACTTTATTATACAAATATCTGTTTAGATAACTGACTGAATGAATGAATTCAAGCATTTGTTAACTCAAATATAATAAACATAAATTGGTGAATTAATAAAATATTGAGACTTCTAGCTTCTAATAATGATGAAGTAGCTGATACCAGACTAACCTTCCTGCCATAACAATTATAAACCTGGAAAAAAATATAAACAGTAGCCATTTGAAGACAGTAAAGTTACCCCAAACAGGCAGAAACTAAAGAGGATATGACCTTTAAAAGAAATGCTTATTCATCTGTTGCTGGTAACAGTTGTCTAATACTCTGTGGCAAAACCAGTCCATTGATTACCCAATCCCTATTCCCCACCTCCCTCTTTCCTTCTAACATGGCTCCAATTTAAGTAGCAGCAACAACAACAACAATAACCACCTTAATTTTAGAAAATACATTCCTTTGGTTCCAGGGAATTAATCATGATTGGTCTGAATCAGTAGTTTTCAACTGGGGTGTGATTTTTCTCCCCTCCCCTGAGGACATCTAGTGGTGTTTGGAGACATTTTTGATTGTTACAGCTGGAGGGTATGCTAATGGGTAGATACCAGAGATGCTGCTAAACATTCTACAATGCCCAGGGCACCGCCCTACAACAAAGAATGTTCTGGCTTCAAATGTTTGCAGTGCCAAGACTGAGAAAGCCTGGGCTAAATCAGTCTTGGTTTCTTTAAGACAATAAAGCAATATCATTTTCTTCAGCCTGTGATTGGCCTGTGGGTGGCCATATGATCTCAGTTCCTGCCAATGAGTTGTAAGTAGAAATTGCTAAGTGGGGCTTTCGGGGAAGATTTCTCATTCCTGATAAGGAGGAACAGACTCAGCCGGCATGTGACTTTGCCCTTTGCGCATTCCTGTCATCCTTCCCTCAATGAGGATATGAGGAATCAGGAGATGATTGGCCATTTTAGGACCATAAGGCAACAATCCTAGGGAAGGAAGATTGAGGAAAGAAAGAAAGAGCTAGAATGTCTGACTGCATTATTCCCGAGTTGCACCAGCTGGGACTACGTTTCTCTGTACTCACATGATCTGAATCAGTCTGAATCAGTCTGTCTGTTTAGGCCACTGTGACTGAGTTCTCTTTTTTCATAGCTGAAAGCATTCCTTACAGATACACCTGAAAGAGGCTGGATAAATCCAATCAGTACACATGCCTCTAGATCTGGGCCCACCCCAGCACTGGGGTCTCCACTTCTTTCACCCCTAAAGCCCCTTTGAAAATTCCAGGCTCACCACATTCCTGTACTCATGCTGTGGAAACCTAATACCGAGGGCTATTCCTAGGACAACTTTAAGCAATTGTCACTTGAAGCTCACTGCCCAGCTCTGTTTGGCCTGCCATTCCTTCTTATCAGTCCAGACACTGTCCCTAATTCTCCCTTGGCTCTTGAGGAAATGTCTGATGTTGCAGCAAAGGGCTCAGCACACATTCAAGAATGGAATCAAGTGCTTCTTGGGGTTTAGGGTCTAGGTGTACCCTATTTTAAGGTGGTAAGTCCATTTCTTCAGCATGCTTTTAACCACTAGGGAAGGATTCCCTGGCTGCAGCATGGCCCTTCCAGATCATGCAGCAGTATATGACCCCAAGAAGGGACAGCCCAGGAATTCACCCCTCACTGCTTCTAATGATGCAGCTCACCCTTCAGTCTTCCTCTAAAAAGTTACTGTTGCTACACCCGTAAGGGCATGGCCTTAGGTACACAACACCTGGTCAATGGACAATCATCCTGTCCTCTTATTCATGACCTTTGTTAGCTTCTCTTTTCTCCTGTTTGACCCAAACTAATCACAATAGGGAGAATTCTGGGGCTACTTGCCAACCCCTTACCATCTGCCGTTGACCCCCACCTCAAGAGACTTGCCAGCGTGTGTTTGATTTTTGCTGAGAACTCCTCAGCATATTCCATTATGCTGAGGATAAATTAAAGGATAATTCTATTACTTTCCCTTTCCACTCCCTGGGGGCCAAGGGTGAGGTTGGGTATTGCCTGGGAGTGGCATGAAAAAACCTTCTGGGGCATTGGAAATGTTCTATGTCTTCCTCTGGTTGATGACTACATTGAATGTGTATATGTAAACATTCATTGAGCTGTGCACTTAAAATCTGCACTTTATTGTATAGCTCAATAAAAATGTTAATATATTTTAAAAATTTAAAACACATAATAAAAAGGAGGCCCACTCAGTCTTCAGCAGTCTCAAGATACACAGAAGTTGGCCATGGCTAGAGCCTATCAGCGCTGAAAGGCCCGGGTTCCAGCTGCCTGTGGCCTGGAGCCAGGCCAGAGGACCCAGTGCTGTGGTCTCCCTTCAGGGATGGGGAGGATGTGAGTCAATGGACAGCTACAGCTCTGCCTGCTGTGGACAGCTGGGGTACTGCCTGTGTGTAAAGCATCGCCCAAACTAACTCAGCTCAATGGAGGGCCTCCACAGGAATAACTACTGACATATGGGTTAAGTTGTGGGGAGGGTCTCTCTGCCCCAAGCAGACAGCAGGACAAGGAGAAGCAGCACATTCCAGGAAGGATAAGGTACACTGCTCCTGATCCCTTGGGAAGGAAACTAAGAGCACAGAGCGAGCAGGTAGCCAGAAAATGAACACTGGGCAGCTGCCTTCCAGGGCTGGCAAGCCAGCTCGCCCATACCCACGGTCCTGAGCGTGGACACAGCTGGCTCTTCCCTAGGCTGCAGAGAAGCAGGAGTGACAGGGAGAATTAGAAGTGACACCATCAGGAGTGGAAAGGACTAGTAAGGAAATTAAGATATTCCCCCTAAAGGGAAGTCTGTCAATGGAGTGCCTTTCTTGAAACAAGGAAGCCAGGAAATTTGACCTCTGTTTTAGATCTGCTCTCTCTGGGAAAGGACTCTTGAGCAAGGATGGAATTCCTGCAGGATAGTTTTATTTATTGCGAGAGAGTTTTGAGTGGGTCCCAGCTGGGATTTAGACATTACTTAAAGATTTCTTGGTAATCCTCCAAGTGCCCATTTGCAGGACTAAAGACTCTGTCAGGGCAGACATGCTCAGGAAAGAGGGGGCTGGGACACAGTCCTAATCCAGTAAACTCTGGAGAGGGAGGAGCAGTTCAATCACATTGTGATGTTTCAGGCTCAAATTTGTTCCTGGTCCAGTCCCCAGGGAACTCATATTCCAGGTCCCAGGGTGGTGGGTGGGGACTGAGTATAAAAACAACAGTAGCCACAGATGAGAAAAGTCCTCCCTTTTCTTTTCACTAGTTTCTCTAAGAAACTAGGGTATACATTGCAGGGTGATATGACTAGGCTGTGTGTCCTCACCCAAATTTCATTTTGAGGGAGGGACTGTTGGGAGGTGACTGATCATAGGGGCAGTTTACCCCATGCTATTCTCCTGATAGTGAGTGAGTTCGCATGACATCTGGTGGTTTCATACATGTCTGACAGTTCCTCCTTCACATACTCTCTCTTTCACCTCCCACCATGTAAGATGTGCCTGCTTGCCCTTCTGCCATGATTGTAAATTTCCTGAGGCCTCCCAAGCCATGCAGAACTGTGAGTCAGTTAAACCTCTTTTCTTTATAAATTACTCAGTCTCGGGCAGTTCTTTATAGCAATATGAAACCAGACTAATACACAGGGCATACATGAATGATTGAGATGCCAAAGGGTGAGGAGAGACTCATTTTTCTTATTTCTACATTGGGTCCAGAGGGTTCATGCCTCTTAAGCCCCCTGAGGCTCCCCAGATCAGTGGCAGAGATAGCAGTGTCTGCCCAAAGGCAGGACGCCATGGAGGGGCAGCAAGTGGACATAGCTCAGCTGAGGACTCTGGGGTCTGTGCGTTCCCTGGCCCCTTCTCCCAGTTGTAAGAGGCAGCACTGAATATGTCAGCCTATGTCAATGACAGGGGCTGCCCCAAGGGAGGAGGAAAAGAAGAGAGATGATTTCCCTGCTTGGAAGATCACTGGGCTCACTCTTAGCTACTTTTAGGCACTCCCAGAGAGACAAAAAAATTATTTCAATGGACTCAGCAAGAAGCTTAAGTTCTTATTTGTTTATTTGTTTGTATTAAACTTTAAGTTCTAGGGTACCTGTGCACAACATGCAGGTTTGTTATATAGGTATACATGTGCCGTGTTGGTTTGCTGCACCCATCAACTCGTCATTTACATTAGGTATTTCTCCTGACGCTATCCCTCCCCCAACCCCCACTCCACGACAGGCTCTGGTGTGTGATATTCCCCACCCTGTGTCCAAGTGTTCTCATTGTTCAGTTCCCACATTGTTTGGTTCCATATGAAATTTAAAGTACTTTTTTCTAATTCTGTGAGGAAAGTCATTGGTAGCTTGATGGGGATGGCGTTGATCTATAAATTAACTTGGGCCTTGTGGCCATTTTCACTATATTGATTCTTCCTATCCATGGGCATGGAACGTTCTTCCATTTGTTTGTGTCCTCTTTTATTTCATTAGTTTTCTGTCCTTGTGATAGTTTGCTCAGAATGATGGTTTCCAGCTTCATCCATGTCACTACAAAGGACATGAACTCATTCTTTTTCATGGCTGTATAGTATTCCATGGTGTGTATGTGCCACATTTTCTTAATCCAGTCTGTCACTGATGGACATTCGGGTTGATTCCAAGTCTTTGCTATTGTGAATAGTGCCGCAATAAACATACGTGTGCATGTGTCTTTATAGCAGCATGATTTATAATCCTTTGGGTATATACCAGTAATGGGATGGCTGGGTCATATGGTACTTCTTGTTCTAGATCCTTGAGGAATCGCCATACTGTTTTCCATAATGGTTGAACTAGTTTACAATCCCATCAACAGTGTAAAAGCGTTCCTATTTCTCCACGTCCTCTTCAGCACCTGTTGTTTCCTGATTTTTTAATGATTGCCATTCTAACTGGTGTGAGATGGTATCTCATTGTGGTTTTCATTTGCATTCCTCTGATGACCAGCGATGATTAGCATTTTTTCATGTATCTGTTGGGTGCGTAAATGTCTTCTTTTAAGAAGTGTCTCTTCATATCCTTTGCCCGCTTTTCAATGGGATTGTCTTTTTCTTGTAAATTTGTTTAAGTTTTTTGTAGATTCTGAAAATTAGCCCTTTGTCAGATGGGTAGATTGCAAAAATTTTCTCCCATTCTGTAAGTTGCCTGTTACTTCTGATGGTAGTTTCTTTTGCTGTGCAGAAGCTCTTTAGTTTCATTAGATCCCATTTGTCTATTTGGGCTTTTGTTGCCATTGCTTTTTGTGTTTTAGTCATGAAGTCCTTGCCCATGCCTATGTCCTGAATGCTATTGTCTACATTTTCTTCTAGGGTTTTTATAGTTTTAGGTCTAACATTTAAGTCTTTAATCCATCTTGAATTAATTTTTGTATACAGTGTAAGGAAGGGATTCAGTTTCAGTTTTCTACATATGGCCAGCCAGTTTCCCCAGCACCATTTATTAAATAGGGAATTCTTTCCCCATTTCTTGTTTTTGTCAGGTTTATCAAAGATCAGATGGTTGTAGATGTGTGGTGTTATTTCTGAGGCCTCTGTTCTGTTTCATTGGTCTATATATCTGTTTTGGTACCAGTACCATGCTGTTTTGGTGACTGTAGCCTTGCAGTATAGTTTGAAGTCAGGTAGCGTGATACTTCCAGCTTTGTTCTTTTTGCTTAGGATTGTCTTGGCAATGCAGGCTCTTTTTTGGTTCCATATGAAATTTAAAGTAATTTTTTCTAATTCTGTGAAGAAAGTCATTGGTAGCTTGATGGGGATGGCATTTAATCTATAAATTAACTTGGGCAGTGTGGCCATTTTCATTATATTGATTCTTCCTATCCATGGGCATGGAATGTTCTTCCATTTGTTTGTGTCCTCTTTTATTTCATTGAGTAGTAGTTTGTAGTTCTCCTTGAAGAGGTCTTTCACATCCGTTGTAGGTTGGATTCCTAGGTATTTTATTCTCTTTGTAGCCATTGTAAATGGGAGTTCACTCATGATTTGGCCCTCTGTTTGTCTGTTACTGGTGTATAAGAATGCTTGTGCTTTTTTTCACATTGATTTTGTATCCTGAGATTTTGCTGAAGTTGCTTATCAGCTTAAGGAGATTT
>NW_012102909.1:1259259-1363878 GCF_000951045.1 Mandrillus leucophaeus | reverse complement strand
TTTTGAGCCTATGTGTGTCTCTGCACATGAGATGGGTCTCCTGAATACAGCACACTGGTGGGTCTTGACTCTTTATCCAATTTGCTAGTCTGTGTCTTTTAATTGGGGGCATTTAGGTCATTTACATTTAAGGTTAATATTGTTATGTATGAATTTGATCCTGTCATTATGATGTTAGCTGGTTATTTTGTCCATTAGTTGATGCAGTTTCTTCCTAGCATCAATGGTCTTTACAGCTTGGCATGTTTTTGCAATGACTGGTACTGGTTGTTCCTTTCCATGTTTAGTGCTTCCTTCAGGATCTCTTGTAAGGTAGGCCTGGTGGTGACACAATCTCTCAGCATTTGCTTGTCTGTAAATGATTTTATTTCTCCTTCACTTACAAAGCTTAGTTTGGCTGGATATGAAATTCTGAGTTGAAAATTCTTTTCTTTAAGAATGTTGAATATTGGCCCCCACTTTCTTCTGACTTGTAGAGTTTCTGCCAAGAAATCCGCTGTTAGTCTGATGGGCTTGCCTTTGTGGGTAACATGACCTTTCTCTCCGGCTGCCTTTAGCACTTTTTCCTTCATTTCAACATTTGCGAATCTGACAATTATATGTCTTGGGGTTGCTCTTCTTGAGGAGTATCTTTGTGGTGTTCTCTGTATTTCCTGAATTTGAATGTTGGCCTGCCTTGCTAGGTTGGGGAAGTTCTCCTGGATAATATCCTGAAGAGTGTTTTCCAGCTCGGTTCCATTCTCCCCATCACTTTCAGGTACACCATTCAAGGGGTAGGCAGAGGAGAAAGGATGATCCTTGATCATCCTTCTGAACCCCAGCCCCTTAAGTTCTCCCTGTTTTCCTGCTGGATCTTCCTGTTATGAAGAAACGTTGTTCATTGGGTTAACTTATATTAAGATGTAAGTGACTGGCAGCAGCCTAATGGGAAGTTGTTATTGACTATCTGGACTAGAAAGCGGCTCTTCAAGTCTTACCTAGTAGTTTTCCCAACTGGTTACCACTGCTCCCCCACCACATCCCTAGCAGGAGTGCCAGCCACTGAGATGTTCCTTTTCCAGAGTGATCTATAACTATTAGAGTTTTGCCTTCCAACCTCTGGGCAGCTTGCAGAAGAGGAAACTGGAGATCCTAAAGCAATGAGACTCTAATGATGGGATGCTGGACACTGTGTTGCTTGGGCAGGGGGCGATGAGGCTTTGGGTCAAGCGAGGATATCTACCCACTGTCAAATCCCACTGATGAGATGACTGAACTTAACCTCCCGATAAAGCTAAGTTAGCTCCCCATTCTCAACAAGCCCCGCTGTCAGGAAATCATCTCTGCAACCAGAGGCGAATACATCCTAGGGCCCGTTGTTTTTATATCCAGTAACAAATAAATAGAACAAACCCAACAACTGTAATTAGAATTTGTCAATAACCTAAAATTCATACTGTGCCTTTTGACTCACCCATGGTCTTGGCCTTGGTTGCTAACATACCTTCTTTTTGCTGCCGGGCAAAGTAGGTGGGGTCATCTCTGCACATGTCCTTAATGGGCATTCCATACTGTGCTAAGTTCTAGACCCGACTGGGTAAAACAGTGTGGGTCAGGCCGTGAGTAGATGGGTAATGCTTAAAAGCCTGGAAGGGGTGACACATCAAAATGATGAGACAACATTTGCGGGTGGCACAGCAGACAGAACAAAAAGGATCTGAGACCCTGGCCCATGAGTAAGTGGAGGCAGTGCATGGGGTGATAAAATTGACCAGAATAGCTCTGAACCTTGAAGTCTCTAATAGCAATATCCTCTCTGGCCACAAGGTGATGACATTACTCCAGAAAAATCTGCCCATGCATTCAGGTGACTTTTCCTGTCCATTCCTTTCACCCTTTTAAACTTAATAATTCATTCGCTCTTTAATGCTTTCTCATCTCTAATGAAAATATAGAATGCTTTAATTTTTTTGTTGCATTATATTATGTTTTTGCTTGTTAAATCAGATGGGATACTTTCAGCTTTTCTCTTAAAAAATCGATAAGTTGCCTTATTTTTATGTGACCTGAAGTGTATCGTTTTTTATCCCCCGGAGAGTCAGCACCTCCTGCCATGGATATTAGTGTCGGCCAAGTGTGCTGTGCAGGCTGCTTAAGCAAATGACAGCAGATTTCAATGACTTGCCCAGGACTACCTGCTGGTTTTTAACTTACTGGACTACTTTTGTCATTTAAGAAGCCGAGGGGAAGAGAGCTTCAGCAGTCCTGGGCTTATTTTCAACTGAAGAGAATATGTGTGGATATGTTTAGGGGGTTGGCAGAAGAGAAAGAAGGTAGGAGAATCTGAATATTCTATCAATTCACTCTGGTATTTGTATTCAACAATTTATATTCACTAACATGTAGCTCAAACCCTTCTGGAATTCATCAAAATGAGATCACCACATAGAACTGTTATTTGATTAAATTATGACTTGACTTGAATGAGCCATCAACTGCACCTGGAGTCCTTGGTATGATGGTAGAATTTCATGGGCCTTAAGAACAAGCTTGACCCAAGTCTCTCTGTGTACACAGCCTTGTCCTAGGAGGTTGGATGCAGAGTTGGAAAACACCAAACTAAAAGGGAACCACAGTGAACCGGCCTCACTTACCTGCTTGTCCAGGGCCTTGCTAATGTCATCCAAACTTGGGAAGACTACTTGGTCCATCTTGGCCAGAACACAGGCTATCTTGTTAAATAGGTTAGCCGCCAACAGGGCCTTAAAGCAGCACAGCAGAAACACGTCATTCCTGCAGTCACAATATCAATGGACATCCACTCTTTATCAGTGTAGCACGACTGCTCTTCTGGCTGTGATGTACAGCACCCAGCAGAGTGCCACTCTGGGCACCAGAAAAACGCCAGCATCAGGACTGCTGACACGTGCAGAGCCCTGCTACTCCCAGGGCTTTTGACACTGTCCCGTGATGTGGGTGAGGAAAGGAATCTCTCAGGGCAGTCTGCACACAGTGAATGGACAGGTGGGATGGGAGGGATAGGGAGTTAGATCTAATAATAAGGCTGACTTGCAGGTCCTGTTCTGCCACTTAGCAACCATCGTGGTCCTCAGTGGGCTCCACAATCCTCTGTGTTTTCATCTGAAAGCAGAAATAATGATAGCCCCTCTCCCACAGGGGTGCTGTGAAGATGACAGGAGAAACTAACTGCTTGTGAGAGCTGGTGAGGGCACTGTGAAAATTACGGAGTGCTCTCTGAACGTACGAGGTTGTCAGGAACCTTGGGCCAGGCCCTCTAGACTCAGATTCTAGCCCTGGGTCTGCCACTGACTCCATGAGTCCCTGGGCCTTTCATCTGGCCTCTCACAGCCTGGAGTAGAGCAGTGGTTCTCCAGCTGCGTCTGACTGAGCCTAAGGCTCGCCTGCCGGAGTAGTTCTGGCTTCTTCTGTTCCATGTCACAGACTACCATGGAATATTTTTGTTTGAAGAAAAGTCTCCATGGCATAGAGCAGAGTTAAAAATCACTTGCCTGTGTAGACTGTGTGCCCTCTAGCGGGATTCGGGGGACATTACCTTGAGGAAATCAGGAGTGGGTTAGGTGACTAGTGAGGAAAGTGGTCAGGGAAGGGAGCAGAGCAGATACAGGCTGGAGCAGAGAGAAAGCCTGTGCCTGAGGTGCCCCTCCTGAGATGTCCAGAGTGATGGAGGGGATGTCATGGATGTGACTGGGGGTGGGGCCAGATGGGAGAGGGCGGGGCCAGATGGGACAGGGCCTTGCCGAACAGAACAAGGAGTGTGTGCTTCTACTTCAGTTAACTCTTCAGAATCCTGCCAGGTAGAAATGGTACCTATTGGTGCTGATTTGCAGATGGGGAAACTGAGACACAGAAAGGCTGAGTGATGTCCCTGGGGTTATAGTGCTTTTCTTTCAGAAAGCCAGGCCAAGCACACAGGCGGAGCCTTCTCAATATTGTGTCTTTCTGCTAGGTCTTACCATCGAAAGTGATGGGCAAGTTGCAGTCAGATTTCTAAAAATGAAAATATATCATTCTTTTTCTTAGGAAATTAGCATTAAAATCAGGAGTCAAGACAAAATAACTTCTACAGCACATACCAGTTACAAGACACGGAGGCTTCTGAGATCAGAGACCTTCAGTGGCCGATTGCAGTCAACACCTCACAGGAACATAGGGGATGTAGGATCCCTATAGACCAGCTGGAATTCCCCCTATATTTTTTGGCTCAAAAAGAAGTCACTGCAACTGCAGAAAAGCTGTTCCCTTACCTAATAATGTGCATGTCCATCAAGGACCTAAATCTAGAGAAGGCAAATGTCCTCTTTTCTCTGGAAAAGCACAAGGCTACATTTTGGACCAGACATGGCTTTCTTTCACATTGTAATGAATGAGTTTCTCATCTTACATTCTTGTAGTCTAGGATTCTGTCCCACTCACTGAAAACATTATTGTCTCGGATGCTGACCATACCTTGAAAGGCACTGACATGGATAATTTGAGTCCCAACAGATCCATTAAGAGGATGGTTGTCACGGATGTTCTGGAGAAAACCAAGCAACAATGAGAAAAGTTGAAAGTTCAGAGTTCCTACTTGGCCCATGCCTTGCAGGTTTTAGAGGTACCCACAGGAAATTTGAGGAGGTTGCCCTTAATTATCACTTTTTTAAATGCTTCTGCTAAAGGAGGACTAGACAGGTTGAACTCTGTCCATCCTTACTCACTATCATGGCTAGGGATGGGGTTAGGAGGAAGACCACAAGGATAGAAGATGCAAACTGAAATGGAAACAAATATCAGGGCATTTTTGCCTTGGCTTCAGGTGAACTCAGAGTCCAGAGCCCCAAGCCCTGCTGGGGCTGGACCCTTCTTTAACTGATCTCTAACTCCCGTCATCTTTCATGGCATGGGGGACCCAGTGTATCAGGAGACTGTCACTCAGTATGGTTGATATGCTGGCTACTCAGGAGGCAAAGCTTTATATAGTTCAGTCAAAGATACCTTTTGCTTCACTCTACATGTATTGCTAATCACTGGGCTAAATATTAGGCAGCCTGCCCAGCCACTTGATGCGCACCTGGGGAAGGACCATCTCAGGCCAAATTGTAAAATAAGTGATGAGAACTCAGTTTCTCAGTCTTCTATTTCTGTACCTTCCCCTCTCTTTCCAACCATTTGAGACTCCCTCTCTGCCCTCTCCGGAAACTGATATCCTCCTGATTTCCTTTCCTCTAGATTCTCCACTTTGCCTGAGAATAAAAGACCATGAACCACTTATTTGCACTTTATTTTGAAATAGATTATGCTAATTAAATGTGACTAATTATTGGAATATTTGCAGTTAATAATTTCTTCTCAGTGTGGCCTACCCTGCTTGTTGAGGGAATTTTAATCATCAGAGAGTAAGTCAGAGAGAATTGGTGGGAGCAGAAACAGGACAAGGTGAGAAAGTCCACAATGAATGTTTCCCTACGTTCCGTCCTCATCCTCATCTGGTCTACTGAAGGCTCAGGAACTCCCCTTCTCCCCCACCCCACAATATCCCACACAACATCCCACATGTAACGAAAGCAAACAAAGGCGAGATACATATACAAAAGAAAAGAAAACAGCTACTCTATGAATAATCATCATGATACTGCAAGGCTAATAGAGGAAATATATGAGCTGCAAATAGCAACACTATGTTATGAAACTATTAGGGTTGGTATATATTAAATATGTCTGAAACTTTCCTTCACTGGAAATTTGTAAATAAGACAAGTCTAGGAAGAGAGGACCCTAAAATATGAATATCTACGTAACCCCCAAGGATTCTAGACCTTTAAGATCTTAGTTATTACCTCCTTTGGGAGAGACTCTTTGTTCAGACGTCTGTTCCAAAACAGAGAGGCTATGTTTTTTCGAATTAATATTTGAAAATTCTAAATTCTACTTGAGTTTAATTTGAAGAGTCCATGGGGAAAAAAGAACTTCTCCATGGCTATTTTGGTTCTGAGAACATAATCACCTACATTTGAAATTAGAAAATATACTTACAAGGTGTTTCATGGTGTCTCATGCCCCACGCAACAGCATGCATAGGAGAATTTTCCATGTCCCATTTATTTTCTAAATCTGGTTTATATAGTCCTATGCCTTTCAACTATTGCCATGATAAGGGGTTCTGGGTAGTTTCCTGTGATCTGGATACCATTTAGGGAGGAAAAAAGGCAAGTTTATGTAATCACAGTTATTGCTTTTCTTTAACTACATCTGAGTATTTCTCTTTACCCTGATACTAAGGTAAACATTGGTTCCAAGGTAAACATGTCATATGAGCAAGTCTTTGTGGGCTGGTATGCCCATGACCTTAGCAACTAAGGTGAACATTGCAAACATTGATCTCACAAAATGGTTCTGATAAAAAAATCAATGAGCTCACTGTTTCTACTTCTCAGTTCCCTAAAAGTGTTTTTACTAACAGTGTGGGTGATTGAGACAAACCTCATGAAACCAAAATAGACAGCCTGCACTGCACAATTAGACTGATTGAAAAGCAATCTGGTCTCGCTCTTCATCCAAACCAAAAATCATGTGGTGGGTCCTGCGCTGCCCTCTGTCTACCCACCAAGCTGACCTAATTTCACGTCTTCAAACATCCACCCTGGTGGACTTTCCGGATGTCCTGATATTTTGCTCCTGCTACATGGTTTGTTTCTCTCCTCTGACCTCTTATTTCAGGGCACGTTTTTCCATAAAGAACATTTTGACCAGCCCTGGAAGTCCTGAGACATAGGAAAATATTGCCTTTATATAATAAGTCAAGAATCAATTCAGGCCTTTTCATACATTATCTGTTTTTTGGTTTTTTTTTTCCCTCAAGCTCTGACTGGTGGTGGCCCAGCTACCTGGATCAAATTCCAGAAGACCAGAACCAAACAGATACTTCTTCTGAGAACATGTGCTCTGTATGGGCAAGTCTGGGCACTGGAATGACCCAGGGAGGAAAAACAGACAGCTCAGTCCTTACAGTGCTCAATAAAAATTGGCCACAGGAACGTCAAGTAATTGCATTTTGGGGGCTATACGTCACCCAGGGCTCAGATAATATCATACTCATATCTCTATTGCTCTCAGTAATTCAAAAACACCATGCACAGACCACAAACTCAATAGTTATTGAATTATTAATGAAGTTATTAAAGAAGTTGGAATCATCACAGTTCCATGCCTGTACCTTACTTTGGCTGTTTATATTTTTTATTGTGTTATATCTATTTGTACAGTTGGTCTGGTCAGGATGTTAAATTGGACATTTATGTCACTTGATTATCAATTTTGTGAGGTTAGAGACTTTGTTTTGTTCTCTGCTGTAGTTCTAGTGTCTAATATTTAAAACAGTACCTGACACAGAGTAGGTTTTGTTTTGTTTTTTTGAGGTGGAGTCTCACTCTGTCACCCAGGCTGGAGTGCAGTGGCCTGATGTTGGCTCACTGCAACCTTTGCCTCCCAGGTTCAAGCAATTCTCCTGCCTCAGCCTCCTGAGTAGCTGGGATTACAGGCACGCGCCACCACACCCAGCTAATTTTTTGTATCTTTAGTAGAGACAGGGTTTCACCATGTTGGCCAGGTTGGTTTCAAACTCCTGACCTCATGATCTGCCCGCCGCAGCCTCCCAAAGTGCTGGGATTACAGGCGTGAGCCACTGCATCCGACCACACAGAGTAGGTTTTTAAAAATATCTATGTTAAGTGAATAAATGAACAGATTGCACTGATGGCATACTATTCATCTCTGAACCTCCTGGAGTACTTAGCAGTGGCTGGTACATAGTCAGTGCACAGTAAATATCTGTTGAATTTAATGGCAAATAATGGAATCAAGTATGACAATATGAATGAGGAAGACAATTAAAACCTGAACAGCATAGCATGTACAGGGAAAAATGATCCTCTTTATAAACTCCAGTATGGGTCAATTGTAAGGTTGGCAGAGAGACATCATTAATATTTTTGTTCTTGGATTTGAGGGTAGGAGGTGAAGAAAAAGGAAAATGGAAGTCAGGTGTCTACAAAGTTGTTTGCCATTTATCTTGCATCCTGGAACCTTTGACAAGAAAAAGACTCTTGCTGGATCCCTGGTTCTATTCTGCGTTTGCTAAACATGCTTTGATCTTCTCCTTAATGTACTTATTGCCTGCTGTGAACCAGAAACTTCCTCATCCTTATTTCACACTTACTAATTTCATCCTGAAATGCAGGCTTCTATATTTATCCCTGTAATAGTACTGCTATTTCCCTAGTCTTTCCACCTTTGCAGAACTCCGTGGGCATCACAACCAAGGAATTATTTTTTTAATTAGTAAACGTTGCCCATGCAAAACTATGTACTTGTATTTTCATATACTTGTATTTGTTTGTTTTTGTTTGTTTGTTTGTTTGTTTGTTTTTGAGATGGAGTCTCGGTCTGTTGTCTAGGCTAGAGTGAATCTCGGCTTACTGCAACCTCCACCTTCCGGGTTTAAGCGATTCTCCTGCCTCAGCCTCCCGAGTAGCTGGGATTACAGGGACGGGACCACACCTGGCTAATTTTGTATTTTTAGTAGAGACAGGGTTTCGCCATGTTTGCCAGGCTGGTCGCGAACTCCTGACCTCAGGTGATCCACCCACCTCGGCCTCCGAAAGTGCTGCGATTACAGGCGTGAGCCACTGTGCCTGGCCCATATACTTGTATTTCTTCCCTAATCTCTAAGCAAATGAAAAATGTAAGTCAGTAACCCAATCACATCATCATGGCCCACATACAAACTCTCCTTCTCATATTCTTGTTTGGTTTGGTTTGATTGTTTTTCATTAGCTCTTTCCATTCAGTCTGATACACATGAGGACGCCTGGCCTTCTTCATGCATGTGCTACTTATTTTCCATCTCTATATTCAATTATGATTATATTCATTTGTTTTCTATGGCTCTTTTCAACCCTCTCCCTCTTCTACCCTGCGGTTCTTCCTCTCTCACCTTCTTCGCCTCCTGCATTTCTATATACATCCAGGAACCCAGGACTCCTGCCTTCCAGGACACCAACTGCCCTGATCCTGCTGTGCTCCTGTTAGCTCTTCTCCTTCTGGCTCAGTTTCCCTGGACGTTTCTGTGCCTTTTCTTTTGTCCTTAATGCTTTCTCTAAAGCAGGAACCTCTGAGTAGGCACAGTATTTTAGCACCCATTATCTTGCGGTGTCTTGTATCTATCCTGAGCTACTTATTTTTCTCTCTATGTGTACCCAGTCTTAACGGCTTGATTTACCCCACTTCTTTCTGAAGTTCATTCCAGGTAAATTGGCAGCCAGGGTTCCCAGCCCACCCCATCTTGTTAGGCAGCTGATACAGTCTTTTACAAAGCTGAATTCTCTTATTTCTAATGTTTTTATTCAGTTGAAAACTTCAAACAGCCTGATCACTTTTTTTTTTCTCTCCAAATGAAAAGCAGCCAGCCTTTGGCTCCCTTGCTTCCATGAAGGCATCCGAATAGTGTCGCACCCAAGTCAAGGCTTTGGTAACATTTCAGTGATCTGCCTAACTTTCAGGAATGTGTTGATCAGCAATCTGATTGGGGCAGGATCTTGGAAGCTCTGACTCATGAGATGACACAGCCGTGCCTATTGTCTTATTGGAGTACATTCTGGGAGCTGAGGGTTGTAACCTTGGCAAAGCTGCCATTTCAGAGAAGGGAAGGAAGTGGCCCTCAGCTTGGGCAGTAGGACATGCCTAGAAGGGGTTGAGGAAGCTATCTGCTAGCATGTAATAACCCGTGAAAGAAAACTGGGAGACAGGAAAAGGGGACAAGATCCCCTTCCTTAGTTCCCTTATAACATCCCCAATATGCTATTATGAGTTAGATGTCTTGTTATCAGAGATCAGTACTCCCACTACTTAGGAGATTCTTGCCTCAAAGAAACTTTGGGTTTCCAGGAAATTGTTGCAAGATATATGTTCTCATTATAACACATGTGCATGAAGCAACTTCTGCACATACTCAGTCATGATCTACTCATTCCCCCAACAGATACTATTCACATGCAATGTTTCCCTTGTTTTCTATCATGTGTTCCTAAGGCTGCCTCCTGTACTCCACTTTTGGTGGTCAAATTTAGGCTGAGTGGATGATGCATTAATTCATTATTATCTCTTATGTAGGGGAGAATGGGGTGTGGTCACTAGCTTTCCGGATGGTGTCCAAGGATACTTGCTTTCAGGAATTCATATCCTTGTATAGGTCCCACTCACTCTGAATAGAGTTGACCTGTGCAACCAATGGGATATTGTGGAGATAATGGTATGGAACTTTCTAGGTTAGTTCATAAAAGACATTTGTGACTTCTCCCTTGTACATTCATGGATCGTTCGCTTTGGAGGAACCAGCTGCCATGTTTTAAGATGCTCAAGTAGGCTCATGGAGAGGTCTATGTAGCAAGAAACTGAAACCTTCTGCTAAGAGCAATGTGAGGAGCCATCTTGGAAGCAGATCTGCCAGCCCCAGTCAAGCCTTCAGAGGACTGCAGCCCAGGGCACCATCTTGACTAAAACCCAATGAACTAGTCCAGCTGGAACCACCCAGCTAAGCCCTCCTGGATTCCTGACTCTCAAAAACTGGGTAATGTAATACATGTTAATTGTGTTCATGTTTTGGATAATTTATTATGCCATAAGAGAATTTATTTATTTATTTATTTATTTATTTATTTATTTATTTATTATTTATTATGCTAATTTTTAAAAAACTGAGGTTAAATTCATATAAAATAAATTAACTATTTTGAGGTGACAATTCATTGGCGTTTAGCACAGTCAACAAGTTGTGCAACATCATGTCTGTCTAGCTCTGGAACATTTTCATCACCCCGAAAGGAAACTTGATAATCATTAAGCAGTTACTTTCATTCTTCCTTCCCTCAGACTTTGGCACACACCGATCAGCTTTCTGTCTGCATGGATTTACCTATTCTGTGTATTTTATCAAGTGGAATCATACAATATATATCCTTTTGTGTCTGGATTTTTTTACTTAACATAGTGTGTTTTCAAGTTTCATTCACATGGCAATATCAGTGCTTCATTCCACTTTATCGCTGAACACTATTGCTTTGTATGCATATGTCATAGTTTGTTTACCCATCGATTTGTTGATGAACATTTGGATTGCTTCTACTTTTTGGCTATTGTGAATAGTGCTGCTATGAACATGTGTGTACATGTATGTATTTGGGTACTTGCTTTCAAATTTGTGTATACCCAAATTCTTTTGGGTATGTACACAGTCAGGAGAGTGGAATTTCTGGGTCCTATGGTAATTTTATGTTTAGCTGTTTGAGGAATCATCAAACCATCCTCATCAAAACTTATTTTTTTGATTATATCCATCCTAGTGGGGGTAAGATGGTACCCCATTGTGGTTTGGATTTGCATTTTCCTAATGAAGAAATAAGTTATTTAAAACTTATTCCAAATTTATGTTATGAAGGCATAAATTTGGTCCATAGGAGAAATAATACATTGAAGTGTCCCAGTCATTAACTCATTAATTAACTCACTTTTTGAACAAACATTCCTTGAGCATCTTCTACAGAATAGGTCCTGGGGGTTGTGGAGTTCTCAAAGTTGAATGAAACAAAGTCTTTTCCCCTAAAGAGCCTTCTGTCAATGAGGGGAGATGAGATGTATATCATAGCAGAGACTTGTCATCTATTCCAACTGTAATTTGTTTTGAAACGGACATGGGGAAGCATTAGAGAACTTAACCTCACATTAAGGAAAGCAGATTTAAGACTTGCCTGGGATCCAGAAGCCAAGCTTCTGAGAGTTCGTGAACCAACATTGCCAACTTCATGATTTTGTCCAGGGCTAAACCCTCCCAGGCTGAGTAAGTGAGCACTTGCCATGGCTCCCACCCCTTCCCTTTTGCTTTTCGGCCGTTTTGGGTTCCCAGGGCGGCCTGGCTTTCCCTCTCCTGGAGGACAGCCCAGTTGGCAATACAACTGCTTTGCTTGTATCCTAAGTTTAGGATTGGGGGAGTTGGTAGGAGAGAGGATTGGATTTTGTTTTGTTTTGTTTTTCTTTTTTTTTTTGGCCTTTCAACTCTCAATTTCAAACCCCGAGCCTGGACTTTGAGTCAGGCTTCATTCATTTTGCCCCTGGCATCAATAACAGTCTTTGCCTGTGCCAAGAATGACCCCTGCCTGTTCTGGTGCTGCCATATTTCTTTACATTCCTTCGCTGAGACAGATTGGGAAGTGTAACATCTTCTTGGACTCAAGTTGAACTTGGCATTTTACTGGATTATACTGATCACCACCAGGCCTTCATTTGTTCTCTCTCTCTTCTGGCTAGAGTCTACAAGTCCTACACAGCCTACCCTGTATCTTTTATGATATTATCTTCTTTTGTTTGCTGGGTTTGCTTTTTTGCCTTTCCAATGGATTCATTTCATTTTAACAAATATATCAAAGTATGTACAATGTGCCAGACACTATAATAGTATTGAGGAGACAGAAATGAACACGTTAGACCTGGTCCCTGACCTGATGCTGCTGACAGCCTACTAAGGAGTATGGCATCCATTTATTCAATTGATCATTTACCCAACAAATGTTTATTGAGTTCTTACTGTGAGCTAAGTGGAATTCTAGGTGTTAGGAACACAATGGTGAGCTACATAGATTTGATCCTTCATGTCAAGGAATTCTTAGTTTGTGGAGGAGGTAAGAACTTAGTACATAAACATGTCTGTTATCTACTCCTGCTCCATGTCTTTACTTCCTTCCATATGCAGCTTAAATTCTGTGGCCAATTACCTTCCTGTGTTATAATCACTCTCTTGAACATACCCCCCACTCCCTTGTCCCATTCTTGCTTCAGTGAACTCTCTTAATTAAACCACATCGTTGCCTACTTGGTGGCTATGCTGAGTGGTCTAGCTTTAAATTCACATTCACTTACCTCTAGGGTGAACTTAAAACTCACAGGAAATCATACTGTATTTTTCAAGTCCAATCACACTGTTATTCTGCCAGACAACTATTGCATGTTTTTCGTCTCTCCCCAAACTTTCGATATCTCTCCCCCATCCTCATTCTCAGATGACAGTCTTGTGTGGTTTGTGGTGTTTAGCTTGATTCCTGAGTTTTCAACATATTCCTTGTATTGCAGGGGGCAGAAGTCTCAAAACTCTATTTTCCAAACTGTTGTCAGCTGCTTCCCAGTTAGCATCTGCCAAGGAGACCCTGACACAGATTAGAAAGCAGGAGGAGGAGAGAAATCATTCTTATTCTGGATTTGACAATGGCAGCTGCCTGCAGGCAACTGCAGCTGCCAGCCACACCAGCATTTCCAGCACCTACAGAGGAGGTAGCTCCTGCTCAGCACTGGCAGCAGTTTAGCCTGCAAGTCGCTGGTCGCCTTACAGGTCCCCTCTCTCCCATTGTCTTCTTCAGTACTTCCAGCCTTTTGCACCCAATTCCTTCCATTAAAATTCTCTCTGCTTGAGAATGTTTCATGTTTTTCAAATTGGTCACTGATTGATAAAACTTGTTCCTTATTTCATTGAGAATATGGAAGCTATCTGAAAACAACTTCCATATCCTCCTACCACCATGTCTACCCACCTTCCAGCATCTGTGTGTAAACTCTAGCTTCTCTCTTATTTCTTAGGACTGGCTGTCTGCGTTCCTAGCCCAGTTTCCACCTCTGCATTGATCCTAGACCTTATTGCTTCTGGCTCACTCATGCATTTCTATCATAATCAATTTCTTTTCCCTGCATTGCCTATTTTTTTGCTTCTTTTCCAGATCATTCCTGTGAGCAAAAACGTCTGCGTTTTGCCTCCCACATTCAAACAAAATAAAATGACAATAATGATAGAAATAAAACAGAAAAAAATTCCTCTCCTTTCTGCACTTCCCACCCTAAGTACTACCCTCTTTTCTATTCTTCCATTAGCAGCAGAATCCCTTGAAAGAGTGGTTCCTACTGTCTCCTCCTGGTTTCCCTTGAACCTACTCCAATCAGGCTTAAGCTTGAACAGTCCACTGAAATTGCCCTAAATACATCTAATGACCTCCACAATACTAAATGCAATGGTCAATTCTCAGCCCCACTCTTCCTTGACCAACCAGCAGTCTTTGACACAGCTGAGTCCCCTCCAACCCTTCAATGGGCCTCCAGAACACCACACGTGTGTGGCTTTGCTGTATCCTTCTGACCACTCCTTCTGCTTTACATCTTCCCAATCCCAAGTTAAGGAGTGTCCTCAACCTTAGCTCCTGGGCCTCTCCTCTCTTCTGTCTCTATTTAGCTCATTTCCTGATTGCATTCAGTGTCATGGTTTTAAATATAATCTCTATGCTGACAACTTCCAATATACATTTCCAGCCCAGGTCTCTTTCTTAAGCTCTAGACTCATATGTCTAATGTTCTCCTTGATGTCTAATGATCTAAAAATCAGCCTGTTCAAAAGTGATCTCCAATTGTTCCACCCCCCACAAAGCTGCTGCATCATAGGCAGCAGGTCTTTCTTATCTCAGGGAATGGAAGCACTATGACATTGGAACCATCTCCACTCTGTTTCCCACCTGATTTGGCTGTGTCCCCACCCAAATCTCACCTTGAACTGTAATAACGGTGGGGCCAGGTGGAGATTATTGAATCCTGGGGGCGGTTTCCCCCATACTTTTCTTGTGGTAGTGAATAAGTCTCACGAGGCCTGGTGGTTTTATAAATGGGAGTTCCCCTGCACAAGCGCTCTTGCCTGCTACCATGTAAGGCATGCCTTTGCTCTTTCTGCTTCTGCCATGATTGTGAGGCCTCCCCAGCCATGTAGAACTGTGAGTCGGTTAAACCTCTTTCCTTTATAAATTACCCGTCTCGGGTATGTCTTTATTAGCAGCGTGAGAACAGACTAACACACCACCCATATCCACGGTATCAGGAGATCTCCCCAGCCCTACCTTCAAAATATATACAGGATTAAATAACTTCTCATCAACTCTACTGCTTCTACCCTTATTTAATCCACCCCCATCTCTTACCCAGAATATTTTGAAAGTCTCTTAACAGGTGTTTGCCAGAGTGCCCTTTTTAAACTGTAAGGCAGATCATGTCACTCCCCTGATTCAAACCCAGCTTAGCTTCCCATCTCACTCAGCAGAAAAGCCACATGAGCCGCATGGCCTACCAGGTCCCACACCCACAGAGTCAGGCCTCCACTTCCTCTGCCTTCACCACCTGCTACTTCTCCTCTGCACCCTCAGCTCCTGTTTTCCTGGCTTCTTTGCTATTCTTTACCTGGGGCTTTTGCATATTCTGTTCCACCCATCAGAATAGTTCCCCTCAGGAATTCTTTTCCTTCTTCTCTACTGTTTTTTTAGGTCTTTATAAAAATGTAACTTCAATTAGGCCTCCCGGGGGGGGGGGGGCCTATCGAAAACTGCAAATGGCATCCTTAACCCTGACATCTCTATCCCTGTTCCCTGCTTTGTTTTTCTCTCGCACACCGAATGTAACCTAACATACTATGTGTTTCACCTACGGATTCCTTTGCTTATACTCTTGCCTTTCACTGGGATGTAAGCTCATGAAGATAGGGGCTTTGTCTACTCAGCTTCCTGCTTTAGCCCTAGCCCATAACACCATGCAGAGCACCTAAGAGAAATTCAATAATTGTGAATGAAGGAGCAAATAATTAAAAGGTGCCTCAAGCAAAAGAAGAGTGTCATGAGAGAGAATAGCAGTCAGGACCCACTTTAGATATGGTGGGTGTGGGGGAGGTGGGAGGAGCCAGGCCCTCTGGCAAGTGGATTTTAAGATAAGACTTTAGGAGTGTGGGTTGGGGAATAAAAAGTAGCTTGATCCCCTGGTTTGGTTTGCTGGGCAATGAGAGGTTTCCCAGGATGTAGGACTTTCAACGCTAAAAGGAAAGTGCCAGGCAAACCAGGATGAATTGGTGACTTTAGGAGAAGGGGAAGAGAATGTCCCTGGTGGAGGGTGGGACAAGTTCAAGTACTCTGCTGGAAAAGCCTTGGGCCAGGCTAGGCAGAGCCCTGTAGGGTGCGGCAGCAGTGTTTTCTATCACCTGTGCAATGGGAGGTCACCAGAGGGTTTTTGTAGAACCCTTTCTAGCTCTCATGTGGAGAATGGGTTGGAGCCCAGTAAGAGAGAAGCGTGGGGACCTGTTTTCTCCAGGGGAGGAAGGTCGTGAAAGGTGGTTTGGGTTCTGTGAAGACCTAGTCAGATTCACCCTAGGGGATTGGGAGGGGGCCAAGGTTGAGTTATTGCTTCCTTATCTCTAGGTGCTGGGAAGAGTGGGCAGGCTCTGAATCTACCTATTATAATTTTGTTTAATACCAGCACTTACTGCAAATTGCAAAGTAGGTGAGATTGGAGTGGTTTTTTGATAAAGAGAGAGCTTGTCAAGGGGAATTTCTGAGCCATTTTCCACATCAACTCAATAGAGGTGTTAATCCTCAATCTGGATAACAGAATAATTCAACTACCGACTTTGGCTTTAAACTCCACTGCAGATTAACCAACTGTCAAGGACCTCAGCTGCCAGCAGACAGGCCTCGATGACGAAGAATGTCAGACACCCATGGCAGGCACCGCGGACACTTCAGGCCTGACTCCTCCCCGTGGAAGGCACAGGGGCAGTGCTAGTGAACTTCTGGATGGCCCTGGGTAGTTGATTGCTGGCTGCTACCATATCCCAACAGGGCAGGAAGAAACCTGTTTTGTGCCAGATGACAGGGTGGGATTTCCTGGTTTTGACTCTTTAAGACATAAATTGTGATCTAGAAAGAGACTGGCCTGCACAGGAGCATGATCAAAACAGTTTTGTTCTTCTAAAAATAAATTTTAAACAGAATGGCAAAATTATTAAGCATCTTGAAAATTGAGTTGACTTTAGTGCTCTCACATGCTATGATTATTTTTGCATAATGTCTCCTGTTATTTTCCTATGCAAATTTATCTATTAACATAGTTTCTATTAGTGAAAGTATATCCTTATTTCTTTTATTATGTATTTCTATTACTCATTCACATTCTGATAGAAAATAGGGTTACTTTTTCTAATTATACACATAACTTTGCAAAGAACATCTTTGTGTGAAAACAATGTTATTGTTTTGAATTATTTCCTTAAGATTAACTCTTAGAAGTAAATCTAAGTCCAACTTTTTAAACACAATATAATACATGTATATCATCACTGCCACATTGCTTTCTAAAGTATTAAATTTAACTTCTTGTAGTATATGAGTATGTAAATTTTGTAATAACAATTTCTTTTATTTTTCAGTTTTGTAATTTAGTAGTTATGACATCACATCTCATCTTTGTTTCAATTTTATTTCCTTGATTACTGATGAGATCAAATATTTTTTCATAAAATCCCTGTCTTCTGTTCTTTATTTCTTCCTTTCCTGGCTAGTGCAATTTGCAATTCTTGTATGAGCCTCTTCTTTCCGATGGGTCTACCAGAAGTTTTATCTAGTAGGATTATTGAAGGCATTGATTACTCAGAACAATGCTGGTGAGTAGTCATGGGCTTGAGTTTGATGTCATTAACTGCCTGGCTTTGAATGCTGACTCTGACATTTGAATGCTAACGAAACATAGAAACGTCATTTTGCCAAGAGTAAGTGGGATTGGAGACACCACTGTGGCTGTCTTTGGAAAATGCCACCTGTCACATTAATCATTTTCTTTTTTCTTTTCTTTTTAAAAATAGACATGCAGTCTCACTATGTTGCTCAGCTTGGTCTCAAATTCCTGAGCTCAAACAATCCTCCCACCTTGGCCTCCCAAAGTGCTGAGATTACAGGCGTGAGCCACCACACCAGGCCTATAACTGTAGCTTTTGAATATTATTTTTCTCTCCCTTTTTCTTATTTTTCAAATTTGTCTTGTTTATTCTTGCTCATTTATTTTTCCATATGAATTTTAGAACCGTCTTATCAAGGGCTTTTGACTGGCAATGCATTAGACTTATTAACTAAATTGGGGGATAACCAACAAATCATTTTCTATTTGTAAATTTGCCAAGCCTTTTCTTTCTCTTTGTTTCTGCTTACCGTCCCTTAACTGTAGCACGCCATTCCCAAAGCAGCCACAAGGTGGGTGTAGGAGCAAGGAAGGTGAACCTCAGGCCCTTTTTGGTGTTTCTTGAGACCTGGCACGAGGTACAAGGGTGAGTTTGCTAGACAGAATGAGGCTACAATTATCTACACTTATTTGGCCTAGCTTACAGACATTTCATTTTCATTTTCTTTGGATAAATGAAGCGCAATCGTTCCCCATTTAATTATTTATTTATTTATTTATTTGTTTATGAGATGAAGTCTTGCTCTGTCGCCCAGGCTGGAGTACAGTGGTGCAATCTTGGCTCACTGCAACCTCTGCCTTCTGGGTTCAAGCAATTCTCCCACCTCAGCCTCCCGAGTAGCTGGGATTACAGGGGTGCACTACCATGCCTGGCTAATTTTTGTAGTTTTTGATAGAGACGGGGTTTTACCATATTGGCCAGGCTGGTCTCGAAATCCTGACCTCAAGTGATCCACCCGTCTCAGCCTCCCAGAGTGTTGGGATTATAGGAATGAGCCACTGTGCCCAGCCTCTTTCTTTTATAGATGACAAAGTAAAGCCCTCAGAAGAGAGACAACCTGTCTACAAGGAGGACACAGAGCCCATGTCCTCTTGTATCAAGGTTACTCTTTTCTACACTATCCAAAAAGAATAAAAAACAAGTGGAAATGAAATCCAAAGCAATGGCTGGAAAATGGGTGCAGGACCATCATCCCCATGTTCAGAATCCTGGCCTCAGCCTCCACGTGCCTCTCAGCTCTGTGTAGGTAGTTACCAAGCCGGGCCATTGTCCTTCATGGTATATCTCACATCTATCTTTCCTCTCCTCACAATATCATCTCCATCTCACCTCTGACTGGTATCCAGGACCCCAGTTTTCCCCTCCAGCCCATCCCCTTCGCTAGGGTAAAAATTTTCATTAGTCAGAGGTGGGAAAATGGGGACAAACAAGGTTATTGTTTCCGGAATGAGATGCCTGGGGTTGAGCTAGCTGATGGGCCTTCAGAAGCAGGCTGGGCCTTCTGGGAACATTTTAGTGGGTCGATGGAAGAGATGTCAAGGGCATGCCCACCGCACCACTCCTGGCTCCTACTGGGACACCCACAAGGAGCCTCCTGAAATTTCTCCAAGGGGCTGGGAATTATTGTCTGTTGACTCCAGGGCACGGTCAGAGCAGGCAAGCAAGTTGGGGACAATCACCAGGCAGCTCCCGGCAGCGGCAGGCAGCACAGGGCAGCCCCTCCGGTGCCTATCTCGGAAAGGCTGCTGAAGAATGAGCAGCCACACTGGGGCTTGCTTTCCAAAATGACTGTTGCTGAGTCACTGTGGCAATGTGACCCTGGGCCACGCCTCTTGGCACCTGCTATTTTACTTCCGATAGCTTGAAGAAGAGAAATTAGAAGCCTCAGTGTTGCCTTATAAGGCAAATAGGGGCAATTCTTTGGGAAGGAAGGGCTGTGACTCAGGGAGGCCTTCAGAGGGGAGGGAGAAGTGGCTGCTCACAGATCAGAGGTTTGCATACACACACACACACACGTGCTCACGCATGAGCAGGGGACAAGCTTCCTTCACCCATTCTACATACATGTACACACTCTTTTGTCTTTTGTGAATTCTTCTCCTTTTAAACACACAGAACCTGGATTCACCTATACCAGTATGGTGGTATGGGGTAGCTGGGGGGATGTTTATTTCCCCCCTTCAGTAAGCAGCTCTGCATAAATTGTGCCTTGAGGAAGAAGACCTCAGATCTGAGGTTAGAAGGCCGCTGCTTGTGATGCGCTGAAGCTCAGAGGTCACCCCTCATCCGATTCTCCACACCATCCCTCAGAAAACCACCTCAGTGATCCAAAACAGGGACTTAGGTGTATGACTGAAGAGGTCCTGGACCTCCAGAGGTACAATTACCTGCTCCTTAGAAGCACTCCAGAGTTTATCAAAGCCTACTTCAGCTGGGGAAAGCTCTGGGCCTCCCCTCAGCAGCCACCCATGATGTCTGGTTGCTTGAGAAGCACCATGGTTGCTTCTCTAAGTCCCCTGCCAGCCCCACCTGCAGGAGCTGGGATTGGGATGGGTAAAGTTTCCATAGCTACTTTCTTAGTGTAGGAATCACTCCAAGGCCCTGCACACTATGTACTTGACACCTTTCATCTCAAATACTCCCTTTGCCTCTGTCTGGCTTGATTCAGTGTCTGGTCCATACCCTGTTTTCCAGGTCTATTCACTTAAGGCATACATCTGAGTCACCTGCCTCCCTCATGTCTAACACTGCCCTCCTTATGAGCAGCTATCCCAGGACAACAGAGGGGAAGGCGATGATGAGATAGACCATTCCGTCGCACCCTCAACCCCAAGCTACTAAGGCCATCAGGTTAGCCTCCTCCATCAGGAGAGGAAAATGACCTTGGATAGAATATTAAATATGAGTTGTACATTAAAAAAGAGAATCAGAGAGGCTATGTAGTTTATTGAAGGCCACATAGCTATTGTTTCTGTGCCTCCTTTCAAACCAAATAAACAATTTATTGACTGTTTCCTATGAATCTAACCCCATGCTAGCTTCTTTTGTCATCTCATTTAATTCTCATTATTATGGTTATTAGTTTAAGTGTGAGGAAACTTAGACTCATAAATTTTGCAGCTTACTCAAATTCTGATTCAATAGGGAGTCATTCTAACAGTTGTTAGAATTATGGAATTAGAGTTAAAGTTAGTATTATGAAATTAAAATATTAGATTTTATTTAAAATCAAAGTATTATGAAATTAAAATATTAGATTAGAAAACTCAGAACTTAAGTTTGACAGCTGCTCTGTACCTTGCATTTGGGAATTCAGATCTCATCCAAAAAAAAATTTTTTTTGAGAAGGTAGAGAGCTAGAATGTATTAGCAAATGCCCGCGTTTGCTGGGCCCCCATACCACCCCTTCCTCCTCTACAACCAGTCTGCACACACGCACACGCACACGCACCCCGCAGGTTTTCAACGTCAACTGCCATAGAGAAAAACATTCTCAGGGGGGCCAGTAACAGTCCCAACTTGTTCTCATATCAATGATGTCACCTGACCAAGAAGTCTACCCCAATTTGCTCACTGAATTAAATCAAAAATTGAGCAGCAGAGGTAGTTAGCTTCTGTTAGGGTATTTAATTTCAGAAACTAAACAGCCTGCTGGTAAATTTAATGTCATCACTTCTCATTACTTAGTTAAGAAAGATAAGTGCTGGAATAATCACTAAGTAGAGGCTTTTATTGTTCAAAGTAAAAATGCAATTTTGATCAAATAAAGTAACATTCCGGCTGGGTGCAGTGGCTCACGCCTGTAATCCCAGAACTTTGGGAGGCTGAGATGGTCTAATTGCTTGAGACCAGGAATTTGAGACCAGCCTGGCCATCATGGTGAAGCCCTGTCTCTACTAAAAATACAAAAATTATCTGGACGTGGTGGTGCAGCCACTCGGGAGGCTGAGGCGTGAGAATCACTTGAACGTGGCAGGCGGAGGTTGCAGTGAGCCAAGATTACACCACTGCACTCCAGCCTGGGTGACAGAGCAAGACACTCTTAAAAAATAATAATAACAACATTCCTTTTTAATGGTCTCATTTGCTAGGAACAATGTATTGGAAAAAATAATACATAAAGTAGAATATATTGTACATTTTGTAAACAAATGGGCATCAGTTCCATAACAATTATGTATCATTTATTTTTATTTTGACACAGTTACAAAGTTATACAAAAGTTGCAAGTAGAAGAGCTTTATTTTCCTTACTCATTTGAGTATAAATTGGCATCTTGACATCCATTATTCCTGAATATTTTTAATTTTTATGAATACATAATATTTGTATATATTTATGAGGAAGATGTGATATTTTGACACATATATGCAATGTGTAATGATTGAATCAGGGTAACTGGGATATCCATTACCTCAAGAATTTATTATTTCCCTATAATGGGAACATTCCAAATCCATTCCTCTAGTTATTTCAAAATATACAATAAATTATTGTTAACTGTACCTAAATATGCTATTGAACACTAGATCTTATTTCTACTATTTGACTGCATTTTTGTTCTATTACTGGACCCCTTTTTATCTTCACCTGTCCACTACCCTTCCCAGCCTCTGGTAACCATCATTCTACTCCCTACTTCCACAAGATCAATTTTTTTTTTAGATCCTAACTATGAGTGAGAACATGTGATATTTCTGTCTATGTCTGGCTTATTTTACTTAACATGATGTCCTCCTGTTCCATTCATTTTGTTACAAATAACAGGATTTCATTCATTTTTATGGTGCAATAATATTCCATTGGGTATATGTGCTACATTTTCTTGATCCATTCATCCACTGATGCACCCTTAGATTATTAACTCCATACCTTGACTATTGTGAATAGTGCTACAATAAACACGGGAGTGCAGATATCTCTTCAATATACTGATTTCATTTCTTTTCAATATGTACCCAACAGTGGGACTGTTGGATCATATGGGAGCTCTCATTTTAGTTTCTTGAGGAACAGCCATACTGTTTCTATACTGTATTAATTTACATTCCCACCAACAGTGTATAAGTATTCCCATTTCTTGGCATCCTTGTCAGAATCTTTATTTATTTATTTTTTATAAAAGACATTTTAACTGGAGTGAGATTATATCTCATGTGGTTTTGATTTGTATTTTTCTGATGATTAGTGCTGTTAAGCATTTTTTCATATACCTGTTGGCCATTTGTAAGTCCTCTTTTAAGAAATGTCTATTCAGATATTTTGCCTGTTTTTAATCAGATTATTTTATTTTTTGCTATGGAGTTGTTTGGGTTTCTTGTATATCTGGTTATTAATCCCTTGTCAGTTAAATAGTTTGCAAATATTTTCTTCCATTCTGTAGGCTGCTTCTTTGTTGATTGTTTCTTTTGCTGTACAGAAACTTTTTAGCTTGTTGTGACCCCATTTGTCCATTTTTTGCTTTAGTTGCCTGTGCTTTTGAGATCTTACTCAAAAAATCGTTGCCCAGATCAATGTCCTGAAGTATTTCCCCGATGTTTCCTTCTAGTAGTTTCATAGTTTCAGGTCTTACATTTAAGTATTTAATCCATTTTGGTTTGACTTTCATACATAGTAAGAGATAAGAATCTAGTTTCATTCTTCTGGACATTGATATCCAATTTTCCCAATACTATTGCAGAAGAGACTCTCCTTTCCCCAATGTATGTTCTTGGTGCCTTCATCAAAAACAAACTTGTTAGTTTGTTTGTAAATGTGTAGATTATTTCTGGATTCTCTGTTCTGTTCAGTTGGTCTATTGTCTGCTTTTATGCCAGTACCATGCTGGTTTTGTTACTGTAGCTTTGTAGCATAATTTGAAGTCAGGTAATGTGATGCCTCCAGTTTTGTTCTTTTTGCTCAGGATTACTTTGTCTACTCAGGGTCTTTTGCAGTTCCATACAAATTTTAGGATTTTTTTTCTATTTCCATAAAGAATGTCATTGGCATTTTGATAGGGATTGTGTTGAATCTGCAGATCACTTTCGGTAGTATGGACATTTTAACAATGTGGATTTTTCTAATCCATGAACACGGGGGCTATCTTTCTGTTTTTGTGTGTCCTTTTTAATAACTTTCATCAATGTTTTACAGTTTTTGTTGTAGAGATCTTTCACTGCTTTGGTTAAGTTTATTTCTAGGTTTGTTGTTGTTTTTTGGCAGCTATTGTTAATAGGATTGCTTTCTTGGTTTCTTTTTCAGATTGTTTGCTGTTGGCATATATAAATGCTATTGATTTTTTGTCTGTTGTTTTTGTATCCTGTAGCTTTACTGAATTTGTTTATCAGTGCTAATGGATTTTTTAGCTGAGTCTTCAGGTTTTTCTAAATGTAAGATTATATCATGTGCAAACAAGAATAATTTGACTTCTTCTTTCCTAATTTGGATACCTTTTATTTCGTTTTCTTGTTTAATTGCTCTGACTAGGGCTCTCCATACTATGTTCAAGAAAAGTGGTAAAAGTGGGCATCCTTGTCTTGTCTAGATCTTAAAGGAAAATATTTCAGTTTTCTCCATTAAGTATGACACTAGCTATGGGTTTCTTGTATATGGCCTTTATTATGTTGAGGTATGTTATTTTACACTCAGTTTCTTGAGATGATTTTTATTATGAAGGGATGCTGAATTTTATTAAATGCCATCTTGACATCTATTAAAATGATCATGTAGTTTTTGTCCTTCATTCTGTTAATATAATATATCATGTTTACTCATTTGCACATGTTGAACCATCTTTACATCCCAACTTTTTATTGTGCTGTTGAATTTGATTCCCTAGTATTTTATTGAAGATTTTTACATCTATGTTCATCAGAGATATTGACATTGAATTTGGTTTCCTACTATTTTATTGAGGATTTTTATATCTATGTTCATCAGAGATACTGACATATAGTTTTTCTTTTTGTTGTGTCTTTGTGTGGTTTTGGTATCAGGGTAATGCTGGCCTCACAGACTGAATTTGGAAGTATTCTTCCCTCCTTGGTTTTTTGGGAATTGTTTGAGTAGGTTTGTTATTAGTTCTTTAAATATTTGGTAGAATTCAGCAGTGAATCCATCCGGTCCCAGGTTTTTCTTTGATGGGAGACTTTTTATTACTGTTTCTAGCTCTTTACTTGTTATTGCTTTTTTCTTTTTTTCTTTTCTTTTTTTTTTTGCTCATTATCATTGGCCATCAGAGAAATGCAACTCAAAACCACAATGAGATACCATCTCACACCAGTGAGAATGGCGATCATTAAAAAATCAGGAAACAACAGGTGCTGGAGAGGATGTGGAGAAATAGGAACACTTTTACACTGTTGGTGGGATTGTAAACTAGTTCAACCATTATGGAAAACAGTATGGCGATTCCTCAAGGATCCAGAACAAGAAGTACCATATGACTCAGCCATCCCATTACTGGGTATATACTCAAAGGATTATAAATCATGCTGCTATAAAGACACACGCACACGTATGTTTATTGCAGCACTATTCACAATAGCAAAGACTTGGAATCAACCCAAATGTCCATCAGTGACAGACTGGATTAAGAAAATGTGGCACATATACACCATGGAATACTATGCAGCCATTAAAAAGGATGAGTTTGTGTCCTTTGTAGGGACATGGATGCAGCTGCAAACTATCATTCTCAGCAAACTATCGCAAGAACAGAAAACCAAACACCGCATGTTCTCACTCATAGGTGGGAACTGAACAATGAGATCACTTGGACTCGGGAAGGGGAACATCTCATCCCAGGGCCTATCATGTGGGGGGGGGAGGGATTGCATTGGGAGTTATACCTGATGTAAATGACAAGTTGATGGGTGCTGACGAGTTGATGGGTGCAGCACACCAACATGGCACAAGTATACATATGTAACAAACCTGCACGTTATGCACATGTACCCTAGAACTTAAAGTATTGTTTTTTTCAGTTTGTATTTCTTCATGGCTCAATATTGTTAGGTTTTATGTGTCTAGGAATTTATGCATTTCTTCTAGGTTTTCCAGTTCCTTGGTATACAGTTGTTCATAATAGTCTCTAATGATTCTTTGTATTTCTATGGTCTCAGTTGTTGTCTCCTTTTTTAAAATTTCTGATTTTATTTATTTAGATCTTCTCTCTTTTTTCTTTGTTTACTAAAAGTTTGTCAATTTTGTTTATGTTTTTCAAAATACCAACTTTTTATTTCATTGATCTTCTGTATTGATTTTTTAGTCTCAATTTTACTTATTTCTGCTCTGATCTTTATCATTTCTTTCCTCTTACTAACTTTGGGTTTGGTATGTTCTTGCTTTTCTAGTTCCTTGAGATTCGTCATTAGGTTGTTTATTTAAACTTTCTCCTTTTTTGATATAGGTACTTATTATCTACTTTTTTGATATACGTACTATAAACTTCTCT
This sequence comes from Mandrillus leucophaeus, assembly GCF_000951045.1. NCBI lineage: Eukaryota > Metazoa > Chordata > Mammalia > Primates > Cercopithecidae > Mandrillus > Mandrillus leucophaeus. The sequence goes on along the minus strand of NW_012102909.1, from coordinate 1,337,818 downwards.
CTTAGTATTGCTTTTGCTGTATCCCATAGATTTGGGGATGTTTTATTTCCACTTTCATAGTTTTAAGAAATTCTAAAATTTCCTTCCTAATTTCTTCATTGACCCATTGATCATTCAGGAGCATGTTGTTTAATTTTCATATTAGTATAGTTTCCAAGATTCCTGTTGTTACTGATTACTAGTTTTATTTCTTTGTGGTTAGAAAGGATACTTGATACGATTTCACTTTTTTAAAAAAATTTTGAGACTTGTATTGTGGCTTAACATATGATCTATTTTTGAGACTGTTCCATGTCCTGAGGAGAAGAATGTGTATTCTGTTGAACGAAATGTTATATAAATGTTTGTTAGGAGCATTTGGTTTATAGTACAGATTAAGTCCAATATTTCTTTGTTGATTTCGTGTCTAGATGATCTCTCCAATGCTGAAAGCGGGGTGTTGAAGTCCCTAACCATTATTGTATTGGGGTCTATCTCTCTCTTTAGCTCTAATAATATTTGGTTTCTATATCTGTGTGCTCCAGCATCAGGTGCCTATATGTTTACAGTTGTTATATCTTCTTGCTGAATTGATCCTTTATCATTATTTAATAGTTTTCTTTCACAGTTTTTTCTTAAAATCTGTTTTAACTGAGATTACCATAGTTATCTTAAAATCTGTTTTATCTGAGATAACCATAATTACTTCTGCTATTTTTCTTTTCTTTTTTTTTGCAGGGGTGGGGGGCAGGTTTCGTTTGCATAGAATTTTTTTTTCCATACGTTTATTTTCAGGTTATGTGTGTCTTCATTGGTAAAGTGACTTTGTTTAGCATATAGTTGGGTTTTGTTTTTTGCTTCTTTTATCTTGCTGCTTTTAGGATCCTTTCCTTGTCGTTGACCTTTGAGAATTTGATTTTCATATGCCTTGATTTAGTCTTATTTGAATGGAATCTTCTTGGTGTTCTTTGACCTTCCTGTGCCTGGATATTCATGTCTTTCTCTGGGTTTGGAAACTTCTCTGTTACTATTTCGTTGAAAAACTTTCTGCCTTTATCTCTTACATCTTATATTCTGCCTACATCCTCTTTGAGGCCAACAACTCTTCATTTGCCATTTTGAGACTATTTTGTAGATCTCGTAGGTATATTTTAATTCATTTTTCTTCTCTGAGTGCATATTTTCAAATAGCCTGTCTTCAAGCTCACCATTATTTCTTCCGCTTGATCAGTTCTGCTGTTGAGACACTCTGATGCACTTTGCAGTTTGTCAATTGAATTTTTTAGCTCCCGGATTTCTGTTTGATTTTTAAAATTATTTCAATCTCTTTGTTAAATTTCTCTGATAGAATTCTGAGTTTTTTCTCTGTTATCTTGAAGCTAATTGAGCTTCATCAAGACCTCCATTTTGAATTCACTGTCAGAGAGGTTACATATCTGTCACTCCAGGATTGATAACTGGTGCCTTGTTTAGTTTGTTTGATGATGTCACATTTTCTTGGATGTTTCTGATGCTTGTGGACATTCATCAATGTCTGAGCATTGAAGAGTTAGGTGTTTATTCCAGTCTTTGCAGGCCGGCCTTGTTTGTATTCATTCTTTGTGAGAAGGCTTTCCAAGAATTCAAAGGGGATTGAGTGTTTTTACCTAAGCCTATGATCACTTCAGCATTTCAGTCATTTCAGCACTAGAGTACACCCTAAGCCCAGGTATTCTGCAGCTCTTACAGACTCACAGATGCACGGCCTTGGTGAACGTGGGGAAGATAGAAAATTCTCTGGGTTTCCAGGCAAAGTCCATCATCCTCTTCCCTCTGTTTGCTCCAAGAAGGAGTCTCTCTATGCTGAACTGCTTGGAGTTTGGGGAAGGGTGACACAGGCACTTCTGTTGCTACCATAGTTAGCACCACTCTGGGTTGTGCCTGAAGCCCACGTCCTCCTAGAACAGCACAGTACTGAGGCTCATCCAAGGCCCATACCTGCTACTGCCTGGCTGTTGCTGATATTTATTCAAGATCCAAGGCAATTTTAGTCAGCAAGTAGTGAATCATGTTGGACCTCAGTCCATCCCACCTGGACAACAGATTCCCTTCTGGCCTGAGGTGAGCCTAGAAATGCTCTGGGAGCAAAGGCCTGGAGTAGAAGCCTTCAGGATTCCACCCAGCACTTTATTGTGGCTGAGCTGGTACCCAGTTACAAAACAAAGTCCTCTGTAATCTTCCCTCTCCTTCCCCTAAGCAAGAGGAGTCTCTCTCCATCCTGCAATGCCTGAAGTTAGGGGAGGGATGATGCAGGAACTTCCCTGGTCACTGCAGCTGGTATCACACAGGGTTGCACCCCAAACCCACAGCCTCTAAGAATAGTGAAGCACCAGGGCTTGCCCAAGAACTTCAGTTCTTTTGGCATGACTGTCACTTAAATTTATTTGGGGCCCCAGGCCACTTTAGTCAGTTGGTAGTGAAGCTAGTTAAGACTTGGTTTCCTTCTTCTGGGGCAGAGGATTTCCCTCTGGCTCAGTGCTGGTCTAAATGCTTCCTCCTTGGGCACTGGTGGACTTCTGCCCAGTGTTGTATTTCTTCATGACAGGGCAACATGGAGTTTCAATGCAAAGTCCTGCAATCACCTTGCTGTCCTTCCCCCAAGCACACAGATTCTGCCTGCACTGCACTGCCTGGGATTGGGACAAGGGTGGTGTAGGCAATGAATGAAGAAAGACACATCTTCAATGTGTCTTTCCTTGATATTATGTTAAAACCAGGTACTGTGATTACTTATCTCTTTTTTTTTTTTTTTTTTGGTTCCTATTGAATGTGCTTTCTTGTGTAAACAGTCATTCAATTTGATGTTCCTAAGGGAGGCATGACTGCTGGATGGTTCTATTCAGCCATCTTGCTCTGCCTCCTCTTCCTCCTGAATCCTTTTTTGTATTTTCTATAAACCAGGACATTTTTCTAGATAACCACAAAACAGCCAGCACAATCAGGAAATGGACATTGGTACATTGTTATCATATAATCTTTAAGCCCCTGATCAAGTTTTGCCAACTATCCCATTAATGTCCTTTATAGAAAAAGGAGCCAGTTCAGAATCATGAGTTATTTGGTTGTCATGCTTCTTTAGTCCCTTTCAGTTTGCAACACTTCCTCAATCTTTCCTTCATTTTAATGATCTTAGCACGTTTGAAGATTACACACTAGTTATTTAGTGGAATGTCCCTGAGTTTACAGTTCAGATGATGCATCCTTATGGTTGGATTCCAGCTGTCATTCAGGTTGGATTCATCCTTGTCAGAAATAGCACTAAAGTGTTGCTGTGTTCTTCTTGTTGCCTCCCATCAGGTGGCACATGATTTTGTTTTGTTCTAACACTGTTTCTGCCCACTCGGATCACTTGACTAGGGTGGCTTCTGCCAAGCTTTTCCACTGTAGCTACTCTTTTCCCTTTGTACTTACTAAGAATTTTGTTGAGAGATACTTGGGAACTATGTATATATTCCATTTCTCACCAAATGTTCAATTTATTCATTTATTTTATTTACATCAGCATGGACGTGGCATCCTATTCAATTCAGTGGATTGTAATCCATTACGATTGTTTTTCATTTTGATGCTCAGATTGTTCCTGATTTGCCCAGAGGATTGCCTAACACTGACTTCTATGTCCTATAGATATGCTCTTACTATGCACTGAGTACTTCCTACTGCTGGGCACAAGATATTCCAGGCTCAACTTATAATTTTCCTGCCCTGATCCTGCAATCAGCCATTTCTTCAAGTAGCAATGATTCCTTTTGTAAGAGAATAGTACTAAGAAGCCAGGATCTGAACTCAATATATGCTCATTGCTATTGGAGTAGGTCTGCCCTAGGCCTTCTCAGTGGACAGAGCTAGGGAATATGTGTATGCGTATACATATACACCAATATATGTAGAAATATAAAGACATAGATGGAAACATGCTACATAATATATTTACATATTGGTAAATTATCAATTTATTTTATATATATATATATATATATATATATATATATATATATATATATGTGTCATGTCTATCTATCTAATGAAAACCTCAGCTCACACCAGTATCTTCAATTTACTTATTTCTTTTTTCTTTTTTATTTACTGAGGTAGGGTCTCACTATGTTGCCCAGGCTGGTCTCAAACTCCTAGGCTCAAGTGATCCTCCTGCCTTGCCCTCACAAAGTGCTGGGATTGTAGGTGTGAACCACTGTGCTCAGTCCATTCAATTTAAATTTAATACTAGGGTTCATTTTAGTTTCTCATTTTCCATATTTGTAACTCCCTTCTCTGACAGTGAGAAACCTGGCTCCTGTTATCCTTCGTATATTTATTTCTTTGCTCCGTCATCCTGCATGCCACCAATTTCCCATGGCCAGCAGCACCCCTTCCACTGCGTAGATGCCCTCCTTACCACACTCAGGCTCTGCTTGCCCACCCTGGCTATGGCCCTCTCCTTACCATATGGACACCCTCCTTGCCTGCTTAGATCCGGACACCCTTCCTTGGGTGATAGTTGCCCCTTCTAAATTTCATGATGAATTGTAATCACCAGTGTTGGAAGTGGAGCCTGGTGGCAGGTGTTTGGGCCATGGGGGCCAATTCTTCATAGCTTGGTTATGTCCTTGTGATAGTGTGACACCTCTCTTTGCATTACACCTGCTTGGCCATGTGATGTGCCTGCTCCTGCTGCACCTCCTGCCATGTTCCTGGGGCCTCCCCAGAAGCTGAGCAGAGGCTAGCACATGCTTGTAAACTCTGCAGAACTCTGAGTCAACTAAACTTCTTTTCTTAATAAATTACCCTGCCTTAGGTATTTCTTTATAGTAATGCAGGAATGGGCTAATGCACTGGTCAACAATGATTCCTACTCTCACTTTATCCTCCCTGGCATGGGTATCTACTTAGCAGTGCCCCGCCTAATGGATTTAGGGAAATGTTATAATGTTGCTCAGGAAGGGAAAGAAAGAGACTAGAAGGAGCTCATTTATTTGTGTTTTGCAAGATAAAGGAGAGGAGAGCTCTTCTACTATAGCACTTGTGAATGTCTATAGTTGTGACTATTTTGAGTGGCTTAGAGTTAAAGGGAATAAATCTGAAACTAACACCATGAAAGTTTTGCACCAAAGGGTGTTCTGAAGTAGATAGTCTTTGTTCAAAGACAGTCTCAACAAGCTGCAATGACCGGACTCCACTGCACTCCAGCCTGGAAGGCAGAGTGAGACTTTGTCTCCAAAAGAAAAAAAAAAAGGAAAAAAAAGAAAAAATATGAACAAATCCTCCAAGAAGTCTGGGATTATGTTAAATGGCCAAACCTAAGAATAATCAGTGTTCCCGAAGAAGAAGAGAATTCTAAAAGCTTGGAAAATATATTTGGGGGAATAATTGAGGAAAATTTCCCTGGCCTTGCTAGAGTCCTAGACATCCAAAAACAAGATGCACAAAGAACACCTGGGAAATTCATTGCAAAAAGATCTTCACCTAGGCACATTGTCATCGGGTTATCCAAAGTTAAGACGAAGGAAAGAATCTTAAGATCTGTGAGACAGAAGCACCAGGTAACCAATAAGGGAAAACCTGTCAGATTAGCAGCAGATTTCTTAGCAGAAACCCCACAAGCTAGAAGGGATTGGGGCCCTGTCTTCAGCCTCATCAAACAAAACAATTGTCAGTCAAGAATTTGGTATTCAGTGAAACTAATCATCATATATGAAGGAAAAATACAGTTTTTTTTTTTTCAGACAAACAAATGCTCAGAGAATTTGCCATTACCAAGCCACCACTACAAGAACTGCTAAAAGGAGTTCTAAATCTTGAAACAAATCCTGGAAACACATCAAAACAGTACCTCTTTAAAGCATAAATCACATAGGACCTATAAAACAAAAATGCAAGTTAAAGAGCAAAAACAAAAAAACAAAAAAACCAGGCCAGGCACAGTGGCTCACACCTGTTATAATCCCAGCACTTTGGGAGGCCAAGGTGGGCAGATCACTTGAGGTCAGGAGTTCAAAACCAACCTGGTCAACGTGGTGAAACCCTGTCTCTACTAAAAATACAAAAAAATTAGCTGGGCATGGTGGCAGACACCTGTAATCCCAGCTACACGGGAGGCTGAGGGCAGCAGAATTGCTTGAACCCAGGAGGTGGAGATTGCAGCAAACTGTGGTTGTGCCGCTGCACTCCTGTCTGGGTGACTAAGTGAGAGTTTGTCTCAAAAAAAAAAAAAAAAACTACACAAGTAACAAAGAGCATGATGAATGCAATCGTACCTCACATTTCAATGCTAACATTGAATGTAAATGGCCTCAATGCTCCACTTAAAAGATACAAAACTGCAGAATGAATAAGAACTCACCAACCAACTATCTGCTGCCTTCAGGAGAGTCACCTAACACGTAAGAACTCACATAAACTTCAAGTAAAAGGGTGGAAAAGGCATTTCATGCAAATGGACACCAAAAGCAAGCGGGGTAGCTATTCTTATATCAGACAAAACAAACTTTAAAGCATCAGCAGTTAAAAAAGACAAAGAGGGACATTACATAATGATAAAAGGACTAATCTAACAGGAAAATATCACAATCCTAAACATATATGCAGCTAACACTGGAGCTCCCAAATTTATAAAACAATTGCTATTAGATCTAAGAAATGAGATAGACAGCAACACAATAATAGTGGGGGACTTCAATACTCCACTGACAGCACCAGGCAGGATATAAAGACAGAAAGTCAACAAAGAAACAATGGATTCAAACTATACCTTGGAACAAATGGACTTAACAGATATATACAGAACATTTCATCCAACAACTGCAGAATACACATTCTATTCAACAGCACATGGAACTTTCTCTGAGATAGACCATATGATAGGCCATAAAATGCGCCTCAATAAATTTAAGAAAATTGAAATTACATCAAGCATGCTCTCAGATCACAGTGGAAAAAAACTGGAAATCAACTCCAAAAGGAATCTTCAAAACCATGCAAATACATGGAAATTTGGTAACCTGACCCTGAATGAGCATTGGGTCAAAAACAAAATCAAGATAGAAATTTTAAAATTCTTCAAACTGAATGACAATAATGACACAACCTATCAAAACCTCTGGGATACAGCAAAGGCGATGCTAAGAGGAAAGTTCACAGCCCTAAATGCTTATAACAAAAAGACTGAAAGAGCACAAACTGACATTCTAAGGTCACAACTCAAGGAACTAGAGAAACAAAGACAAACCAAACCCAAACCCAGCAGAAGAAAGGAAATAAACAAGATCAGAGCAGAATTAAATGAAATTGAAACAAAAAAAATACAAATGATAAATGAAACAAGAACCTGGTTCTTTGAAAAGATAAATAAAATTGATAGATCATTAGCAAGATTAACCAAGAAAAGAAGAGAGAAAATCCAAAAACCTCACTAAGAAACGAAACAGGAGATATTACCACTGACACCACTGAAATACAAAAGATCATTCAAGGCTACTATGAATACCTTTGTGCACATAAACTAGAAAATCTAGAAGAGATGGATAAATTCCTGGAAAAATACAACCCTACTAGCTTAAATTAGGAAGAATTAGATACCCTGAACAGACCAATAACAAGCAGTGAGACTGAAATGGTAATTTAAAAATTACCGACAAGAAAAGTCCAGGACTAGATTCATAGCAAAATTCTACCAGACATTCAAAGAATTGGTACCCATCCTTTTGACACTATTCCACAAGATAAAGAAGGAATCCTCCCTCATTCATTGTATGAAGCCAGCATCACCCTAATACCAAAACCAGGAAAGGACATAACCAAAAAAGAAAACCACAGACTGATATCCTTAATGAACACAGGTGCTAAAATCCTTGACAACATACTAGCTAGCCAAATCCAACAATGTATCAAAAAGATAATCCACCATGACCAAGTGGGTTTCAAACAAGAGATGCAGGGATGGTTTAATATACACAAGTTAGTAAATGTGATACACCACATAAACAGAATTTAAACAAAAATCACATGATCATCTCAATAGATGCAGAAAAAGCATTAGACAAAATCTGGCATCCCTTTACAATTAAACTCTCTGCCAAATAGGCATACAAGGGACATATCTTAATGTAATAAAAGACATCTATGACAAACCCACAGCCAACATAATACTGAAAGAGGAAAAGTTGAAAGCATTCCCTCCGAGAACTGGAACAAGACAAGGATGCCCATTTTTACCACTCCTCTTCAACATAGTACTGCAAGTTTTAGCCAGAGCAGTCAGACAAGAGAAAGAAATAAAGGGCATCCAAATCCGTAAACAGGAAGTTAAACTGTCACTGTTTGCTGACGACATGATCATTTACCTTGGAAACACTAAGGACTCCTCCAGAAAGCTCCTAGAACTGATAAAATAATTCAGCAAAGTTTCCAGATACAAGATTAATCTACACAAATCAGTAGCTCTTCTATATACCAACAACGACCAAGCAAAGAATCAAACCCTTTTATAATAGCTGCAAAAAAATAAAATAAAATACTTAGGAATATACCTAACCAAGGAATTGAAATACCTCTATGAGGAAAACTGTGAAACACTGCTGAAAGAAATCATAGATGACACGAACAAACGGAAACACATTCCATGCTCATGGGTGGGTAGAATCAATATTTAGAAAATGATCATGCTGCCAAAAGCAGTCTACAAATTCAATGCAATCCCCATCCAAATACCACTAGCATTCTTCACAGAATTAGAAAAAAAATTCTAAAATTCATACAGAACCAATAAAGAGCCCACATAGCCAAAGCAATACTAACCAAAAAGAACAAATCTGGAGGCATCACACTACCTGATTTCAAACTATACTATAAGGCCGTAGTCACCAAAACAGCATGGTACTGGTATAAAAATAGGCACATAGATCAATGGAACATAATAGGGAACCCAGAAATAAATCCAAATGCTTACATCCAACTGATCCTTGACAAAGCAAACAAAAACGTAAAGTGGAGAAAGGACACCATTTTCAACAAATGGTGCTGGGATAATTGACTAGCCACATGTAGGAGAATGAAACCGGATCCTCATCTCTTACATTATATAACAATCAACTGAAGATGGATTAAGGACTTAAACCTAAAACCTGAAACTGTAAAAATTCTAGAAGATAGCGTTGGAAAAACCCTTCTAGACATTGGCTTAGGCAAGGATTTCATGACCAAGAACCCAAAAGCAACTGCAATAAAAACAAAGGTAAATAGCTGGGACCTAATTAATTAATTGCTTTTGCATGGCAAGAGGAACAGTCAGCAGAGTAAACAGACAACCCACAGAGTGGGAGAAAATCTTCATGATCTATACGTCTGACAAAGGATTAATATCTAGAGTCTACAATGAACTCAAACAAATCAGTAAGAAATAAACAAACAATCCCATCCAAAAATGGACTAAAGACATGAATAGATTATTCTGAAAATAAGATATACAAATGGCCAACAAACATAAAAAATGCTCAGCATCACTAATGATCAGGGAATGCAAATCAAAACCACAATGTGATACCATCTTACTCCTGCAAGAATGGCCATAATCAAAAAAAGAAAAAAAAAAAGTAGATGTTGGCATGGATGTAGTGAACAGGGAACACTTCTACACTGCTGGTGGAAATGTACAGTCACTATGGAAAACAGTGTGGAGATTTCTTAAAGAGCTAAAAGTAGGTCTACCATTTGATCCAGCAATCCCACTACTGGGTATCTACCCAGAGGAAAAAAGTCGTTATTAGAAAAAGATACTTGCACATGCATGTTTATAGCAGCACAACTCACAACTGCAAAACTGTGGAACCAACCCAAATGTCCATCAATCAACGAGTGATAAAGAAACTGTGAGGTATATATATATGATGGAATACTATGTAGCCACAAAAAGGAATGAATTGACAGCATTTGCAGTGACCCGGATGACATTGGAGTCTATTATTCTAAGTGATGTAACTCAGGAATGGAAAACCAAACATTGTATGTTCTCATTGATATGTGGGAGCTAAACTGTGAGGATGCAAAGGCATAAGAATGATACAATGGACTTCGGGGACTTGGGGGAAAGAGTGGGAGTCGGGTGAGGGATAAATGACTACAAATACGGTGCAGTGTATACTGCTCAGGTGATGGGTCCACCAAAATCTCACCAATCACCACTAAAGAAGCTGCTCGTGTAACCAAATACCTCCTGTACCCCAATAACCTATGGAAAAAAATGACAGAAGCAATCTGTGAATAAGAACCTTGTGAAAATCTCTCTTCGTGATTTGTTCCTCAGCCTTCAGGGGACAGTGGGGAGTATGGGAATCAGCTTGCGGTTCCAATCTTGGCTGCATAACCCATTCATGGAGGGCCATGGCACAAATCATTCACCTGCTGAGTGTCAGCCCTCTTGCGAGTCAAACCTGATAATCCCTGGCTTTTCTTGGAGTTGGACGGCTCATTCCCACAGCACTCTGTACGTTCTTCACATTGTTCCTCTTGCTTTCCTTCAGGGCAAAGATCAGGCCTCGCTCACGGTCTCCCGTGTGCCAGTCCAGGTCTAGCAAATATGGGCATCGAATAGGCCTTTGTGGGTAAAGGGATGCATGACTGAGTGGGTTTCTGCTTGTCAGGTCTCCCTCCCTCTTTGGAAGCATACGCCCTTAGCACACATTAGAGCTCACTCTCAGATTGCATTGCCAAGAAGTCATGCTTATTAGGACCGCTGGTGCACTGGAAGGGCTTACATCCACCCGCCCTCATAAAAATCCCCGATTCCCAGATAAGCAGAGGAAGTGGCTGCCGCAGGAATTTGATCTGAGATAACCCGTTCCACCACGCTTGGTAGACTGTGGTGTGCATCTGCAATGCGCGGCCACTTGTCGCACGAGGCAGCGGCCGCCACAGGCTCTAAAGGAATGTGTGTCCAATATTGGGTGCTGAAAGGCTGGAAGGAGAAGCAGATCTCAGGACGTGTCAGGGCGGCTGATTCGCTGTGATGGAAAGGGTGTGATCCTTCCCTGGGTAGCAAGAGGGGGACAGGGTCGTGGGGAAGAATGTGGAGGGGATTAGAAGGGCTTGCTTCCATTTTCTAACATTTCGTATCTATTTCCCTTTAATCTTTTGACCTGGCCTTTTCTAAAAGTGGGTTTTAATAAACTAAAAGGGGACAACGCCTCTTGTGCTCATTTATGGAGTTTATAAAGAGCCCATCCCCTTGGAGATGACGAAACATGTAAGACAGCAGTCGCAGCAGCCCAGATTCTTCAGCTTCACAGTGGTGGTGACGGGGGCAGCACATTTGCACAAGAGCCAACTGGTTGACCCCTATTCTTGGAGGAAGAAGGGATAATTGACACTTTCCAAAAATACCTTGACAGACATCCCATCCGTTTAATTGGATACTTTATTATTGGAAAGATCTCCGGATTTATGACCAAGGATCTGGGTGTCTACCCCAGCTTTGCCACTTACTGGTTCTGTCAGGGAAAAGAAGACTCGCCATGAGCCTTAGCGTCTCCATCTGTACAGTTAATATCCTACTATCGTGCAGTTCCAATATGAAAGTGGCTTTGTAAAAGGCAAAGAGCTACAAATATGCAAAAATAGTTATTATTATGGACTTCCTCTCTTTTAAAACACACATGTTCCTTGGAGGATTAAACCTACTCTCATTCACTCCTTACTGTTAATTGCTTTCTTAAAACTCCTAACTGTAACTAGTGGAAAAATGAGATTTTTTTTTTTCCGCTGAGCTCACAGCACAAGCTGATGGGGGAGGGGTTTTGGAGTGGGGCAGTTGCAAGGAAGGTGTTATAGAGAGATTTGCTATTGGATGCTAGTGTGGTATGGTGGAAATGCTATGGACTCACCCAGAGTTGTGTTCAGATCTTAGTTCTGTTAGATTCTGACTATGTCAGAATCACTAAACATCCTCAGGCCTAAGGTTTTTCATTTTTCCTAAGGGAAAAGTCATTAAACATCCTCAGGCCTAAGGTTTTTCATTGACAATAAAATGATGCAGGGCTTCAGTAAATGATCTGTCAGCACTAATATTCTTGGATTCTGTGCTTAGGTTGTGACAGTAAAATACACGTTGGAAAATTCACTACTGTCTAGTTTATGATACACTATTATCTGGAATTATTACCTAAAAATAGTAAGAATGTTGCCCGTGAAGTGATAATTCAGGCCTGAGCTAGGGACAGGTAATTTCTGTCATTTGTAGAATCCCCAGCACAAAGTGCAGTACCTGGGGCACAGTAGGTGTTTATATGTCATACAGACTATTTACACAGTGCAGACCCTTATTTTAACGGAAGGAAGTCAACTCTTGCACCGCCGACAGTGTTTTTAGTTAATTCAGTCCGGTTTTCAGGGATTGCCCCTGCTAATTCTTCTTTTTGTAGATACAAAGGAGTATTTTAATAATAAAGAAAAACAATTTGAATATCTAACAATAAGAGATTCACTAAGCAAGTCTAGGGATATGCAAATAACTGGAATGTTATGCAACCGTTTAATGAAGATTACATAAATTTACATTGGCATAAAAAGATATTTGGGTTATATTGGTAAATTTAAAATGTAGTTGACTAAACAGCTCCCAAAGCATGGGAAAAAGTCCAGAAGGTTACACATCAAAATGCTTAAAGAAGTTATATATATATATATATATTCATGGAAGGATTAAAGGTTTTCAAAATGAATTTTTTCTTCTTCTTTTCTTCTGTTATTTTTTAAATCTTAATTGAGATATAATTTGCATACCCTACAACACACCATTTAAAATGTATAATTTAATGACTTTTAGTATATTCCCAGGGTTGTGCAACCACCATCATAGTCAATTTTAGAACGTTTTCATTACCAGAAAAAGAAACTTCATACCACTTAGCAATCAACCCCTGCCCCACCTCCCCCACAGCATCCCGTTGGCAACCTCCAATCTACTTTCCGTCTCTATAGATTTGCAAACGTCCTCCTAATTTATGTTTTACATTCAAATTTACAGCAATCAAGTTTGGTTTTCAGTAGACTTTGCCAGAGAGCCCATCCAGTGATCGTGCATCAAAACGACTATCACTTCACTGTCTCCTCTGGACCGAAACCAGGGAGCAGAGTCACATCTACAATTAAGGGTGGTTTTTAGACCTGGTAGTAATGTTGCTTAGTGTATGGGTTGAGGTGTGGGGATCCCAAATTTCTTTTCACTTCTCATGGTGCTCTCATCCCTAACTGGAGAGAGAGTTTTGTACCTTATAGCTCCTTTTATTTCTAATCGAAGATATCTTTTCATTTTTTGAAGAGAGGCAGAGATATAAGGGAAACCCTCACCCTTAACACCCATTGCCATGTTATGATTTTCACAGCTTTGTTGTTTTTCATCAAGAATCACTGGTTTGAAGTCAGATGGTTTATATATGACAGATCTAGTTCCCAAACTCAACCAGGCCAGCTCATAAATACTTACTATTCATGTTTTAAAAATGATTCTGTCAACTTGCTCTTAGGTATCAGAAATGAAATTTTATAGCCAATGAAAATGGAGTGATTAAAAATAGTTGCCTGTTTCCTGAAGTCTAAATATCTCACACATATGAATTCATTATTCTAATATTCATTTACTAGCTCCTATGTAGACAGCCTCAAGTTTAGTGCTTAATTACACAAAGTATGATCCTGGCTTACATAAACGTATAATTTGGAGGCTTGGTTGCAGTCTTTGGACACTATGGTTCTTTTCTCATTTACACTGTAAAGGAGATTTATGATGACAACCAACATAAACCCATCTAGAAAATAAAGCATATGTTAAGTTGATCCATGTGAAGTTATCAATATTCTACCATTTTTGACATCCAAAAATGGCAATTTCAGAAGTTTCAGTCCAATAAAAGAAAACTTGCACTAAATAATGATAGCGATTAATTATAATTTTTCAGCAGTTGGACCTAAAATATGTTATAATCACTATTTGATTTGGTCTCACAACAACCCCATGAGGCAGGAAATATTCTGATCTCCATTTTTTGGAAAACAGAGTCTCAGAAAGATTCAGTCATCGTTTGAGTTCATATGGTCAATAAGTGGTCTTATTGTGTGTTATATCAAAAGGTTTGTGTGATGTGAAAAGACCATGCTCTTAAATATTGTATTAAATAAAGCATCAAAAGGAGTTGGAGAGAAAATAAGGGCTATGAAGAAGTCCTTATTCAAGTTTCTAGCACACAGTATACGCTTAATAAATGTTAGCAGCATACATGAGCAAGAAAGCAGAGAAAGGAATGGTTAATGTTAATAAAAGCCCAATGAAATCCTTCCCATATCCTTTCTTGTATTCCAAAGGGTACAGAACAATCTCCCTCATTCAGTAACATCTCCCAGCGGGCCCCATCTCCACCCCTTTTGTCAGTTATCTCTGATCCCTGTCAAGAATTTTCAACCTATTGGACAAGAATCTCACTTCCACATTAAACTCCTGCCTTTCCAATGGTGGCCCAAACAAGTCCTAGATTTCCAATCATAAACCAATTAGGAGATAAGATATGAACTCATGAAAATTGAATAGCAATATGGAACATCAGGGAAGACATGTATATGAAATACGAATGGGTCCTGCCCTCATACACTCCCGTCAGAATGCTACTGCATCGGTGATTCAGGCAGTCTTTGGGCAGAGGCAATCTGCCTGGTAGGATGCTTCTGAGTTTACTAACAACAGTCACCAACTGGGAAAATACCAACGTGTGAACCACTTGATTCCATCTTGTGACGAATACTCTTCCCCAAAGTTCTGTCATTCTAATCCGCCACGCTGTAAGTTTTGCTTGCAAAATGTGTGCTGGCAGCGGCTTCTGCAGCTATTTCAGAATCCTGACATCTATCGATGCCCTTTGGGCAATGGAATGATACAAGTCGTTCTCATAAGTCATTGGTATCAAAGGGCAATGCTAAGTTTTTACAGAACATTTTGGGAAGAGCATCATGAAGACGCCCATAAATGCTATCGGGCACTGCCTACAGCATGAACAGACCGTTCGGTGAGAGGCGAGATAGAGAGGAGCGTGACAGGGGGTGAGCATGTGCAGCATGACTAAAATTAGTTTCCAATCTGAGATCTTCATTTCTGCCATCTCTGGAACAGCCATCATCATCCACATTTTTCCCCATACATGGCCCATTCCGAAATAATCCTCATTCAGAGGTCTAAATGTCAACTGCTCTTGAAAAAGCTTCTGAAATGATGATGATGAATGAATGTGTAACATTTCAAGCAGATACTCTGTGGAATCTTATCACCACTGCCAGAAAGCAGCCAGCAAGAGAACCATGGCCATATACTGAAGCACAGCCTGGTTTCTGGCCTTGTAAAGCAATGTCTTGAAAGTGTATCTGCACGTTGATACCTCATCTCATTGACAGCTTTCCGTCCTGACCTGAAGTTCTCCAGGTTTCCCAGTGTTGCATGTAGGTAGCCCCATTCCCTGGGACGGTCAGAGATTGGACTGTTTAACCCAAGGAGAAAAACTGTCTCCTGGAGACACAGAGCATAACGCTCTTCATCTGTTGTACAGACCCAAGGATTTCCCCCAAAGTTCTACTGGAGAAAGGCAAGGATTTCCCCCAAAATTCTACTGCAGACAAGAGAAGTCATTGTATATTTAAGGCCTTACAAAGTCTTACGTTACAATTATAAGAGGATAAAGTCTAGAAGTTATACTAAATGACTCAAAAAATGGCTCATGTGATAACACTCTGAGATTCATTTGAAGAGTTTGAAGGAAGTTTTGAAAGAAAATGTGAAAGTGGAAAAATTCTAATTTTTAATTTTATTTTATATAACATCAAAAATATATGTGTAGTAAAATTATTAAGTAAAATAAATAAACATTTGACTCTTTCATCTACATCCTTAAATGGGAGATATATATATATATATATAATTCCACAAAATCTCTCTATCTCTTTTTTAATCTTTTTTTGGGAAAATGAGGGAATCATCTTATTTGGGGGTATATATGGAACTTAAGAAATATTTGTAGAGTACTATAGGGAAGAGTCAGGTGTCATTTATATGAGAGAGAATTGGATGTTTTGGTGTCTCATTTTGCCTGATTATTGATTTTAATTTTTAAAATACTGTCAGCAAAAATTCTACAGAATATTAAAATCTGCATTAAAGGTCTGAAATTATTAAAACCTTAACCAACCTACTAAGTCTAATGTTCTGATGCTACCCAGCATGTTTTCCGTTTGAAAATAATCCCTTGCCTATTTCCTCATTTGCTTTAGCTTAGACCTAGTTTAATTGTAAGACCTCAGCCCCAATTCTCATGACAACTGGAAGGGGTATTTGACAAGAGTGTTATCTAGGAAGAATCATTTCAGCATTTGGGGTTTTGGTTTCCCAATTTATATAAAAGATGATTTTTGTCTGCCTCACCTATTCTTTTGATTACTGTGAGGGTCAGATGGCATGAACGTGAACTCTTCAAAGAGTGGTGTACTAACCAAGATTTCTTTCCATATGTGTGTGTGTGTGTGTGTAGAATATATACATATATATTAAACATATAAAACATATAACATACATTTTAATAACCTGAAACACTCCAAGCATATATTTAGAAAGGGAGGGAGAGAAGATGGAAGGAAGGAGGTAAGGGAAGAAAGGAGAAAGGAAAGGAGAATAGGAGGAAGAGAGGACACAGCAAATAAACTATTCATAATCCCATATTATCAAGGTTGTAAATTCCCATACTCTTTCTCCTTTACTGTGTCTCTGTTGACTATGGTCATTTCATTCACATCCACATATCCATGAGAGGACAGGCTGCAGGATATCTCAGATTTCTCCTGCTTTTGCAAGCTGCAGTTTTTTATTAACCTTATTTTATAGTGTTTTCCTCTGGCAAACACAGGTGCAAAAGGAATGGGGATTTAGCTGGAGTTCAGGATTCAACCTTTTCTACAGTGTATTTTTTTTTGAGAAAATATAATAAGCTTTATTTATAATATTTAACAATGATATTTAAGTGATAATGTTTAAAATTTCTATATAAGATACCCAGCATGTTTCAAATATACAACCTTATTTGATCCTCAGTAATCTCTGTTAGTTTCTAGCTGTTACATTCCACAGTGGCATTGGTATTGTATGCTTCAACTTTATTGTCGTTAAAATATACTTTTGTGAACTTGCCTGAGAATCCAACCACCAGTATAATAACGTAATGAGAAAATGTGTTCTGAGTTCCAAACAGCTGGCTAACAAATGAGTACCCAGAAGTCAAAAGTTGTATGGCATTTTCTAACAGCTACATTAGCCAACATAAATCAATTGACCTACTCCAATGAATAGAATTCTTTCATTAAATGCGAATTAGCTATGTATTCATTTAATTGTTTAAATGACTTTTTCTAAGCAGTTTTCAAGAGCATCTGAATCACTTACAGATTAGTGCAGGATAAAAGACACAGTAGATACTAAATTTCAAAACCAGATGCCATTTAAAAGGAGAATAAACAATTTAAAAGCCTGGAGCTGAATGAATGTGCACATTCATAATAATGATTATTAGAACTAAGGCTTTTTATGCCAATCACTGTTATCCCCACTTCTCATAATAACGATTATTAGAACTAAGATATTTTATGCCAACCACTGTTATCCCCACTTCATAGATGATAAAAATACAAGTTTTGAGGGGTTAAGAAAAACCACCTAATCAGAGCAAGGTTCAAGTTTTCTGACCACAGAGTAACATTGTGAAGAGTAGAAAACCCTAGGTTAGATTGTGTCTGATTCTGGCAGTACATTTTCAATGATATTTTTGGGTTATGAAGGTGAAAAGATAAATATTCAAAGTTTAAAAAAATTTTCCTGAGAATAAAAAGAATAGAAATTTCTCTACAGATTTCATTCACAGCTGAAGTG
This sequence comes from Mandrillus leucophaeus, assembly GCF_000951045.1. Lineage (NCBI taxonomy): Eukaryota > Metazoa > Chordata > Mammalia > Primates > Cercopithecidae > Mandrillus > Mandrillus leucophaeus. Next base: position 1,319,859 of record NW_012102909.1, on the reverse strand, counting down.
GGAACACCACTTTGCTGCCTGGATAATAAGTATTGAAGTTGCTGTAAAGGAGACCCCCCAAAGATTGACAGCTTGTTGAGAGCCCTGTGGATGAAGTTACCTTCCTTGGAACATGGAAACAAGTGGACTGTGTGTGCACAGTAGGAGAGTTTATGGGCTTGGTCGATGATGGGACAGGGTTGACAGAGGGTCCTGGAGAGGAACAGATGGAAGAAGTCTGAGAAGTGCCGGTTAAAAAAGAGGGGAGACAATGTTAAAACATTTGGCCAAGGAACCTGAGACGTTCATTACTCTAGAAAAACTCTTGAGTGGGTGACACTGGAACCTGGCATCTTCTACAGTAACAATTCAGCGATGAAAGAACTCTTTTCTACAGAGAAATTGATCTCTCATTGGCTTTGTACCAAGAAAAGAGTAGCAAGTAGCAAAGGAAATAAAGCAGGAACCAATCTTTGCATTTTCCCTGCAAGAACCACTGTCTGTCCAAGGCCCCCTCTCTCTGGTCCTCGGTAGCCTCCTTCCCAGCTGTCCTCCCCCTCTTCTCACTATTTAACTCACTGTAAGGACCTTGTCATCCGGGAACTTGACTGCTTCCAGTGCCACAGAACATCTATTTTCTTCATTCGGATGCTCAGCTTATGGACAAGCAGTTCATAGCACTTGCCATTGTTCCCTTTGATCCTTTAGGCACAGCTTATGTTACTACTCAGTTTTACAATATTTCTTCAGTGTTGCTGAAATTCAAAGTAGAATTGACTTCAATAATTATGGAAATGACTCTAGTCCTTGTATAGACTGGTTAAGATTCTTAAAAAGTTGCTTAAAATTTATGCAATGTTTCACTGAATTTTAAGGGAGAAATGATATGTTTTAGTGCTATTTATAAATGTTGGGATTTATACATGTCTTGAATTGTATCACTAAGTAAAAATTTTGGTGCTAATAATAAAGTATAAATATATATGGTATGTTGTTACTATTAAAACTCTATACTAATTTGAACTTTATTTTCAGCACATTTATCTCCTTCACATATTGACCTAGCTGTTCCATTTTCAGTTGAAACATGCTAAGCCAAAAATTTCCTCCAACCACCTCTTAGACCACCACTTTTCAAATTTTTATATTTTAAATGAAAAGTAAATTAAAAGCTATGTTTTTACGCATTTCTAATCCATTTACTCACTCTCTCCTTAGCAACTTGGCCTCTGGAGTCAGACTTCCTGGGTTAAAATCCCAGATCTACTATTTAGTAAGTGTTCTGCAATGTGTATATTATTTTATTTCTTTGAGCCTCGGTTTCCTTAGGTGTGAAATACTGTTTGACTTACTGAATTGTGAGAATTAATATAACATTTTTAGGCACATAGTAATTTATTTTTGCTGCTATCATTACTATAATTATCATCATTATTATTGTTACCTCTACCCCATTCTTGCTTTTTTTTTTTTTTTTTTTTTTTTTTTTTTTTTGTTACAATGTCGCTCTGTCTTCTGGGCTGGAGTGCAGTGGCGCGGTCTCAGCTCACAGCAGCCTCAACCTCCTGTGCCCAAGCAATCCTCCCACCTCAGCCTCTCAAGTAGCTGGGACCACAGGCATGTGGCACAATGCCTGGCTAATTTGTGTGTGTATGTGTAGACAGAGTCTCACTATGTTGTCCAGGCTGGGCACTTTTTTTTTTTAACCAAATGACTTTGCCTTTTAATTCACAGAGGAAATTGAGAATATTAAGAATGATGTTTCTCAACTTCTTCCTCTACCACTTCATCTATCTTTTCCTCTCTCCGGCAATTACAGATAAAGGTCCTCCCCTTCTTCTGGCTTATCCTCTTCCCCCAACTGTATTCTCTCTGTCATGTCTTCACTCTGTCAAATCAGGCCCTCTTGGGGAAGTAGAGTGTGTTTAACTGAAAGACTGGGCTTAGGGATTGAACAGAGCTGGTGTCAATCTTGGATCTTCCTCTTCCTGGCTCTCTGACCAGCACCCTCATTTGTAAAACAGAGATGATGATAGCACCTATGTTGTAGGGTTTAGGGGAGAATTGGATGAGATAATGACCATAAAGAATGGGGCTCAGTGCCTGGCACAGAGTAGGACTTGAATAAATGGTAGCTTTTTATTGTTATTTTGGTTAGTATTGCAGACCCTTCCTTGCTAGCCTAGTGCCACTGTGCTTTACACAGGGTAGGTGCTTAATAAACATTTGTTCTAGTGGTGGTGAAGGATGAATTATTAGCCATGATAAGTTGCCCCTGGCTGGGGCTCAAGATTCCTGGCTCCTCTCAGAGCTGCCTGACATCACGACCACAAGTTCCAGAGAACAGCATTTATGTAGAAAGGGGACACTCCAGAAAAAGTCATTTTATTTCTAGAGGATTTTGCCCCAAACCCAATATGGTCTCCTGATGAGGAACTAGACTTTTTCTTTGGCTATAAGCAGATTCAAAGTGTAGAACCCAAGGACAGCAGCTGTTTACTTATCTCTTTTCTCTAGGACAATACTCCAATCCATTTAACAAGAAAGACAACTTTAAAGTAAGCACAGTAGGAAAAAAAGAAATAGTACAAAGAAGTTCCTCTTGAAGGCTTTGGGGCAGGACCTTTGGGATGGGGGAGGGATGAGCCTTCTTAACTGAAGGATGCCCTGACCATCTTTGTTTCTTCAGCCACTTGGAGGATCAGGATTCTCATGGGTCAAGTCCTGGCCAGTATTCCCCACTGTCCCAAAAAGAAATAGCCAGAGAAAGAACTTTGATATTTTCAAAGGGAGGATGGTGAGTGGGTGTGGAGTGGGGCAGAAGATGGATGGCAAGAGGCAAGAGATGCAAGTTCCTTAGGGATGAGAATGCACCTGCAGTTTTGGGGAAGATTGTGACATTTAGGAAGGCTAATATCCTGTATTTAAATGTAGATTCCCTTGGTTATAGTTAAGCTTAATTCTCTGTGGAGTACCTTGGAAAACTGAAAGCAGACAAATATGCCATAGTGCCATTTGCAAAGGTGCACTTTTGTTTATTGATTTGTTGAGCGTGTGCTATGTCTGAAGCCTTAAGCTAGTTTGCAGGGATACACGAATGGAACACAGCCCCTGCCCTTAAGTTGTCCATGGTATTTGAGAAGACGGACATTCTAACCTTATCTCAGGGAAGCTGATAAAACTCAGAAGTATGTCAACCATGCAACAGAGAATGACCATTCTTGTGTCTGGAATAACAGCTTGGGGATGCAGATTTTGGAATTCTTTTTATCACAGATCTGGTCATTTGGCTTTATTACAAAATTCACTTGGGTGTTTTATCTTAGCTAGGGCGATGATTGCTGTGTGGCAAGAATGGTACAATAGAATCAAGGTAACTGCAAAAATCTTCTGGAAAAAAAACCTTACATTTTCTGAGAATTCAGCTATCCAAGTTCCATTCAGCTGTCTGGTTGGCTATTTAAAGAATTCTGTTGTTATCCTTCACTAGAAACCCTTTTAGGTACTGTTATCCTAACTGCACAAAATCCGCAGGGATAATTAACCAATGAGTCCTAAACACATAGGCCTGACAAATAATTCACTAATTTTGGAGGGCATGTGAAGGGCCACATAAACGGCTTTGGTTCCCTGGACTTCCACACACTGTAAATTGCACCAGAACAAGCTTAATTGATGGCACTTATCTAAAATTCACTTTGTCATTTTCCAGCCATATATTCACAATGCTTTGTAAGGTTTGCTTAAGCAAAATTGCAGTCTTATGACATCATATGATTAGAATGGGACTTGACTCTTGTAATCTGACCTTTTCCCATTGAATGGAAGAAAGAAAAAGAGATTTTTCTTGGGAGAGAACTTAGCCTTTTAAGGCAGACGTGACCATCTCTTTCTTTTTAGGAACCAGAAGGCTGTTTCTGTAAATAGATTTACCAACATTACCTAAAGCTGAAGATGGCCCATGGCTTCAAGTTTTCTTCCCTTTCTTCTACGCATGGCATTTAAGGAAGATGTGTCGCGTGTAGACACTGGTTTCACAAAGAAATGTATGATGCCCAGCAACAGAGCTGTCACGACACACTTAAGCTATCACTCTGATACAGAAGATCTTCTCCAAGAAACCCTTTTGGCATGCAACTTTCTGAACTTGTCAAGTGAAAATCAGCAGAAAAGTGGCTGCCCATTGATAAGACAGGTCCCAGTTATTTCTCCCTCCTTCCTTCCCTCTTCCTGCAGCATGTCAAAGGCCAGCCCGGCTGAACTCTGACAGTCCTTTCATATTTGCAAGTTGATAATTCTAAGGTATAGGGTTTGACTTAGTGGGTCATGAAACTGGGGAGGAAGGGGTTACTCCTGTAACATTCCACACGGCTTACAGTCTCAGACTGGCACAGACATTTGCAAACTGATTTGACTGAGATGAATCTTTTTTTATAAAAGCACATTTCTTTTTCTTTCAGGTGTATTCATCTTCATGTAGTAGTCACTTTCCAAGCTCATTACCATGAGTGTGATTTGCCTTGACCTTCCAGCTCTCTAGACACTGTCCTGGGGGTGATCATTTGAAGAGGGGATGTGTGTTTTTTCTTTGAAATGTATGTACGCTGAGTTCTACTGACAACGTAATTTTATTTTCTTAATGAAAAAAAAAAGAACAAAAAAGAAAAGGGACTCATGTTTTGCCTATTCTTCTGGGGAAATAGGACAGAACACTTGAAATTGGATCTGTCCTAGAAAATCTCAAAACGTTAGAGAGTTCATTCAGCTTTCAGGGAAACCACTGTTAATAGCTAGTACAGAGAGGCCCACCAACACACCCAAATTATGTGATAATCGTAATATGGTCAAGGATTATGCCATGCCCTATTCACCTTCTCAGAGTCCAACCCAATGGACTGTAAGTCTAACAAACGCTGTTTAGAGAGAGTTAGGAATGAGCGATGGGAAGAGTATGAATTTGGATCCCCAAGTTTCCCCAGCAGTGTGAATTGAGGCAACTCATTTAATCCTTTGTACTTCAGTTTCATCTGTAAAATGGAGAAACAAATGCCTTCTTACACAGTGAAGCACAGACAGTGAGTGTGAAAGGCAGACACATGGTGCAATTCAGTGTAGGGCCCTGGGATTAGTCCTCTCTCCTAGTCCACACGAACATGCTAGGAAAAGCCGACATTCCAAGGAACATGGCTTTTCATGGCTGTTCATGGGAGTGAAATCAAACAATTTGAAATCTGTTAATTTCTTCGCTGAAATAATTGCACTTATTCACATCTCTTACTTTTTCCTCTAGGCTGCTTTCCAGATCTGAGTGTCTTGTGAGGCGTGAATGGCAGCTTATCTTGCTGAGAGTGTGGAATAAACCCTTAGCAGCCTCTGGTGTTAAAGGGCTTGACTTATCTCGGTGTGGTGGCAGAGTGCCCTGGCTGGGTTTACTTCTTTGTCTTTGCACTCTGTGTTGTTGCTTAGCACAGCTGTCAAACACCTCTAGTGATTCTAAGAGCACACTGACGGACAGTCGATTCCACTCCGGGATATCCTAGGTCAGTGGGCATTTTCATTTTTAGCATTTACTTCTTAAGAAGCACATGCAAAAAAGATTTTGTTAGCTTTAAGAACTATGAATATATTACTTAAAATACAGATAATATAATCATAATCTTGTCTGTACCGTGTAAAAGTTGCCTCACTCTGTGCTTTAAATGTGTTTCTGAAAGGAGGGTAAGTGAAATGATCATGATTTAAAATGTAATTAGAAGCTGGGTGTGGTGGCTCGCGCCTATAATCCCACCTTTGGGAGGCTGAGATGGGCGGATCACTTGAGGTCAGGAGCTCAAGACCAGCCTAGCCAACATGCTGAAACCCTGTCTCTACCAAAAAGTACAAAAATTAGCAGGGCGTGGTGGCACATGACTGTAGTCCCAGCTACTTAGGTGGCTGAGATGCGAGGATTATTTGAACCCAGGAAATGGAGGTTGCAGTGAGCTGAGATAGCACCACTGCACTCCAGCCTGGATGACAGACTGAGACCCTGCCTCAAAAAAAAAAAAAAAAAATGTAATTGGGGAACTCACTATTTCAGGAAACTCTTGGTGAAGTTTTTTGTGAAGCTAGTAATAATATTATTTTTGCTACCTTGGAATTTGATAGATAATATCAGTGTACATACTTTTTCTAATGTGCACTGTCCTTTTCTCTCTTTGTGTGTGTGTGTGTGTCTGTGTGTGTGTGTGTGGAAATGGGGATAGGATAATCATTTATTTCCTTGTTAGCCTCTATGGTTGGAGATAGTACATGCGGTACCTATTCTCAGGCAAAAGAAACACTTCTCCCAGGATTTCTCCAAGACAAAGTTTCAAAGTTATTCTTTCATATGAAGTCCCAAATCTATCTGGATTGGATTTTTGCATAAAGTACAAAGTAGTCAATTGATATTTCCCATAAATGATCCCCACATTATTCATGAAATCATCTTTTTCCCACTGATACGCAATGTCAGGTATTCTATGTCAATTTTTTGTATTTATGTGAGTCCTTTTCCAGGTTCTTTTTTATTTTATTGATCTATTCCTACACCAAAGCCATACTATCTTGATCATTACTGATTTTTAATAGATTTTAATATTTGGTAAGAAAATTCTCCTATTTAATTCTTCTCTAAGAGTACCCTTACTTAATTTTAATCCTTTGTTCCTTCTTATAGCCTTTAGAATCATCTTTTCAAGTTCTATAAAAAGTCCTGTTAGGATTGTGATTGACATTGTATTGAATTTATATATTGACTAGGGGATTTTTTACATCTTTATTATATTGTCTTCTTATCCATTGAGTTGGAATATTGTTACATTCATGCAAGTCTCCTTTCCTGTCCTTCAATAAATGTTTTTGCTCTTGGACACCGTGCTTTACATGGGCTGAGTCATTTCATATAGTGTGTGGGAGCCAACACAATACTAAAACAGCATTTCCCAGCCCAAACTATGCCTTTTCTCAAGGTGATAATCTACATGCTCTGTTGCATCTCTCAGGAATGAGTGGCAGAGAACAGCAGAAGAGAGAGCCTCCAAGGCTCAACCACAGTCCCTAGAGTCAACCAGCACAAGCATTCGCAAGGATGTGGAACAACACAAACTCTTGCTGGGAGACACAGGATTGGGAAAACCATTTTTGAAAACAATTTGGCATTATGTAAAATTGTTGGAGTCTTTTTCTGACTACCAACCAGTAATTCTGTTCTGATATTTACTCTTACTAAATAAAGTCTAGACTTGCACTGTCCAATATGGTGGTTACTAGCTACTTGTGGCTATTTAAATATATATATAAATTAATTAAAATTAAAAGAAATTTAAAAATTCAGTTCCTCAGTTGTACTATCCACATTAAAATGCTCAATATCCACATGGAGTTTCAGTGGCTGCTGCATTGGACAACTTAAATAGTGGATATTTCTTTTATAATAGAATGTTCCATTGGATTACGTCTCCTAGAGAATCTCTCTTTTTTTTTTTTTTTTTTTTTTTTTTTGAGATGGAATCTCACTCTGTTGCACAGGCTGCAGTACAGTAGCATGATCTTGGCTCACTGCAACCTCCGCCTCCCGGGTTCAAGTGATTCTCCTGTCTCAGCCTCCTGAGTTGCTGGGATTACAGGCATGCGCCACCACACCTGGCTAATTTTTGTATTTTAGTAGAGATGGGGTTTCACTATGTTGGTCAGGCTGGTCTTGGACTCCTGACTTCATGATCCGTCCACCTCGGTCTCCCAAAGTGCTGGTATTAGGCGTGACCCACCGTGCCTGGCCGAGAATCTCTTAACTAGAAAATAACAGTAAGATTATTCACTGTAGTACCGTATATAATGAGAAAAAAAGAAACAATGTCTCTATCAACAGTGTAATGTACAAATAAATTTTTATGTATTTATAAAGCTGACAACTATTCAGTGAAAATCAATGAACTCCACTACACGCATCAACACGTGTGCATTGGAAAAATCCTGTGGAGTGCAGAAAAGTAAGTCTTGGAAAAAAACATATAACATGACTCAATTCATATATAAGTTAAATGGGCAAAACCTGTCATATAGCTTGTTAAATTTTTTTTTTTTATTATCACACCTGATCCTGAGACGGTAGCAGGAGTAATGTAATACTTCTGAAGTGAGATCCAAGATAGAGAGGGTTCCAAGAAACTAGAGTCATGTTCAAAGACCTCCTGACTTCATTGGCCTACTTTTCATTCAGGATAATTTTATCGGTTGCATTTATTTGGGGGCTGCGTACTACTCACAGGAAACAGCAGAACTCACCAGGATGCTGTCCAGTGACTCTGACCATGTCTGGATCCCAGATCCCTTTGAGAATCCAATGAAGTTCAATGTTAGATTCTTTACATTTGTACAGTTATGGAGCTAGTTTTAGAAACTGGCCCAGAACTTTGCAAATCAGAGGTTCTGGAGCATTTTGCAGTGGGGTTGAAAAGCATGATGTGTAGTTAATATTTTGCTTTCCACATGTATGGATTCTTTTAAAACGTCTAAACACACCTTTTACATCTTTGGTTCACGAAACTGTAATCCCCATCCACTCTGAATGAACCATAACACATTCCAAATGAGAAGGATACAAAATAATGAGATAAGTGCAAAAGAATAGAAGGAATTGCATCCAGAAAGAGCATAATAGGGGTAGGAATGTAGAGACATTTGGATCTTTTAGGCTCAGATGAGAGTCATCAGAAAAAGCCTCTAGAGAAAAACATGGGGATAAAGAGACTCTGCAGCTAAGATGTGAGATGTCCCAGGCCTGGAAGTGGGGGGGAGCTTATGTCCTCTTCCTCCAAGCATGAAGCCAGCCTCCTTCCTTGTCCACCCAGCACAGGTATGAGTTTAAGAACCTTCACCAAGCATGCGTCTCAAGACTCTCTGATATCTTGAGATATCTGAGATATGGCTATAGTCATTTTCCTACTGTATCTCTTAATCATCCCTAAATATAAACATGGATCCAAATATTTAACCCTATAGTTTTTCTAACACCAAGTACAGGGAAGCCAGTGAAGTCTCTGTTAATGCTTTTATGCCCAAGAATGTAAAGAACTAGAACTCGGCAACATGGGATGCATGTCTCTCCCCGTGACCTTTGAAACCAGTGTGCTCAGGGGTTACAAGTACCACCACTTACACTGCTGTCCTGTGGCAGTTACACGCACATGCCTGCCATTCAGAGTTTTGGAGTGTGCGTTGACATCTGTGTGTGTGTGAAGATAAATGGGTGCTTGTTTGGATGCAGGACATGATACAGGGCATTGCTGGTATGCTGTCAGAAACCTCATGTTAAAACGAGCCACCCGAAGGACGGCTTCTGACCCTTGGAGTCACTCACTCACTTATGGGACTGCGTCTCCAGTCTACAATTGTCTTCTTACTATGGGAGCAGAAAGTTTGAATCAAAAGAGAACACTGAATCAAAATCAACAACTATTAAACAAATGGACAATTAACAACTACTAAACAAAATATGGTTCCTTCTATGGTAATTTAAAAAACGACTGTAACATTGTACATTTTAGGAGGAAAAAGGATCAAAAGATGACTAGAAACCTAAGTGAGCCTGGAGAAAAAGCTAAGTGGAGATATTGTAGCTAGTCGATGAGAATGAACATAGGAAAATTTAACTTAGAAACTGAGAAAAGATTCCAGTGAACCAAATATCTGGACACAGCCCTCGGAACACAGCACCAGGACGCGTGAGTAATGGCGTGCGCTGAGCAAGTCAGAAAGATGCCAGGACTACCGCCTCAATGGGAAAAAACATCCCCTGGGCTTGTCCACAGGGCCTCTCTGGCTGCACCACGGCTGCTACTGTCACTAGTTAGGATGGAAAATGTGATGAAACTGATTTGTCTTTCCTAATCCGGACACACACTCGATTCTACCATCTTTATTTTCAGGACCAAGGCATTTGGCATTTTTTGTGTGCCTAGTAATGTTGTTTGCCAAGTATATTAGTCAGGGTTCTCTAGAGGGACAGAACTAACAGGGGATGGAGATATATATATGAGTTTATTAAGTATTAACTCACGCCATCACAAGGTCCCACAATAGGCCGTCTGCAAGCTGAGGAGCAAGGAGAGCCAGTCCAAGTCCCCAGACGGAAGAACTTGGAGTCCCATGTTCAAAGGCAGGAAGCATCCAGCATGGGAGAAAGGTATAGGCTGCGACTCTGGGCCAGTCTAGTCTTTTCACGTTTTTCTGCCTGCTTTATATTCTAGCCATGCTGGTGGCTGATTAGATGGTGCCTACCTAGGTTAAGGGTGGGTTTGCCTTTCCCAGCGCACTGACTCAAATGTTAATCTCGTTTGGCAACACCCTCACAGACACACCCAGGATCAATACTTTGCATCCTGCAATCCAATCAAGTTGACACTCAGTATTAACCATCACACCAAGCTTTTGCTGGAGCCTCTTGATGACAATTTTGATTGAGTCAGAAGGATGAATTTGGCAGAGATGCCGGTCATATTAACAATTCACTGCACAGGTGGAGGACCTGAGGTCCATATCCAACTGCAAATTTCTGCCTGCCTCCTGCCTCCAGGATGATCTGGGGATGTGCTGGCCTCTCAGCATTATTGCCCATGCCCTAGTATGGTGGAATTGTGTTTAAAAGTGTGACGGTTTTATTCTTCATAAGAATCAGACTGCCTTGGCTCAAATTGTAACTCCATCACTTTGCAGGTTTGTGGCCTCTGGCAAGCTACATAACTTCACTGACCCATATATGTGATAGAGATAATGATAGGGTTATTACGGGAGCACACCTGATGATAGATGTAAAGCACTCAGTACAATGCCTGTTTGTAGGAAGCATCTAATAAATTTTAGTTGCCGCTATAACTAAGCACTTGCCTCTTTTTCACATGCCATTTTAGCCAGATCAAATAGGTAGGAAAAAAGGCTATCAATCATGACGTTTATACTTTCCTGTTTCTAAAAAGGTACACTTCTAAAAACTTATATAATCCATTTATAGCTATTAACTTAAACTTGGAAAGTTTGGATATTTGGTCTGTCTTCAGAAGTGTTTATCTGAGGATGTAAGCCCTACCGCTCAAATTACTATGTATCACCACTGATGTGCATTATGTTGATTCTTATACCTATTATATGCATGTGTGAAACTAAGCCCCATAAAAACAGAATGGAGGCATTCCTGCTGAAAGGAAGTGAATTGAAGGGAAGAGAAGCAGAGCCTTTGCAAAGAGAAAATTGTCCTATCTCTCGACCAGTGTCAGAATGTGGAAATGTTTACAAAATGCTCATTAAAAGAAATAGGGATTGCAAGATAGAAACAAATTCTGGTGCACAAGTTTACACTAGGGAGATAAGAAAGGCTAGGCCCCTATAGGGGATTTTGTTATCCAATTACTGCAACCTGACTTTTAGGGGGAGAGGAAGAGTGGTAGGGGGAGGGAGAGAGAGAGGAAGAGTTTCCAAACTTGTCTCCAGTGACAGGAGACATTTACGCTCCACAAGATAAAACTGCCACTTAGAGCCCAGGAGAGCTAAACCTTCCTGGCTTGGCCTAAGGGCTCGAGCGGAGTCATGGGCTCTCTGGGCCTGACACTGTGCGCTCTTTTCTGCCTGGCAGCTCACTTGGTTTCTGGGAGCCCCATCATGAGCCTAGAGCAGTCTCCTCTGGAAGAAGATATGCCCCTTTTTGATGATGTTTTCTCAGAGCAAGATGGTGTCGACTTTAACACACTGCTCCAGAGCATGAAGGATGAGTTTCTCAAGACACTAAACCTCTCTGACATCCCCACGCAGGATTCAGCCAAGGTGGACCCACCAGAGTACATGTTGGAACTCTACAACAAATTTGCAACAGATCGGACCTCCATGCCCTCTGCCAACATCATTAGGAGTTTCAAGAATGAAGGTAAGTTTTTGCTGATGAAATTTGGCTTGGATTTTTTTCAAGACACTATAAGTAAATTTACAATGCATGGGAATGATATAGGTAAGGCTAAATACATCTATATAAGGATGTTAAATACATACAGATACACAAAAACAAGGCACATTTTGGTCTATACCATTTATATAGTCATTTCAGAACCTCAATAAATACTTACAAACATCTTTTAATCCAAAGCCACAAAATATCTATCAATTTGACATCATCATTGGGTCCTGTTAAAAAATGTTAATTTGAACACCAAGCAACACAAAGAATTAATGTTGGTCTACTGCCGTATCTTTGTCATTTTCCAAATAGGCCTTGATTGCCATTTGGGCTTTTAATTAACTAAAAAATTTCTCAACTTCTACTTAGAATACCAAGGATAAAATCAGTCAAAAAACATCAAGTTGTGATTTGTGTTTTGTTCAAACTTTTGATAAGTTTTTATTTTGTGACCGTATTTAAGAAATATTCAAACAGGATGGAAATATATTTTAAAGATTCTTCCTAAGGCTGTGTTGTTTGATGTGTCATGTACATCCTTAAAGCACTGTTTACAGTTTCCAGGAAGTGTGGATGGCCCATTAATCATCCAGCTCATCATTTCCGTCTTTATAAAGAGCAACGTACAAGCTTTGAATTACTGGTGGGAAAAGTTTGTTTTCTTCTCCTCAGTCTTTAAATTTGGTAACTAAATCTAATGAGCTAGCAAGTTATTTATTTTCTATTTTTTATTTTTTGCTTAATATGGTCCTGGTAGGAAAAAAAACTCTGATATCTAAATATCCATGGTAGAAGCTGATAGTCCAAATGAACTAATTTAATATTTGCCAATTATGTTTTTATAGTCACTAAACAGGTATAAAAGAAGCTTCCCATCAATGTTGGCCAGATGTTCTCAAAAGAAGAAAGGTAATAGTGAAGAAATAGCTCAGGGCTTGGAATTTTAAGGGCTGGTTGGCTTAGTGGTTGTAAATAATTAGCTGATGACTCAGAGCCTCAATTTCCTCATCTGTAAAGTGGGGGTAATAATACCTAGTAACATAGTTGAGTGACTCAAAAGAGGTTACAGATAAGAAAGCACTCCATTTACTATGAAGTGCTGATCCAACTTCAGTGATTACTAATGAGTTACTTAATATTCTAGGTGCTGGAATAAATGTTGAGTAGGTATTCCTTGGTCTCTAAGATATCTGCCTTTAAAATTGAGTTGGCTGACAAAATTTCTATTTCATAACATCTTTCTCATGGAAATGGCAAGATGAGATTACAGATTCCTTTTGGAGGGGAGTCTGAATTGAAAATGAACAACCTCCTCCTGTAAGAACCCTCCCTAATACTTCTCAGCACCGAGCCCTAAGTGTCTGGCTCTGGGTGCCGGTGAGAAAATGTTGTTTGCATCCCCCGGAAAAGTAGAAACGTTTTCCATTCTCACTTCTCTCATAGGGTATCTGGATGATCCAGGTCAGGATGTGGAGTTTACTGTGCTTATTATTACTGGAGATTATTGAGGGCAGGAACACACATCTCTCAGTAAACAACCCAGCCGCCAGCACCTCGGCCCGTCTGCAGGAAATGTGCAGCCTGAGGACAGAAATCGCACAGGGCACACCCTGTTGGCTACTATTGCCTCTCTTCTTACTCTTTGGATCTGCTTAGTGCAGCTCCCTAGGAGACAAAGACCAAAAAAAAACTCCAAACCTACATCATCTTAGGAAAAAAAGTGCCACCTCCAACGTGAAAAAAGCATGCCCTCAATTCCTAGCACTGCTCCTTTATCACCTTGTCAGGGGAAGTCAGTTCCCTGCATCGAGGCTTGATTTCTTCTGGTGCAAAATGAGCAGAGAATCAATACCTGCATTATGGGGTCATTGTGAGAACCAGAGAAGATCATGGTTGCAAAGCATCTGGCAAGAGAAATTTGTCAACAAACATTAGTTCTCTTGCCCTGAAATGTAACTCTTCAGTCTATTGCTTACTGCATTTGCACATGCACAGAACGTCACAGCGAACTTACTTTTTCAAAACAGTCTTCTTGAGGTATATTTGACTTATAAAAATATTGGTGTATAAAAGTATAATTGCACATATTTAAAGTGTATAATTTGAAAGGTTTTGACATAGGTAACATTCATTGAAACCATCACCACAATGAAGATCATGAATATATCCATTAACACCAAAAGCTTCTTTGTATGCTTTGTAATGCCTTCTTCCCACTACAGTGAGCTCTTATTTTATACTTTTCTCCTGGGTAGAGCAGCCAGCCTACTCCTCCATGTTCCCTGTCCATGGGGAGTCAAATCTCCTCCCTTCTAAGAGTGGGAGAATAATTCCCAAGCCCAACCCAAGAGCTTGATGATGGATTAAAGTCATATGTCACGCCCATAAATCAATTTAGTCTGATGCCTAGAATCATCAACTAATCAATATTTTTAAAGCACTACCTCTGTTTAAGCCATCATAGTAGGACAGAGACATACAAGGGAGTTTTGAGCCATTCAAACCAGGAGGATGGCAATCTAGTTGGGAAAATTCATTCATAAAAAGATGGCTGAAATACAAGGACGTAAATGACAAAGATCAAAGGAGATGTAAAGTGCTCAAGTGATTTCAGAGGGGAGGGGAGGGAACTTTCAGATAAAGAAGTAAGGGAGCCTTTTACAGGAGATGTCAGAGCTGGATAGGTGGAGGTGAGGTGAAAGGGCTTTCCAAGGGTCAGAAGAACAAGTGAAAACGTGAAAATTACGGGGAAAAAAGAGTGTTTTGACAGGTGGTAAAGATATCAATGTAGTTGAGACAGAAGGGTTTACAAATCCATTCAATTGTTCACAAATATTACTGAGTAATCACAGTGTTCCGTGCACTGTGGAGGATGTAAGGAAGTTATGTCTGATCAGGAGGCTAAGACCCATGTATAGCTGATCTTGAAAGCCATTCCAGGGAGTTTAAATTCATTCTGTAGGTCAGCATTTCCCATTGGCAGTGTGTAAGATGATTTTAGGTGGTTCCCATAGAAAGCTATGAATCATGTGAAATAATTGTATATTTTTATTAATATGGATTTTTAGCAAACATACATAAATATCACCTCAAATCTCTCCTTTCATGAATGATGTTGCTTAGGAACATCATTCTAAAGTCTAAAATAGATAATAAGTGTAAAATAATTAGATCAAGTTAAAGAAAAATATTAAAAGATTATAATCTGGAACAGGGACTCACTGAGATCATGAATTAAGTATATACTTGGAGAAATGTTGCCAGTGATGAGGGAGAACCCCCAGTTGGTGGTCCTTAGCATCTTCAGTGCCATGGAGCCCTTTGATAATCTGATGGCAAATGCCTTCAGGGCTTCCTTGTAGACTCATTACCTGAGGCAAGTGTGCAGGAGCTTTGGGCTAACTGTAAAATATTCAGATAGGAAGTCAACATGATAGTATTTGGAGGTGTCCTTTTAAGACTAAAGGACTTTTACAGAGTTGATTCATAAACATTATTGAGTGAGTTATTTGTGCCATGCTCCATGCTAGGTGCTAGGGGTACAAGACTAAGGCAACCAATCTAGTCCCAGGATTCACTTTCTCCCATTACTCTTTGGACCATATAACCAAAAGTCAATTGCTGTGACCCTCTTGGTTTATGGCTGTCTTATTGACCTTGTCAGGCTTTGTTGCCTAGAACAGAAGTCAGCAAGTTTCTTCTGTAAAGGTCCAGACAGATAATAACGATTTTAAGCTTTGCAGGCTGTATGTTCTCTGTTGCGTCTATTTAACTCTGCCATTATAGTGCAAAAGCAGCCACAGACAATACAAAAACAGTGGATGAGGCTGTGTTCCAATAAAACTTTATTTCCCGAAGCAGGTAGCAGGCCCATTTTGGCCCATAGGCTCTAATTTACCAACCTCTGATCTAAATGGAGGTCTTTTAGGAAGAACAGTGCCCAGCCAACTGTGTGGGGATCTCCACCCACTACAAACACAAATATTAAAAAACCATGAAGTCCTCATCCCTGAAAAGCTTCAAGAAAAGAACAATCACATGTCCCATTTGATGGCTCTTTGTTGGTCAGGAAATTTGGGGACTTGCCCACACAATCTCCAAGTTCTCTCCCAGTTCTGTAATTCTGTGTCTGATGAGCTATTCAAGCAAGGCTGGCTGAATTTTACCCCATCCATTAGACCCCCATTTTCCATTTTAGTCTTGGCAACTGAACTCTTTTGGGCATTCTACCACTGACCTTTCGGGATTTCTTGTGTCACACAGAATGCTGACATTGTGTTTGTCCTCATTGATCTTCTCCCTTCATTCTTTCTGCATTGAGCTTTATGCATGGTAAGGCCTTCTTATTACATAAATAAGCATCTGTTTTTCCCTGAGACCCACTGCAAACCTGATTTTTGCAAATTTCTTTTTTCAGATCTGTTTTCCCAGCCAGTCAGTTTTAACGGACTCCGAAAATACCCCCTCCTCTTCAATGTGTCCATTCCTCACCATGAAGAGGTCATCATGGCTGAACTTAGGCTGTACACACTGGTGCAAAGGGATCGTATGATATACGATGGAGTAGACCGGAAAATTACCATTTTTGAAGTGCTGGAGAGCAAAGGGGATAATGAGGGAGAAAGAAACATGCTGGTCTTGGTGTCAGGGGAGATCTATGGAACCAACAGTGAGTGGGAGACTTTTGATGTCACAGATGCCATCAGACATTGGCAAAAGTCAGGCTCATCCACCCACCAGCTGGAGGTTCACATTGAGAGCAAACACGATGAAGCTGAGGATGCCAGCAGTGGACGACTGGAAATAGACACCAGTGCCCAGAATAAGCATAACCCTTTGCTCATAGTGTTTTCTGATGACCAAAGCAGTGACAAGGAGAGGAAGGAGGAACTAAATGAAATGATTTCCCATGAGCAACTTCCAGAGCTAGACAACTTGGGCCTGGATGGCTTTTCCGGTGGACCTGGGGAAGAGGCTTTGTTGCAGATGAGATCAAACATCATCTATGACTCCACTGCCCGAATCAGAAGGAACGCCAAAGGAAACTACTGTAAGAGGACCCCGCTCTACATCGACTTCAAGGAGATTGGGTGGGACTCCTGGATCATTGCTCCGCCTGGATACGAAGCCTATGAATGTCGTGGTGTTTGTAACTATCCCCTGGCAGAACATCTCACACCCACAAAGCATGCAATTATCCAGGCCTTGGTCCACCTCAAGAATTCCCAGAAAGCTTCCAAAGCCTGCTGTGTGCCCACAAAGCTAGAGCCCATCTCCATCCTCTATTTAGACAAAGGCGTTGTCACCTACAAGTTTAAATACGAAGGCATGGCCGTCTCCGAATGTGGCTGTAGATAGAAGAAGAGTCCTGTGGCTTATTTAATAACTGTAAATGTGTATATTTGGTGTTCCTATTTAATGAGATTATTTAATAAGGGTGTACAGTAATAGAGGCTTGCTGCCTTCAGGAAATGGACAGGTCGGTTTGTTGTAGGAAATGCATATTTTCCTCTCCAGTTAAGTCCCTTTCAATCTGTTTTCTCTTTGGACTTGCCATTTCCTGGCAATGCCACCTCCACGTTGATTTGAAAACAACTCCTAGGCAAAATACAGTGTCAAAAGACACATACTTGTGTATGTATATTTGTACATACATGAACTTACAGAAATCTTTTGGTTCTATGCAGGCAGATTATACTCATCTACATGCATGATTCACTCAAAAGTGTGCATATTAAAGGCCAATGGTATGTTCTCTGTTACCTCTTCTCTGAGTAAGATTTAAGTCAAGATAATTTGCATCAGGGTTTTAATCATCCTAGGAAGTATTACAATTCCTAAATACTCTGGAAATGTAAGTGTAACGTTTGTCAGTTGAGTTTCTGTGGTTGCTCAGAGAGGCGGGGCCTGGCAAAGGATGCTTGAAAGGAAGGGTTAATTGATACAGAAACCAAATGGACTCAAGAGGTCTTAGAGGTACAACAGGAAAAACTGAACCCGTGGGGGACCAGTGTGCTCCAGAGGGCAGCTCCTGGTCAAGGCAGGAAAACAGAAGAAACCAGCATGAATCTGTTCCTGAGACAATAGGAAAGCAAGGCCATGAGTACTGGCTGTTGCTGCTGCTGCGGAGAGTAGAGGGGTCAGGAGGGCACTTGAAGGGGAGAAAGGGAGAAAGGGAAAAGGATATTCATGCTATCCTCAGAGGCTATCCTCAGATGTGTCTGTAAAATCATAAGCGATTCTATTTAAATAATTAAATCTTTTGGACAAAATAGAAGTATCAAAGACTAACAGGAGGAAAATCAGAAGGGATCTGTCTGTTAGAAGAAAGGATGTTAATATCTTTCTTCACCTGTTAATGCTGTTCCCTTGTCTCCACACCCCTGCTTTCCTCTGCTCCATCTTCTTTCTTCCCTCTTTCTTCTTTGCTCTAGTGCCTCACGCCTTCCTCCCATCCCTGTGTTCCTGCTCTTCCCTGGCCTTCATGACGCATGCTGTGAACTGGAAAGGGACACCTAAGTGCCTTTGTTCTCAGGGTGAAAGGAGTTAGTGTTCTAATTTCTAAATCTTGCCCTGATATTTAATTTGATTTTATTTTAATACTATCCTTTATCAAATGTTGAATACTTAGGTATAAGAAAAAGGAAAACCAGAATAGGTAAGTATAAGAAAAAGAAAACCAGAGTCCAAATGAATGAATTTCAATAAACGAATTTATGGATAGACACACAACCAAATGACTCAAAAGCCAAGACTGAATTTGGAAATCATGTTGGCTTCATGGTAGAAACTCAGTAACTTTCTCATCTTCTCATCTTACCATCTTCCCATTTTGTAACTGGCCAGGACTGAAAGTGGTGGGGAAGTGATCTGCACAGGAAGGGTCCCGTGGGTTTTCCTGGCAGGTGGCAGGCTCCAGTCTTAACCCCTACCATTTCCCTCTACCTAGTAAGCATATCCTGGGTTTTGTGCAGGAGGAACCAGAGCAGAGCAGTTTCCAAACTGTTCCAGCATCTCCAGGCAGGGAACATGGACGGTTCCTGTTAGAACCAGGAATGTGGTTTCCAGTACATCGTCCCCCATTCACCGCTACTTATCTTAAGGAATGCTTTTTAAGAAGTCTGACACTTTCTTCTTTTTTTTACCCTGGAAAACCATCAGCCGCCTTTTACAAATCTCTTAAGATTATAAACTCAAACTGCGCTAGACAATAGAGGCAAGGAAAACCATTTTGAAGAACTTTTGCCCAATTTGAACCTCAGCTCGCTAGATCTATAGTCTGCTGGGTGAATCCTGGGGAATTCATTGCTCCTGGAAGAGCGGTATTTTGACCATCAGCGGGTATACAGTGATTGATATTTTGAGAAAGCCATACAACTCAGAATCACTATTTGTGGAGCAGCCTCCATATAACATGATGTGTGTATGTGTGTGTGATGCATAGCTGGCTTTGAACAACCACACTTAACACCCTCAGTGGAACGTGGTGCATCCTTCATACTCCATGGTACACAATATATACTCACATACTCCAAGGTACTTCTTATCCTTTCTAAAGGACACTGTAATAGATACACAGTAAAACCTCAGCTGACCAGGATAGTCCTGGTTAGATAAAAATTAAGCAAAATTTTCTTTATGTCTAATACATATGACAGTGGTTTGCTGGTAAATCCCTTACAACCAGCAATCCAGGGAGGGGGAAAAAGCCCTGATTTGTGGATTTCAATGCTGTAAATCCTCCTACATGGTCTATCTTGAGCTACCAAGGTGATGTCAACTGGCTTGCAAAACGTCTAAAACCTAAGTCAGCTCTTGGGAGCTGTGCACTGGCACTGGCACACTGCTGACATTTAGTATCCCACTGACATTAGCACACTGCTGACATTAGCACCCTGATACTAGAATGTTAAGGATGTGCCAGCCCTGCTTTCCACTGTGTGCACTGCTGGCTCTGGGCTTGTGGAGAAATCTTGTCTCGAGCACTTATAGTCACTCTTCTGTTAAAGAGATATGAAAATATAGGCTGTTGGCAATTAGGCTGCATAGCCCAGTTTCTCTTTTTGCCCGTTCGGATGTAAACCTGAATTTCTACGATTTTTCTGCTTCGCTGTGGAGAGGGAGTGCAGAGAGCAACATACTGGCTTTTCAAATGTTGCTAGTTGTATTTTTTTGGCTTTCTTTTTATGAGAAAGTGAAAAGACACAGCCCGTAGAGTTCTCCCAACTCTTACCGGATGCCTGGCAGCACACCGGCGTCATCTCCAACTCCTGCATTGACAGGAAGTCAGAACATTGTCAGATCGTTCAAAAGGTAGAATCTCGGTAATGTTTCTCTGGTCATAGACCTTCTGCTAGGTCCCATGCTAGTTTTTTTTCCCTTTTATGGCAGAATTATCATCACCGAAGTTGATATAGCTAAACAACTCTTGAGGAGAATTACAGCAGAGGGACTTGGGCAGCCCACAGCCAAAATATTCATGTAAGAGTTTCTAGGCTTCCCACTATTTATTGATTGATATATTTATTTTTGTAAAATATTGTAGAATACCAAATATTTTATTTTTATGTCTGTGATTCCCTTTTGGATAGAGAGTCTTCTGGGCTTCAGAATATGGCTCACATATAATATATGGCCTGTATTTCCATCTCTCTCTTTTTGCATCAGAATGTTCTATTGGTTTAAGGAATCTTCCACAGCTTGCCATAATTTTGTATTTTTGTGTCTTGTAGGTGTGCTGTGCCTCCAAACATGCTTTGTAGTATATTTTCTGATTTGTAAATAGTACAGTTTTAACTGAAGTGTAGATGTTCCAGGAAATATTTAACCAATACATTGTCATGCAGTTTCATAAAGTGATGTTGTCAGTTTATCATGAAAGGCAAATATTGTCAGGCTGTGAGAGAATGTGATTGCTACTCAGTAAATGGAGACGCTATTTAAATGAATCTTTTCATCCCCCAAAGCTGGTACTTCTCCTCTGGAATTTACCTATTGCCTTCACTGACCCAGAAATTCAGAGATGTGATTGGTCAAATTCATTTGTAATTGGACCAATTACTTTGTAAATGTTAAAGATGTTAGCTTAGTGGTTTCCAAAAGAGTCAGCCCCAAAGTGCCCAATTCTTTCCCGATGTGTAAATTTTGGTCTGGGGAATTAACGACAAAAACTTTTTTTTTTCAGAGCTGTTACTGAATGTTTCAGTATTTGTTATGATTTACAGTCTTCAAGTAAAAGATATTTTCATGTAAGAGAATTTTATGTATTCTTCTTACTTGATTCATCAACAGATTATGAAGCCCAGCAGTGTTCCGGCAAAACCTTGTTAACTTGTCTAGAACACAGAAGGGGTGTTGTCCTTTTTAAGGACTGTAGATCTTTTCAGAGTCACTGTGGGTCATTCTTAACCCTCTGCAGTTCTGCAAGCTCACATGTGGTGCAAGAGGAAAGGCTGGTATGACTCTGTGCATTTTCTTGCCCCTAAACAAGAATAGTTGATTTCATATGTTAAATGGAAGGTAGACATGACTATGCAAGAGAAGTATGCAGGGGTGTTTCTGCATGTGGAACTTTTTTCATAAGTTAAAAACCCATCATGGAATAACTGTTTGTTGTGATCAGCATGTTTTTATCACACACGAGCACTGGTTTTGTGAGCACCTGGCTTGGTAGTGATAGGGCGGCCAATGTGCCAGCGCCTGTCTACTGAGCATTCGTGGACATTGGAAATCAGTGAACGCCACAGACACACAGAATCAGCTGGTGCACGGTCATGTTCTCAGGTAAAACCTGTTCATTATCCATGTCCAGATTTGTATAGTTATCACTAGACTAAAATGAAGATGGAAATAAATATTTTACCCTGTGTTCATGAACCAAATGTGTACATTCAGAGTCTTTTTAAGTAAAATAAAAAAATTATTTTGGTGATAATTATTTGCAGCTTATTTTTCCTTGAGGTGAGATATTTAGTTTTGCACACACCCCACTTTTTCATGTTTCTATTTGATAACATGTCCAGAGGGAATAAAACTAATTGCTATATTAATAGAGAATGGTCTGAAGAAAGCATAAGTTGTTTTGGGCTTGTAACTGACCTTAGTAGAGACTGGGATTTTGTGGCTCCATGGTTCTCCCACTTTATATGACTTTGTGTAATTCCCATTAATGCACAGGCATTCATAGAAAATACAATTGGCTCCCTTTTGTCAGTAGCTGGGAAATATTTCTTCTTCGAATACCAAAGGAGGCAGATTAGAGGTAACAGTCCTGGCCAACAGAGAAACCTTGCTGCTTGTTCAAGAAGGAAATTCATTCTTATGGCAGAATGTGGAATTTGAAGGGCATAGGGACAGACTCAGGTAGAATAAAATCTCTTCCATCAGAAAATCATCCTGCATCTCATTTTTGAGGGGAAGCCTCCAGTGTCTCAGCTGGCAGTCTGAATCTGGCAAGTGTGTTGGAGGGAGGCAAGCCCTCAGCCCTGGATGAGCACTGATAAGGTGAGACAGGGCTCTCCCGTGGAGGAAAGGGAGCTGACAACCCAAGATGGGGCTGAGCCCAGGACTGGACTAAACAGGCCTGAAAAGCCACTCCTGTAACTTGATTTTGAGTTCTTTAGCAACCTATTCATTCTCTTCTTTAAATAAGCCCATTTATGAAAGTCTGTTACAATGTGGGGTCTGGAACCCATCTCTGCAATTGGTTTGACCTGAGCACAGCTGTGCTGGACCAGCCGCCTTGTTCTGGGATTTCTTTCCTACTGATACAGCCTGGAATTGCACTGGGCACACACACAGCCTCAAGTGATTTGGGGGGTAGTTTGTTTACAAAGTAAGACAAAAAATTATTTTCAAAGCTCGCATTATACATTTGCAGTATGTTACAGGTTCTAATAGTACTCCTGATGTGAACTGAGCTTTGTGGTGTGGGGAAATCATGCCACGAGATCGCTGTGTGTGACTCCAGTCACATGAATGAGAACCCACTTTCATATAGAAGTGACTATTTGTAAATAAGGGGCCTATGTGGAGAAGGTGAGAGCTTGTTAACTTGGGTGGTTATAAATGGATTATGTGATTATCTCCGACTCACTCTCCTGAACTGTCAGTTTACAAGAAACAGTTCCTGCCCTCTCTTAACCTTCCTCAGACCATTCCCACAGATCTAAAGCAGCTCATCTCGTTCCAAGAAAGAAAGCCCAGAAGTACATGGACACCGCAATACATTTTTACCCTTCAATGTGATTCTGAGAATCTTATTAAAAATTTAGGCCACTCAGTTCAAATTAAGATTGATGGGAGGTGTGAATTGCATTGTCAACTCGAGATTTGCTAGAAAGTTTTCACACACAAATCACTGAGCCCACTTCCTTGCACAGCATGGGAATGGCTTTAGAAAATTTAGTTCCAACTCTTTATTAGTATCTCTGCCTAAAATGCATACCATAACCTTACTGATTATGAGGAAATATCAGGTGAACCTATTTTAAGAAGATTCCGCACTCTTAAAAAGTCAATGAAAGGCAAAGACAGTTTGAGAAACTGTTACAGATTAAAACAGACTACAGTAGCATGACAACTAAGTGCAGTATGTGGTCCTGAATTGGGTCCTAGAAAACTCAAAAACTGGCCAAAAGCACCTTATCTTTTTGTTAAGTTCACTGCTGCCACAGCTGGTAGAGTCCAACTTCATCCATTGTGTACTCTCAAATGGTATTCATTTGTAAAAATCTTCTGCATGGTTAATTGCTTTTTTTCTGAAGTTGTGAGAAGCTGTACAGGAGTAACTAGGCTTTTGCTCAATGCCATGTCCAAAAAGCAGGCAGACAACATTAGAAATGAAAACTTTCTCTGCCCAGTAGCCAAACTCGATGCAAGGAACAGAGCTGAAGAGAAAGTGTTCATCACATGACAAACCTGACGTTAATAAACGAGCTGCAATAAAACATTTTCCTGAAATAACCAAGCTCAACATGCTTTTCAGGCAATAAGCCATCTGTTTCAAGTGTTTAGAAAATGGATCTCCAATCACTGGTAATTTAAACTTCCTTATACCCCAGTTCAATGTTTGATAAGGAAAGAGTGCTAACAGGATGGGAACGGAGTTACTATATTAAGAAACCCAGCAAGAACAAAAACCAGCCCCCTGCAGCTATTTTGTTTATGCTCCAGACCCATCTGTTTTAATTAACATAATATTTACATGAGACCAGATCCTGTTACATCTTTTGCTGCAAGTATCGTACGTTTTATTCTTTGTAGTTGTTGTTGTTGTTCTTGCTTTTAAAGAGACCCTGCAAAAGCACAGTTGCAGACTACGCCTGAATGAGGTGTACGCTGTGGAATTACACCTACATTCTAGCTCCTCCAGGCCAGACTCACCTGCTTTGTGCAGTTTGGGGTCAGATATCAGGTTACCAGATGAAATACAGGATGCCCAATTAAATATGAATCTAAGATCAAACCATGAGTAGTTTGTTTAGTATGTCTGTCTTAAATATTGTACAGAACATACTTATACTAAACAATGTTTGTTGACTACCTGAAATTCAATTTTGTTGGATGTTTTTATCTGCTAAATCTGGCTTAAATCAGGTATTGCTCAGAAGATTACATGAGTGGAAAGAGCCACAGAAAGATGAAGTAGTTTGCCTTTCCATGCCTAGAAGGGCTATTCAGAAGATGACTAATCACAAAGCATTAGTTTGTTTACACTAAACAAATTATTCTAGTAAGGTTCATCACTGAAGGATAGCCTTGAGATTTGAAGTGGAAATCCACTTGACCATGTCTGCCAATGCCAAAAACAATAGTAACACCCCAAAATCATCATTCCCAGTTTTATACATGAAGAAACTGAGTCACAGTGAAGGAGGCATACTCTTAGAGGTCATTCAACGAGCCAGAAGCAGAACTGGGATTGCGAACCCAAGCAGCTCACTTCCAGCAACCAAGCCCTTCCCTGCTCTGCCATGCAAAACCACGAAAGTAGTGAACTTTCATATCCATTTTCCTACAAAATCTGTCAACAAACTGGAAACCCCCAAGTTTTAGCAAGACGACACTGAATGGACCTCATACCTCAGGATCCAGGCTGCCTACCATCCTTCTATCACTCCCCTGGGGCTCCTTCCTGTCTCTTGCTTTCCTTCCCTCTTTGGAGCTGTTCTTCACTACTACATCTTTGAGAGTTTTCTCCCTTCAATACAGGTGCTTCCTCTTCCTGCCCTTTCTCAATGTATGGGTTCCATAGGTTAAGAGCTCACTGAGCATTCTGCAGAGATAGACATGGAGTGATGACAAGGACAGAGTAGAGTCACATGCACAGGTTGGATAACCCTATAGAGACCCTGGGGCACTCATTTGGTCTCTGAGTCCTCTCGACTCATCATCAGAATTGCCCAGACATTTCTCTAAAGGCTGGGAGCCTAGAAGGTGTTGGGTATGAGACCAGGATGCTCAGCCCACAGTCCAAGGAGGAATCAGGCTGACACTGCTGGCTGATCTCATGCCCCAAAGATTCTGCCAGAGTCCTGGCTAGCTGTGTCTTTGCAGGATTTTCCCCTCCCACTCTTATGAAATCTATCTGTCAACTAACTGGAAACTCCCAACTCTTAGTGAGGAGATACCACGTGAACCTGAGAGGTTTTTCTTTCCTCCTCGACCCGCACTGGGGAAGAAGCATGTTTCCCCAGAACTTCAGAAGATTCTCAGCTGAACTAACCGACCTTTTCACTACCTTTCCCAGGAGTCTCTCCAACACCAAGTCCTGAAAACCCTACCCTCAAAGTTCTCTTTTTTTATGTGGACTTCACCTATTTTAGATTTTGCTATATTCACTAAAAGTGAAATTCCTGGAGAAAAGGCTATGCACATTTAAAATATATGATTCTGAGAGATACTACCAAAAATGACTCTCCAAAACTTCACATCAAATTATAATCCATCAGCTGTGTATAAGAGTGCTATTTCTAGAGTTTCCAATATTCAATACTATTGCTTTTCTCTATGGACCCCGTTATGGATTGAATTGTGTCCCCCAGAAAGATATGTTGAAGCCCTAACCCCACATACCTTAGGAATAGGATCTTCATAGAGGTAATCATGTTAAAATGAGATCTTTAGGGTAGACTGTAACTCAATATGACTGTTGTCCTTACAGAAAGGGCAAATTTGGACACAGAGACAGTCGTAACACAGGGAGAATGCCATTGAACATGAAGGTAAGGATTGCAGTGATGCTCCTACAAGTCAAAGAACACCAAAAATTGCCAGCAAATCACCAGAAACTATGGGCAAGGCATAGAACAGATTCCCCCTTATGACTATTAGAAGGAACCAACCCCGGCTGCACCTTGATCTTGGACTTCTAGCTTCTGAAACTGAGAGATGAATAAATTTCTGTTGTGTAGACCAATTTGTGATACACTGTTACAGCAGGCCTAGAAAATTACTACAGATGCTAAGTACAATAATTCCTTGTTATACATTTATTTCTTTAATGATTTAAATTGACTTAAAATTAAAATTTATTTCTTTAATGATTGGTGAGTTTGAACATATTTTGACATATTTCCTGACCAGTTTTCGTCATTCCGTAAGTAAGCTTTTCCTTTTACCCAGTGTTCACATTTTTCTAGTTAATTTATTGGAATTCTGTATATTATATGCAATTAATTTTTTGTTATATTCTATGAATAGTTTTCCCAGTTTGTTGCTCATCTTTTAACTTTTTAAAAATGTTACACTTTATTGTTAAAAAAAGTTTACATTTTTATTTAGTCAAATCTGTCAGTCTTTTCCTTTGTGGCTTCTTCATTTAGGTGCATCATACTTAGAAGTGGTTTCTCCATCTCAAAATTATTACAAGGTTTTGTTGGCAAAATAAGTGTCATTTTTGGCCTGACCTAATGAAACTGCCAAGGGAAAGAGAAAAGGTAGAGGGAAAGGAAAGTGTTTTCTATTTCTGTCTCTTCCTTGGACTATCCTAGACCAAGTTTACATTATCTGAGCCTGGAAGAAGCTTAAAGCCTTACTTTCTCTTGGGAGAGTTCTTGGAAAACCTCTCAATGTGCAGTTCCTGTGCCTTGAGGACTGAGTGCTTATTCCTTCAAAGTCCAGAGAACCTGCAGACCAGCCAGGCTCCTCTGTGCTAATGTCCCCTTATGCCTCCAGGCAGTCTTATTGGATGGTGCCCCGATATCATTATCTATCACTGTGTAACAAACCACATCCAAACAGTGCTTTAGACAATAACAATCATTTATTTTGCTCATGAATCTGAGGGTTGATTCAGATAGGCTTAAGGAGAATATTCTCCCTTGAGATCTCATATCATCTGATGGTAACAGGGATGTCATCATTTTGAAGGCACCTGGGTTGGGGCTTCTTAGGTCTCTCTGTCTGTTCCCTCCATGCTGTCTTTCTACATGTCTAACTCAGGGTAACCAGACTTTCTGTTCAGGGGGGAGAGAGAGAGAGAGAGAGAGATGTATTGCCTTTTATGACCTAACCTTGAGAGGCATGCGGTGATACTTTCTCCTCACCCCGTGTGGTAGGAGTGAGTCACAAGACCAGCTTATAATCAAGGGGAGGAGCATTAGACTCCACCTCCTGATGGGAGGTATCCTGATGAATTTTCAGATATCTTTAAAAACTCTCACAGATAAATTGTAAGAATCCTCCAAATGGATTGTCTCTCTTCTGTGCACTGCCTGTGCAGGGTCTATAAGAAATACCCCTGACTTCCTTGCCTTGATGAACCCTAAGGGTGCAAGTTAGCCCCTTCTCAACAATAACTTCTCGGCTCCTCCACCAGACCAGGCTGCCAGGCTCTCTCTTGACCTCAGATTTCTGGGTGGGCTCAGACTTGAGTCCTCCCTGTCCCCCACCCCCAAATGTAGAAACACCTATCAAGTTATCCCAAGGCTACCATTTGAACAACTCTTCCTGAACCTGAAGTGAAGGACAGACATTCCTCCTTCCCGCCCCTAAATCCCAACTATCAGAACTTGGCTAAGTAAATTAAGATTCAGCCAGAAATGAGTGTGTTGACTAAAATCAAGTTTTGAAGAATACTTTTAGGCATGGCAAATATTCCTTAATGGAATAACAATTTTTCTTAAGTCAAATCATGACAGGTTTTTAAAACTTGGTGCCCCAAGGTGGCTAAATGATGTATTTACACTAGAGTTAAAGGCCCCTTTCAGTTCTTTTGGTTTACTAGTGTATTTTAAAGCTATATTTGGAATTCTTGCACTTTGAGCAAAAGAATCACAGAAAAATTAAGTAACTTAACTGAAGTCATATTATCAGTCAGCAAAAGGATTGTCCACAAGATCTAGGTGTCTCAATTTTTACTATTAAGACTCAACCTTTCGCAACGAAGATGTTTTCAGTGAATTTTTTTCTAACATTTACCTCAATACTCTTTTTTTGTTTCAATGAGGCAGAAAATAAATAACAAAGAACAAATTTCAGATTCTATTAGACAATATTCTGCATGTTCTGAACTTTCAGGAATATACTTGAACAAAAGCCAGATTTTAATAAATAAATGCTGCCAAGAAATATTATTGAATAAGTTGAGATCCACATGATGCAGCAGAGTGTTATTAGCTTGAGGAGTTGCAAAGTGAGAAGCAAAGTGCTTTTGACGCATCCCAGGGCATGGTGTTGAAAAGCTGCGTGTGGAGTTCAGTAAAGGGTGAAGGCAGTGCGGATTTACACGGCAAGTACAGTAACTGAGTCCCATGATCTATCACCTTTAGGTTTGTTGTTTTTTGCCATGACAACTGCTTATCTTTGGTAGATGTTTTTGGATCCACAGCTGTCACTTGAGGAAGTGACTTTCCTTAACTGGCTTGAGAAACAAAGACCAAACACGAAAATTCAGCAGCAGAATGAGAGATTTCCATATGGGGGTTATTATGAGATTTGTTAGTTCTGCTCTTTTCATGGGTACACAACTGATATAGAAAAAGACACAGTGGCAAATACTGGTTACTCTGATATTCACCAAAAAGATGCAGTTAATCAACCACCTACAGCTAATTTGAATCCTTTAGAGCTATTACTAGTGCTATTACTGATGTGACAACTTAAAATCAGTAATAGGAAGATTGGAATGTTTGCCTGTAACTCTTGTGCTCCAGGCAAATTAAACCAACCTGAAGTTGCAATGCCAGATTACAGACTATTCTGTCATCTCATCCTGTATGGCCATCTTGCTGTCCACCAGAACAGCCCTAGTTCCTGTCTTCTTCTCAGACAATCCAAGGATCCCAGGATTCTCTTTGAGCTCCCTAGAACAGAATGGCAACCCCAGGGCCAAGCAAGTAACATAAAAAAGGAAAATCGCCCAGGGACCATTGGACAGCTCAGGACTCAGCTGTTGGGAGCAGCAGCTATGCAGCTTCAGACAATTGTTACCATAATGGAGTTTAGACCTGTGTGTGCCAGATATTCCAATTTTTAAGATAAATTGGAAATATGGAACTTAAAAGTTTTTGAATTTTTCCATCTGGTTACAGAAACTGTTTATATTCTTGGAAGTATAAATAATGCACATTTCTGAGTCAAATTTGGTTCCAAAGCTATCTCTTTACCCTCTCTGGCCTTGAGGTTAGTACAAATACTGGGAGAATCACATTCCTCTTGACTGAGACTATGGCCTTTCCCACAAAGCCCATAGTCCTGCCAATAATGCCCATAATTGGAGCTGTTCCTTTTTGGCTCAGCCTTCCATTCGATGTGCAGCTACCTTTCTTGGTTAAGACTGATCAAAAGTTGGGTTGGGTGCTTCTTTCTTTCCTCATTCTGGGGGGATGTATCTCTGTTTCCTGTTGACACAGAGCCAACAGCATCCTTGAAGTTCTCAAAGAACTGCCCTTGATCCTAACATTGTTCCTATAGCCCAACATTAGAATGGGACTTTCTTCAACAAAGATGCACTCTGTTTCAATGGTTTTCAAGCTAGTTTGTGCATCAGAATTTTCTGAAGAGTAATTTAAAAAACAGATTCCCTGGTCTCACCCAGGAGAATGAGATTTAGTCAAATGAGTATGATATAGATCAGCAGTTCCCAAATGTTTTATTCTCAGAAGCTCTTTATCCCCTTAAAAATCACTGACTCCAAAGGGCTTGTGTTTGTGTGGGTTGTATCTATTGATATTTACCGTATTAGGAATTAAAACTGAAAATTAAAATATATATGTATTAATTCATTCTAAAACTAACAAACTCATTGGACATTAATATAAATAACAGTTTTGTGAAAAATAAATATGTTTTTCAAAACAAAATTAGTTTCATGAGAAGACTGGCATTGCTTTACATTTTTGTAAATCTCATCAGTGTCTGACTTAATATAAAACATCTGGGGGGCAGGTGCCGTGGCTCATGCCTGTAATCCCAGCACCTTGGGAGGCTGAGGTGAGCAGATCATGAGGTCAGGAGTTTGAGACCAGCCTGGCCAGCATGGTGAAACCTTGTCTCTACTAAAAATACAAAAAATTAGCCAGGCATGGTGGTGCATGCTTGCAGGCCCAGCTACTCGGGAGACTGAGGCAGGAGAATTGCTTGAACCCAGGAGGCGGATGTTGCAGTGAGCTGAGATCATGCCACTGCACTCCAGCCTGTGCGACAGAGTAAGACTCCACCACAAAAAAAAAAAAAAAAGAAAAAAAAGAAAAAGACACCAGGATTCCCCTATCTGCTTTGCACTCAATCCATTGCATTATGTCGTTTTGGTTGAAGTATGTGAAAAACACTTGACTTCACACAAATTTGTAGTTGAAAAAGGAAAACATATTTTAATCACCTGTTCAGATCATTGTGCCTATTCTTCGACACTACGCCAAAACGTAACGAATGGTAGTTTCTTCAATGTTACTTACAAGGGAAAATCTTAAATCTTTTAGTAAACTCTTTGTATTTAGTTATATTAAAAACCATTTGTCTTGTACTTTTAATGGATCTTTTACCCAAGTATAATTCTGTAACATGATATATTTGTTATTTGGAGACTATTTGTCATCAGACCTTCTAAATGTTGACATATTTCATTAAACAATATAATCACATATTATGTGGCTTCTGGAAAACTGTTGTACACTCGGTGAGAGAACGATATTGATACAAGCAAATAATGTCCTGGTGTTATTATGTAAATAGTTTTGACCTCTATGGACTCTCTGGTCCACAGAGCCTTCTCTAGGAAAAAACAACAGCAACAACAACAACACGGTTCTTTCCTAGAGACGTATAAAACTAGATTCAGCTTCAGGCTGTGCTGTTAACTAGCTACGAGACCTTAAGAAAGATTCTTTATCGTTCTACGACTAATTTTCTCAACTGTAAAATAAAAGTGTTGAACCTCAGTTGGTGTTTATTAAGGGAGTACCACTAGCAATTGAGGCCAAAAAAGTTGCTGTTGTGAGGGACTGTCCCTCACGTTGCATTATATGTATTAGTCCTGGCCTCCCTAAATATGAGTAGCACGATACTCCACCCTCAGCCATTGTAAAAACCCAGAGCCCTCGAGAGAACCCTTTGGGGGAAGCTATTGCCTCTAGTTGAGACCTATTGTACAAAAGGAATTTTAAGTTTCTTTTCAATTCTGAAGCCAATTCTATTAAAATAGGGTAAATGACTACTTTTGAAACTATTGAATACACTTTGAATTTCTCTTTTGCTGTGTGTGTGTGTGTGTGTGTGTACATCTACTTAGGTATTATAGATGTCCTTAAATATGTTTGATTAGACTAATGTTTGTGACCACATGGAGAAATGAGAAGAGCTGGGATTTGGAGCAGGGAAAACAAAACAGACATAGGAAACAACTCTCACATTTTCCTGGCCACCTTCTTGCAAATTAAGAATTCTTGAAATCTTTACTAGTTGATAGTGCTTTGCACATTCCCTTGTTCAGCTGACCAGAGGTATAGAAAGGAAGAACTAAGGTCTCCCTAGCCCACCAAGCTTCAGGAAACTTAGATGGTCATGAGCTGGTCCCTCAGCCCTGGTTCCTCCTGCTCCTGAAGGGGTTGTGTAGCTCAGAGGGTAAAAGCCTGAGCTGGACCCAGCCTGCCTGGGTTTGAATTCCAGCTTTGCCCCTTCCTGGCTACATTTCCTTAGAATGTCACTTCCCGTTTCTGTGTCTGAGTTCCCTCATTTGCCTACTGAAAAGAACAAAAGCACCGGCCTTATGAGTTACTATGAAGATTAAATGTGTTGATGCATTCAAGGGTACTTGGAACAATGTGTGTCAATGGGTAAGGAAGCAATAAATATCAACGAATAGCATTCCTAAGTGAAGGTGGGAAGCCCTGCCCCCCTCCACTGAAAACCCTGGTTCACCTTTCCCTGCTACGTATTTCACTTCTTTTCCCATAAGGCTGAATATGAGGTTGATTTTTACTTTACTCTTATGTGTACACATGAGATGCGGGGAAGTATCATTTTACAACCCTGCAGGGCTTCAGCAAAGAGCTCTCCAGGAGCCCTCCTGATGCCATTCCCAGTGAAGGCAAAGACATTTCCCAAAGCCTAGTAGGGTCCAACAGAGCTGGCACACCAGAAATTTGGAGGGTTGGAACACACATTATTAAATGTGGTTTGTCTGAAATGTTCTCCTCTGGCAATGAGTGCCCCCAGTAAAAGGCCAAAATGAAATTCCCAAGATTTTTAGTTTGGCAATAACCAGTGAGAAAATAATTCACAATTAAAAAAATAAGACCATCCTTGACAAGACTTTTCCACAGGAAGCATTCGAAAAAATTTGGAGGTGAATCCTGGAGGAGTGCTGCCTCTTCTAAATGTGGTAGTTCCCACAAATGTCATGTCTTCTGTTTTGTCCTAAAAAAAAAAAAAAGATTGCTTTACATTTGTGCATTCTGCCCTTTGCAGAACCTCCTTCTGAGCTCCAAAGAATTTTCACTTTCACATCACCAGAAAAATGAGGGTGGTAGGAAGATAAGAAAGCAAAGGCTTCTACTTCTTGAGTTAATTGTGGACCTATTTGTGACTTGGCTTCCGGCTGACTCACAGACTCTGAGAGAAGAATTCCAACAAATGTGTATAGTCCATCAGCAGTGTAGAGATAAGCGGAGGTGACCTCATGGCAAAGCTTCCGTATGTTTGTGTGTCTCTGAATAAACACTCTCCAGTGGGCCTTCTTGGTCTGAGTTTCTCATTTTTCTCCCTAAGTGTTTCTGACGCTTGCTGCTCTTTTCTTAAGATTCTACTAATGACTGATTTAGGGGCTTAGTGTAATTGGCAAGATGGCTTTAGGGTCGCTTCCAACCATGTGAGTGTACAAATTTACATATGTGTAGAACTGGAAATGGCTTCAGAATTCATCTAGTTCAACCCTCTTATTTTCAGAAACCAGAGAAACTAAATGAACTTCTGAGATCAGAAAACACTTTCAGGCAGGACTAGGTTGAGAACTCCCAAACCATAACCCTTTCCGTGACTTACTCTAAGATTCTTGAAATTGGGGTCCATGTGCTCCCCTGGATTGACCATGTATACAAGGCACACAAAAATTACAGGACACAATTGGAGGCATGTTCTTAACAGCTTCCATTTTATACTAAGGCCAGTGCTCAGATAATTTTCATATCACATGTAGCACTGATTCCCTAGCTCCCAGAACAGTACCTGGCATAGTAGGTAATCAATACATATTTATTGAATGAATGAATAAATGAGTGATAACAATAAAATATGATGATTTCATCAAAGACTTTAGCTTGCAATGGGATATTCTGCCATTAGAGATATTAGCAGATATATTTGAGAAAATCATGATAGTGCTAAAACTAGGGGTCTCCAAGAAGCAGCTATACTGTGGCCATGTGCCTCATTTGAAAATCTCTCTACACATTTCCAAGAACCAATGTATTCTGAAATTGGATAAATAGTAAAATTGCATCTTCTGTTTCTCTCTCTGGAACACAATTCCTCCCCTTCCCATCCATTGTGGGCATTCCCTACTTGCATAATCTTTTCTTTTTTTAATTATTTTATTTTATTTTTCCATAAATTATTGGGATACAGGAGGCATTTGGTTACATGAGTAAGTTCTTTAGTGGTGATTTGTGAGATTTTGGTGTACCCATCACCCAAGCAGTATACACTGCACTATATTGATAGACTTTTATCCCTCACCCCCTCCTTTTCCTCCCCCAAACCCCCAAAGTCCATTGTATCATTCTTATGCCTTCACATCCTCATAGCTTAGCTCCCACATATCAGTGAGAACATACGATGTTTTGTTATCCATACCTGAGTTACTTCACTTAGAATAATAGTCTCCAGTCTCATCCGGGTCACTGCAAATGCTGATAATTCATTCTTTTTTAAGTACTTGCATAATCCTTTCTTATCACTTCCACAGGGAAGCCTTCCTTGAACCCCTAGACTAGGTTAAGTCTTCCAGGTATATGCTCCGCTGGACCCTGACTTTCTTCTTCATAACACTCAACACACTTGATTAATATCTGTCTTCCCAGCTAGATTGTAAGTGTCCTTCATGAGGCATAGCACATGCTGTTCTCATGCATTGCCTGATATCCCTATGGTCTTGACCAGGACCTGAAATATGGTAGGTACTCAATGAATAGCCTTTAATGAAACAGAATTTAATCTCCTGAGCTATTACAGTAGCAATTGGAGGGACCTGGTGGATCCTGCTGCGGTCTGCAAACAATGGTGCTCTGCCTGCCAGAGTATCAGCAGCTCACTTCATACCAGATACTAGACAATATCTCTCACTGCCTTATTTCCAGGAGCTAAAACAGCTACAGGTCCCTGAGTCTTCTGATCAGTGACCACTCACTGTCACTCAGGTTTTTTGTCCACCTCCTTCCACCACAGTCACTGTTTTCCAGAGTTGTCCTGTTTCCTTGTTCAGAGCTATTGGAGGTAGGAAGTTCATCAGGGAATCTGATACTGGTCTGAGTAAATATAAATGCTTGAGGTTGGCAGAGGATGGGTTAGAGATATTTTCAGAAATAGAATTGCCTGAGCTTGTTGAGAAAATAGATGTGACAAAAACAGAGTGTAGGGCATGGAAAACTCCAGATGATTCTGTGTTTTCTGGCAGCAGTGACTGGTTGAATGGCGACATATTACCTAAGAATTGCAAAGGAGAGGAGCATGACTGAAGGGAAAACAAGGATTCTAATTTGAAAATACTGAGTGTGAGATGTCCACTCCCATGGTGGATGTGTCCGGCAGTTAGAAATATGAATATGCAGATGGGAGAAAGGTCAGAGATGAAGACCCATACTGGGAAGATGGTAGCTAGCTGTGGTCTGCCAGTCACCACCAGAAGACTGCCCTCTTCACAGGACTACCCATCTCTTTACCCAAGATCCTACTGAATCTACCCTTTCTCTGAGTAAGTGGCCAGCATAGCTGTTGCCTTTGGGTCACCATGACAAAGTGGCAGTGGCTGTGGCAGCCACCATGGGAGACATGGGTCAAGGCACTAGGATTGTCCCAGCCCTGGTTGAATGTTCACCCCTGGGCATGATCTCAGAGGAGGCAGGGAAGTCTTGTGAGCACTGTGGGTCTTGGCTCCACTGGGGATGCTTTGGGAGATAGAACATATCAGTAGAAGTCTAATACAAATATGTGGGAGTTTGAAAATCTTGACAGAAAAATAGAAACTTGGAAACAATTTTGTGGAAACATATGTCAAACCTATGGGTAGACCTGTGATGTTTGGTACAGGCAGACAGGAATAGATTTATTCAGTCCTCATTTTGCAAGTTTCTCCTCTTCTGGCTCTCTCTTCACTCTCACTGACTGTACCAGTCATTTAACTTAAAAAGACACTTGGTCCCTTGACCAGTCTCTTGATTTTTATCCTAATTTATCAGGCCCTCCTAGTTTCACTCCCATGTCTATCTGTCATGGATCCACCATCCGTCAATCTATCCACTCTCTGGCTTGTGTTCTCAAGTCTCCTTGTCCTTTCAGTTCATCCACAAGGCAAAGCTCCAAGCCTGGATTTGTATTACTTCCTGCCTTCTTCACTCCTGTTCTGGGACTGCTTTGGGGGAAACCATGTAGTCAAGAGATTGACGCAGATTCTTTCTAGTTTCATAGTGTCCAGACCACAGACTGCCTAACAACAATTCCAAGTGTCACCACTGGTCTCCATGCTCCATTTGGTTAAAGAGTATTCTAGACTCCTAACTCTCTTTCCTTGCCCTGGGCTCCTGTCCTTCCCGTGGATCTCAGCTACCACTTCAGCTTCACCCATAAACATGAGCTGCCTTTGTCTATGCTGCATACAACACAGGTGTGCATACCTCAGAGTGAATGTGAAATGGCTGCACATAAGACTCCAGGCTGCTACAGCAAGGGGTGATGAGGCAGAATCAAAAATAATTAAGATAAAAATAAAAAATAGTAGCTAACACTTACTAAGCTCTTACTAAGTCCCAGGCGGTGTTCCAAGGATGTCACCTCATTTAATCCTCATGACAACATTGTGAAGTGGGTAAAAACAGATCCCTGTTTACTCATGCTTCTTTGCTAAGAGAACCACAATTTCGTTCACACCCATGGTGTGGCTCATAATTGACCTGAATGCACCACTGTGTTCTGCCCATCTTTGCCAGATAGGCACATCCTTAGCTGCTTGTCCAGCAAGGGATGGCCACGTGGCTATGTTCTGAGCAACGGGAGGTCAGGGGAAGTTTTCTGGGATGCTTATTTTTGCAGATGAAAGAACAGTGCCTCAAAAAGTGGAAGGCATTTTTCCTCTACTCCTTGACTTTGAAAGTGGTCAAATGGCCTGGGGCTGTGGGGGTCACCTTAGAAATATGAGGTGACCAGCATGACCAGCATGAGACAAGCCAGGGACAAAGGATGGTGGAGGGAGAGCTGAAGAAGAGAAGGGCCTGTGCCTCTAAGACATTGTGGAGCTGCCCTTCTGCATCTGTACCTCCTATTTTCAGGTTTCTCATTAGGAGAGAGAGTTGCCCATCTGTACTGCCTGGTTCACATTTAGTTCAGTGTCCTATTATTTGCAGTCAAACATTCTTTACTGAATCAGGTCATTACCATCATTAGCCCCCTTTTGTTGAAGAAACTAAGACTTGAAGAAGGTAAGTGACTTTGCCAAGGCTGGTCCGTGGGGAGGGAGTCTCACATGAAACACACACAGCCTGATTCTAAGGCCTGCTTTCTGGGTTCTGTCTCTGCCTGCCAGGTTCCAGGTAGTAAACTTTGGTGATGTACAGTTGGATGATGGGCAAAGGAAGACAGAACCAGACAGAGGGGAGTAACAAGGAGAGGACAACGTAAGAGAAGCTAGACCTATGTAAGAGAAGCGGCAGGGAGACCAAGATTAAACACACAAATTGACAGAACATCTGGGGTGAGGGTGGAGAAAATGACTTTGACACTCCAGTGAGAGTGGTATGTAAAGGGCTGGGGCTAAGGAAAGTTCCAGCTGAGAGTGTTTCAAAATACACAAGTAAAATACAAGAATCCATCTCTTAAAAAAAAAAAAGTTCTGATCTCTCTGTGCTGTCTTTGATACTATACAACGACTAGGGAAGTTACACAGAATGGCCCACGTGGGCCCAGAGCTATAGGTTATTATGAAATAATAAATACCTCATAGCTTCCGTACAACAGATGAATCTTTCTTAGGTTACACTGTATACTTCAGCATTCCTAGTCTGACTGTATAACTCTTCCAGCTGCCACCCTGTGAAGCTGAATGAAGAGACGACAACGGAGTCAAAGAAAGAAAGAGATGAGAAACAGCTGGCACCAGGTGAATTTGCAGGATAATTATTAAAGGATAGGCAAGTTATTCAATTCTTGAGTTGCACCAATGTGCTCAGCAGCAAATTTTTAAAAGTTTGAACTGGAGCTAAGAGTATACAATTGTTAAGAGCAATATTCATAGCTGTGAACTTTGAGCAATTAGTATAAAATCTTGCCACCTTTCATTTCAATCCTATCTTTTCTAACCTATTCTGGGACCTGGTTCCATTTAGCCAGATTGATTATGGGCTTCTGAATTATTGATGGCTCCACTTCGCACGTGCTACCTCCTCTGCTCTGAACCATTTTCCTCCCTCCTCAGAATCATCTCCTGACCAGTCCCTACTCACCATAGTACTGCTCAAGTGCCATCTTTTCCACGTAGCTCCCCCTACATTTGGTACTGAGTGGTCCTTTTTTGTGTTCTGATAGTAACCTGTACATGCCCCTGTTACAGCACTAGTTTCATTGATCTGGAAGTATCTACTTACAAGGACTGTGTTTTAAATAATTGAATCCCCATACCTACTAGGAACATTGCCTCTGCCATTCCCTCTGCCAAAATATTCTTCTTAGGGCTCTTGTTCTCATTCTCTAGCAAAGCTCCTTATTTATTTCTTAGTAGTATTAATCACAATCTATAGGTCTTTTATTTATTTGCTTTCTCATATCTGTCTCCCACTCTAGAAGAACCATTGTGTGAAGGCAATGACTATTGCTTTCTTGTCTCTATCATAGAACCTGACATTCACTAGGTGCTCTAAAAATATTTGTTATAAGAAATAATATGTCTGGCACAAAATAGTAAAATCTAGTACCTAAAATTGAACCTGGGGCTGCTTTACTGCATATGTTTCCAAAAGCTAATTATCTCTATATTTTGTTGTTGAAAATTGTTATTTTATGAGGACATATATTATTCATACAATACATGCAAAAAACAAAATATGTAGGTAGAAACCATACAAAAGGATTTTTTTTCCCCTGTGGGATAGTGTCTCCTTGTGACAAGGACTACGTCCTTCTCTGGAGACTGTTGGTTCTTTATGAACTTTAGCCAACACATATTCTGTTTTAAAACTGTTCCTTTTGAAACTGCTGGTAGCACTCTTCAACATTCCCTTGCAGGTAGTAATAGGGCAGGGGCCAGACCAGAAGGGCCTGCCCTGTAGCCAGTGTTGGATACACGTGACGTTAGCTCCAGCCCAGAATTCTGGTCTCTATCACTTGTTATCAACTCAACTTACTTATTCAGGTGAGGTGATAAATTCAGAAAATACTGTCTCTTCCACAATTCATGCAAAAAAGAGAAATTCTGGGGGTCTGCAAAAGTTCATAGAAAATGTATATCATGAAAAAACTATACATGGATTTCAGAAATTTTTCTGCACCAAAATAAACTCATACTAACTTATTATAATATGTATGAACAGCATCTAGCTTGAGTCAATAAGAAGGATACAACATCCGTTTGAAAAGAGCCCCTATCAGAGCAACACGAATTCTGATAAAATTGAAGCAAAGACTAATATTGAATTTATGAAGCTTGGGTGGCAGATGGTGAAGTCATTAATGCATTACAAAACATTTATGAGGACAACACCCAAAGAAATCAGCAGTTTACAGATAGATAATTCATTTTAAGAAGAAACAAGATGATGTTCAAGATGACAACCACAGCAGAGATCATCCACATCAATTTGCAAGGAAAAAATTCAACTTGTTTGTGCCCTAACTGAAAAGGACAGAAGATGAACAGCACACGCAATAACCAACATCACAGACATCTTAATTTGTTCAGCATACGTAATTCTGACTGGAAAATTAAAGCTCATCAAATGTTCCTTTTGATGGGTGCCAAAACCATTGCACCCAGATCAGCTGCAGACAACAGTAGAAATTTCCATGGAAACTAAGTAAGTGGGATCAAAATCCTGAAGCACTTCTCTGAAGAATTGTAACAGTAGATGAAACATGGCTTTATCAGTATGATCCTGCAGACAAAGCACAACCAAAGTAATGGCTACCAAGAGGTGAAAGTGGTCCAGTCAAAGCAGAAGTGGACCATTCAAGAGCAAAGGTCATGGCAACAGTTTTTGGGAATGCTCAAGGCATTTTGCTTGCTGACTTTCTGAAGAGCCAGAGAGTAATAAAATCTGCTTATTATGAAAGTATTTTGAGAGAGCCAAAGTATTAGCAGAAAAATATCAGGGAAATCTTCAACCAGAGAGTCTTTCTCCACCAGGACAATGTTCCTGCTCATTCCTTTCATACAACAATGGCAATTTTGCAAGAGTTTCAATGAGATTTGGCATTCATCTTACTGTCTTGATTTGGCTCTTCCTGACGTCCTTTTATCTTCTAATTTAAAAAAAAAATCTTTA
Organism: Mandrillus leucophaeus; assembly: GCF_000951045.1. Taxonomy (NCBI): domain Eukaryota; kingdom Metazoa; phylum Chordata; class Mammalia; order Primates; family Cercopithecidae; genus Mandrillus; species Mandrillus leucophaeus. The sequence goes on along the minus strand of NW_012102909.1, from coordinate 1,279,731 downwards.
AAGGGTAGCCATTTTTCTTTAGTTAATAATGTAAAAAAGACTGCAACGACATGGTTAAATTCCCAGGACCCTCAGTTCTTTAGGGATGGACTAACTAAATGGCTGGTATCATGACTTACAAAAGTGTCTTCAACTTGATGGAGCCCATGTTGAGAAACAAAGATTATGTTTTCCATGTTATCTTTTAACGTCATTTTTTTCCATAAACTTTTAGAAGTCTCCTTGTATTGTTTGTCACCATAACATAGAGAAGATATGATCTTCTTTTTCTTTGTATTAGTTTTCCTTGCATATCTGACCTTCAGTGTGCCTTCAGTACAGGTGATTGCAGAAGAGAAGGTCAAATTGGGTAGGGGCACCGAGAATGCCTGATCCACTGTTCACCTGGCCACCCCATCACTTGAACACTATCACTCTCCAAGAGCAATTACATCTCTACTTAGAACAAGTACCCTAAATATCAGAGGCCCAACTTCCCCCCATGGGTACACTTCTGTAAAAAGAGCTACTGACTCTTCAGAAGAGAAGCTTGGCTCTCTGTCCCTTTGCATTTCTTGAAACTTCCAGCTCACTCAGAACTGGAGCACACTGAACTACACAAAACACACCAGAATGTAATGAGCCTTCTCTACCCCTAATTTTCACATCAGTAACAAGTCATTTCTGTCTAGTAACCAAGTAATTACTAGTAACCAAGTAGCTTCTCATATTTTGCAGGCATTATTAGCATGGAGCACGGTCAATTCAAAACCTGTTTTTCCCACCAGTAGCAGTGAGACTTTGGGCTTGTCATGTGACCTTGCCAAACCTTTATTTGTTTGTTTACTTATTTCATGAAATAGGAGTCATCATCCTAATAACACCTACTTCTTTAAGATTTTACTCTCATTTAATAAGCTCGCCCAAGTAAACTGCTTATACAATGTCTGGCAGGTTGTTAAAGCTTAAACTTTAGCAATAGTAATAAAGATATGATTTGCTAAAATTACAACTAATCATAATGGATTATTAAAATGTATCATCGTTATGAAGAGAATGGTTGTTAGAATTAAAGCAAACCTCCTTTGACTCTCGTGTTAAAAATAAATAAATAACTACAAGCTTAGACCACCTTATTGAAGTGGGGAGAAAAGAGGGTAAAAAGCCAAGCCTGAGGCCTGGCTAATACTACGTATTCAACAAACAGTAAATGATAAGTCTTCAGAAAGAGAGCTCAGTGGTAGAGCTCTCCTCTCCTCTGTGAGGAAAAGCAAAGATCCAGTGGTGTTTTTTCTCTAAGCGTGCTTTTTGGTTTATTCTGAATTATAATATTTTGTGGGTAAAGTGATCAAGGACATAATTAAGGGAAAGGGATCTTGAGTCCATCAATCAATCAACAAGTATTGACTAGGCCAGAAGCTCCCAAACCTCAGTTCAAGGTGCCCTTAGTTTCTCAGTGAACATTTCACAGTGCCCCTGGGCCAAAAGAAATACCTAACTACATCATTTATTAGGTAAATCCCACACGATTTGCTAAGCATTTCTGTCTCAATGACTTAGTAGCAGTTTGAAAAAGAATACACATAAATAGGAAGAAAAACAATACTCCTTTTTTGTCATTTGTAAATAACCACAATTACTAATGGGATATGTGCTTTTATTGGGCACTGCCTGGTTTCTTCAACCTTGGAATCAGATTGGACACCACCAGCCTCCTTTGCTGTTTCACATTCATTTCTGTGAGACGTTTGCATTTTATCACAGCAACAACTGGAAGCCCAGTTTCAAAAGCCTTGACACAATTGACAGGAATGTGGATGAACTGATGTTGAAGTTACAAACTACCTGAAACTGGTCATCTGCTCTGCGTCCCCAAGATACTGAGGATCGCTGTGCTTTTACTTAAAAAATGTAAAATATCATGGTGCCCTTCTGAGTTTGCTGCAGCTCCTGGTATGGGGTACCTCGACACATAGTTTGAGAACCACCAGGCCGTCAATTTTTGTGTACCAAGAATTCTGCTAGGCATGTGGTCTAACGCAGTGAAGCAGAAGGACACAGTCTGTTCTCCATGAGTCTAACAGGTTAGTGGATGAGACCAACATTAATAAAATAATTGTACCAATAAATTCATTATCACAAACTATGATAAATGCAGGGAACTTAAGCCAGGGTGTTGCCAGATGGGCCTTTTTCTTAGGCCACAGAGAAGAATCTATCTTCATTTGGTTCTCAGAAGGTGTTTCTTTTGGCAGAAGCAAACCTATGATTGTACTCAACATCATCCTTCCTAAAATAATGACTTGGACAGAGAAGAAAACTGGTAGGTACAGAACCGTGGAATTAAAACTAAAAATGTTTGTCTTAATAAGATGATCTCTGCTCACTACAACCTCCACCTCCCGTGTTCAAGTGATTCTCCTGCCTCAGCCTCCCGAGTAGCTGGGAATACAGCTGCAGCCAGCACCATGTCCAGCTAATTTTCGTATTTGTAGTGGAGACAGGGTTTCACTATGTTGGCCAAGCTGGTCTCAAACTCCTGACCTCAAGTGACCCGCCTAACTCGGCCTCCCAATGTGCTAGGATTACAGGTGTGAGCCACCATGCCCAGTCCAATACCTGGGGCTTTTAGGATGGATGCCTTTTGTCCAGGTCCCAGGCTGCTTACAACCTGGAAGCAGGCTTCCTGGCTTCTTGAACCTCTGTCCCTTGGGACCCCATCTTCATCTCTAGAGCCCTGTTTTTCAAACTCACACTGGGGCTCAAGAGGTAGGGAAAGGTCCTAGGCCTCTCTTGCCAAACTAGTTGTGTGGAGTAACCAAACTCTGGAAAGATAATATTACAGGGGAGAGTTTTGACCTCAGTCTCTTATCCCCTAGTCCCAGGCTCCATCCCCACCTTGTATTCTACCCCATCCTTGGGTTGATGGAGTGGCATGAACCTACAGCTCCCACTAGTGGCAGGGAGTGGGCCACCAACATTTCCTGCCTGTTCATTTGTTTCTTCCCTTCCACATACCGGATCAACAGCCAGGCTTATGGTATACCAGAAGTATCCCAAAATGCTATCTCCACATTGCAGGGGCATTTCTCCATACACTGGAAATTTTCCACAGACTTGCAGGGAGCCATGGAAGTCTCCAGACCTTAGGAATATCTTTTCCTTGTTGGCCCCCACAGCCTCAGTTAGCAGGAGGGAAGTTTAAAGCTGGATAGGAAGACTGGGAAGGTCTGGAGTTGGCTTAGAAAAGCTCCACAGCAAGGATTAAGAAAAGCATGCTCTTCTTTTCCTTTCCTCAGTGATGCTTCCTTAGTGTCAGAATGGTGAGACTAGAGGAGCTCAGCATGAAGGGGCAGGAGAGGCCGCTCAGCCTTCCTGGAGTGTGTGCTGCAGATCCACCTGGAGCCCAGGTGCAATGGGCCCCTGTGCTAGGCCCCTCGTGGTCCAGTCCAGGTCCTGGGAGAATTGAACTGTCATTGGGAGCAAAATAATTACAGTAATAAGGAATGTGCTTGTCTGGCATATCTCTGCAAACCCATCATAGTAACAGCTGGATGAGTATAGAATCAGGCATTCAGGGCTGCCAGCCTGAGTTAAATACTGCCTCATCACACCCAACTCATACAAATATTGTTAATAATAATAGCTGAATAAATAATCTCACAATTAACAATTACAAAGAAAAGCCAGGTTTTCCGACCCTGATCCAGAGCCTTTCTCATGACATCCATGGGTTAGTAAGACTTTTGAGTTCTGATCTTATTTATCTTCTGTGATAGAAAATTTAAAACAAAATGAAACAACCACCTGTGGTTTCTAGTTATGAAGACACTAAGATGTTTACTCAGCTGCAGGGGAGATTCTAAAAGATTCTGAAAGTTCTGCCTTTTCACTAGAGAAATAAGTGACAGTCTTAAAAGGGTTACTGTTGTGGGCTGAACTGTGTTACCCAAAAATTCATATGTTGAAGTCCTAACCCCCAATACCTCAGAATGTGACTGTATTTAGACATAGAGTCTTCAGAGACAATTAAGGTAAAATGTGGTCATGATCTCATTAGTGAGCTCCAATCCAGTATGACTGGTGCCCTTAGAAGAAGAGATTGGGATTCAGATGTACATAGTGATTTGACCATGTGAACACACAGGTAGAGGTCAACTATGCTTCTTCTGCAAGCCAAGGAGAGAGGCCTCGGAAGAAACCAATCCTGCTAACACCCTGATCTCAGACTTCTAGCCTTAGAATCACAAGGAAATAAATTTCCATTGCTCAAGCCACGGAATCTGTGATACTTCATTATGACAGTTCTAGAAAACTAATCCCCTGAGGTTGAGAGTTTTTCTGAAAATTTTAATGATGATACAGAATGCAACCTGATACCAGTAGAGTAGAACTGGGTTTCCAACTCAGGTAATTCCTACTTCACATAAATCGAAAATATTAATCGTTCACTACCTTGAACTTTTTTGAAACAATGGCTTTTAAAAGGCTGTTAAAGAACACTTTGGAGGAAGTTATTTTTTTAGTGAAGACTGCTTTCCAAATGCGTTAAGGGCCACTCCACGCCTACGTCCTGGTGCAGTAAGCTTCCGGCAGAGGGCGCACATCTGGACTCTGCATTGCCTCCAGGTGCTTCCTCCAAAACTGAGTGCTGGTGTGAACATGGGTCCTGAAAGGCAAAATGGAAGGTCCAGGTTCTCAGGCCGCCACGATTTGTGTCAGCTCATTGCTGCACCGGAAGCTCGGAATGTGCACATTGGGTCAAGGGCTTGAGACTTCCCATAGTGGCTTTGTGTGGTCACAGACCATTTTCTCAAGTCTGTGTCAGAGGCCCAGAGGCTCTCGCTGTGGCATGAGCCCTCACCCTCGAGCTCCACTACTCAGAGGAGCTGGGAAGAATTTCCACCCTTCCTAGTGGCAAGTCTCACTGTGAGAGCAGAGTGCCACCAGGAAAACAGGACAGAAAGCCTACTTTAAGGAGAATCCTTATACTGGGGGTTATGAAGTGCAATATACCTTATCTTAATGCTAACACTGGTACCATGTAGCCCACGCTTGTCTAACCTGCAGCTCCCGGGCTGTCTATAGCCCAGGATGGCTTTGAATGTGGCCCATCACAAATTTGTAAACTTTCTTAAAACATTATGATATATATATATTTTTCTCATCAGCTATCATTAGTGTTAGTGTATTTTATGTTTGACTCAAGACAATTCTTCTTTTCGAATGTGGCCTAGGGAAGCCAACAGATTGGACACCCCTGATGTAGCCCTTTCATCCATACTAGCCTATTTTGTTCTAAAGACGGTCTTGTGCAGTGAGCATGCCAGGCCTCCCCACTACCACAGTTTGCAGGCAAGGAATGTAATATCTCATAGGATGGCCCTCACTGGCACCTACATTGCTAGCCAAAGAATGGCACAAAGACGTGTACAGAAGAGACAACCTTAAGCAGCTGACTGCTGGCTCCTGCAACAGTGTCGTCATGACATTTGTCCTAGGGTCCCAAGGAAAGAATACAGATCTGCAGCTGAGGAATAGGCTGAGTTGACAAAGCAGCTCCCACAGTAACACAAGGACAAAGGGTGTATGTAGATGTGCACACACGGTAGCAGGTTCTACTAAAGGAACCTGGACCGACCATTCTGTAAGTACCCACTACACTCAGGGAAGGTATCTGAGCTTGTATTGTTGGCAGGCAAATGTGTATAAGGCAGAGAGTAGTGTGGTAGTTCTATGAGATGTATAGTACACCTGGAAGTAGACAATTAAAAACCTGGAACAGTTCTCACAAGGTAATGCTGTGTTTAAACTTAACCAGCACCACCCTCCGCCTAGAGTAGACAAAGGAAGTCATTTTAGAACTGGAAGTCTGACCTTATAAATTTGCAGCCTACTGAATCTGTCCACTACTAAATCTTTCTGATGTTGACTTCTTTATCTACAAAAATATCTTCTCATCTAGTATTAGTAATAATAACAATAATAGTAGTTTCATATACTAATCAAAAGATTTTTTTAGGTGGGCGTCTTCGAAATCTCTGGGGAGCTAAGACTCCCCTAAACTCCTTTGTCTCTCAGTTTTTACTTAGGTTCCGTTAACAACTGTGGCACACCTAAACTTCCTCATTGTCAATGTGCTACGCTGCCATTTCTACTCTACTGAGACCATCTGTTGGAGAGTCATTCAGCTGCCTCTCTGGCTCCTCGGTGCGAGCTGAAAATAGCGCCTACCCTGGACCGATGCGGCCTTGCAGGCTTAGGAAGCTGACTGTGCTTTGGCAGGGAAGAAAAGGCACCCTTTCCCTGGCTGAACTGTCAGGGTGAAAGGCTCCAAGAAGAGACTGCAGGCTGGCCTGGAGCTGCTTTGTTTCTTTTTTTTTTTTTTTTTTTTGACAGAGTCTCACTCTGTTGCCCAGGCTGGAGTACAGCGGCACAATCTTGGCTCACTGCAAACTTCGCCTGCCAGGTTCAAGTGATTCTCCTGCCTCAGCCTCCTGAGTAGTTGGGATTACAGACACCTGCCACCACGCCCAGCTAATTTTTGTATTTTTAGTAGAGATGGGGTTTCACCATGTTGGCTGGTCTCAAACTCCTGACCTCAAGTGATCCGCCCGCCTTGGCCTCCCAAAGTGCTGGGATTACAGGCGTGAGCCACTGCGCCCGGCAGGAGCAGCTCATTGTCCCCAGCCTTACAGCTGTACCTGGGACCTAGAGGCTCTCATTTCCATGGAATTCCAAATGGCTCACTCTCTCTGCCTCCAGCTTCCCTCTGATTCTCTCTGTGGGGTTTCTAACGTCTGGGCCACCCTACCCCACTGCTGGCAGTGCCCTTCAGCTGAGTGGTCCAGGAAGTGCCTCTGCCTTACCTGGTATGCTCTGCATAACTCTCTTTTGCTGCCAGGTGGGAATTTCAATTCTGCTCTTGCCTCTCTCTTCATTTCACTGTGATTTCCAGTAAATCTCCATATTTCAAGTTGGCCGAGCTTTGCTATCAATATGTGCACACAGACTAATTTCCCAAAAAGCCAATTTGTCAGACGAGCAATTTACTCAATTACTGGAGATTTTTTTGAAGTGTTAACTTCGCCCTAAATCTGCCCCAGCTCAGAAGCTTTCAGAAAAATGTTTCCTCTGGGCACAAGACAGTTTGCAGAGTCACTGTGTTGCCAAAAGCAGGAGTAAAAGCAGAAGCAAGTGACTTTGTTGTAAAAAGGGAATATAGTATCTAGCCCTAAAGTTTTTGTTCAAATTAACTCAGTTCATACAAATAAAGCACTTAGAGCAGTCTGGCAGGCAATAGTCAGTCCCCAATAAATGTCAGTGATTGTTACTATTATTAGTACTATAATAATGATTACTTTTAATTTAATGTATGCATTTAAATTCTATGAATCAAACTATACACTAGATGAAAAATAAAAATAACAATTTAAATGAGGATGCCAGGGAAAGAAAATAGCAATCCTAGTGGTCCGTATTCTTATTCTCATCATTTACAGTACTTTATAACTACACTTACACCTTAGTGACCAGAGTGTACACATAAAGCTATAAATTGGGAGGACTTATATACAATTTCTGATGATTTTCAAGGATAATTTTGACCACAAGGGATTTTTATCTATCGACTTATAAATTAGACTCCCAATATGATGTGGTTGCCCTGACTTCTGAACCTTTGAGGGGGAAGAGGGTTTTAAAAACTTATTTGAGCATGGAATCCATTGTTCAAAGAGTATATCTTGTAAAGAAAAGCCTTCCAAGGAGAAGCCTTGGGAAGCACTTCTGTAATGAATTACATTGAGATCTTCAGAGGATAGAAACTTAATCTCGAGTTAGAGATGTGCTATCATTACCAAAACCACATATGGAGCACCTCTCCCCAGTCAGACAAGAACCAAAGGCAACTGACGTGACTGCTCTCTCCTTGGAAGGATGGCAGGAGCCATGGCACTGTGCACTCAAGCTTCAGGGAGCTTCAGACCCTCCTGCCTGTTACTGTACCCATGCCTGGGCTCTTTACTATGTAAACGTGTTTTGAAACAACTCTCACTACAGAAATGAAACGCCTGAAGCTTTCTCAGCCAAAAAGGTTCAACTGATGATACTCTACAAAGAATAAATAGATCAATCTAATTGAACTGACCAAACCAGTCAATTTTTCTAATAGAGTAAATAGGATCAAATAGGTAGGAAGAATATGAGCCATATCTTATGGCTCATACTGGGTGGGGTGGCCCAGAGGTTAGAAGATTTAACTGATGATACTCTACAAAGAATGAATAGATCAATCTAACGGAACCAACCAAACCAGTCGATTTTTCTAACAGAGTAAGTAGTATCAAATAGGTAGGAAGAATATGAGTCATAATCCTCAATGTGAATGTGGACTAGTTATTATTTTTATGGTCATTACTTAGGCACAGGTTGAGTGTTTCCTTTGACACTCAAGTCACTGTGGTTGGATGATCCAATGCTAGAATCAGATAGATGTGGTTTTGATGCTTGCTTCTGTCACTTATATTTTTTCAGTTCTAAGTAGCCGTCAATTTGTAAGATGTTCCATTTTAAATGCACCAATCAACTGTAAAATACATACTGAATTTCAAAAGTATTGGAATGCAAAAAAATGTCTCTTAGAAATAGGATATGAACTGTGAGCCTGAGCAGATTACTTAACCTCTCTAAGCCTCGGTTTTCTCGTCTGCAAAATGGGGGTGATACTAGCTGCTACATCATAGTTTTCTGTGAAAATTAATTAAGACATTGCAGGCAACGCAGAAAACACCATGCTTAGGGAATTGAAAGCACTCAATATTTGCATTTTTAAAAAACGTGGCTTTAGTCAAGCATAACTCTTCTAAAATGCCATTAACTGTAGGAGGAAGAATCAGTGTTGTAACATTTTGCTACACCTTGAGTGCAGTCTAGGTGTACTAAGTAAAGACATCATTGGCAACACACTACCAAGATTATCTAGGGATCAACTATCTCAAGATAGGCATAGCAACTGCTGGATGCCATATGATTTCCATGTATTTTATTTCTCCAGTAGCACTCACATTCTTTGGGAGTTGTATTCTAATACTTTCAGAAGAGCCAAGGGAACACACCAGAGTGACTGCTTGAGTAAATAAGTAGCATAAACAACAAGCCAAACCATTGATGTACACGTCATTGGGCCCGATACTAGGAAATCCCACATGAGAAACTTGAAAGTGAAAGCTGGAATTCTGAGGATATTGGTTTTGCTTAATAAAAAGCATTTCAACAGGTGAGTCACCTTAGTATTGCGGAGTGTGGTTTTGGCTTTTTCTGATGGGGGCTAGTTTTTCATTAAAGGCAATATCTAGCACTGAATAGAAATAGACACAGTACCTAGTCCCAGCCACTTGCTTCCTGGTGAGTCAGTTCAAGTTCTCACAATTGTGTCTGTGTCCAGCCTCAGAGCAGCTGAGCTGGGTTCTGTTCTCACCCAGATCTTTCCTTAAAAGAGGACGGACAGGGAAACCACTGCCCTCTTTCACATCCAGGGAAGGAGCGACTTCTAAGAGAAATAGGGTTTTGTATCCTCGCCAAAGCGTCAGCAAGGATCAAACGTGAAAAACAGAGGGCAAATCCGTGTTTGTGCATCATTAGGTGGGTGTTGTTTCTAAAGTGGTCACGTGGTAACACTTCCTCTGCTCCCTGACCCACCAGGAGTGTTTTGGAAACAGACCATGTGAAATGGGCTGAAGCTATCCCAGTGCTCTCCTCTCAGTAGCTGTGAGCCCCCAGTCAGGACGGGTTGTTTTAGCCTTTAAATGTCCACAGGGCCAGAGCCTATATTTAACTGATGACACATCTTACGAGGGGGAAGGGATGGGGAATGCGTGACCCTGTTTCCTCCCACCAACACCAGCCCATGCACACAGAGCCTCTGGAAGGTCTCCCCGGCAGTACTCCTTGAAACTTACCCAATGTGCCCCACTCAAGGGCCCTCCCAGGCTTGTGGGAACAGAAAACGTTTCTTGAAATGGAAAGGAGGGTTGCGAATGAGTGAGGAAATTCAGCATGGAGATATGAGAGGCTCACTTCTTAGCCACATGGAACCAGGGACTCCAAGGCAACCCCGTTCCCAGAGTTCTTTCGAGGGCAGAGCTAATGACATGGGACCCAGAATTGACTCCAGGAAAGGGCTTGGTGATGTGTGGCCTCCCAGACAGCCTCAGAGCAAGCAGGTGGATTTGACTTGGGCAGTGGGGAAGGCAACAGCCTCTAGATATTTTTCCATCTTGATGCTGAGTCAGACAAGGCTCAGTTCTTTCCAGAACCCCTGCCAGCCTTCTCTTTTTTTAAAAAAAAATTCTTTGCAAATTTTGCTTTAGTGCATTTCTGCCAAGGGGTCATTTTCTATGTTGTAGTTCCTCCCTGTGTGAGGGCAAGGATAATATAGCCTTGTGTAGATTGTACATACGCTTCATTTCCCAGCTATGCCACATTGAGACCTCAATAAAAGAGGTTTGATTGCAATCAGAAAAGAGTTGATTTGAGATTTAAAGGAAATGACATGGGTACAGTGCTCACCAGAAAGTATTAAAACGGCATTTGTTGCTTATTATTGGTAGTTAATGCTGTGATATTGCTACTGATGCTGAACGAGGATCCAAGACCCAGGGTGAGGTTTAGCATGGGCTGGCCTCAGCAGAACTGAGAGGACATCAATAAAGGGGAGAACAGAGAGAAAGAAGGAGGACAAGTGCCAATTTTGAGCAGGTATCAGGTGTGTGTGGGGGGTCAGACCATTTCTCCATCCATCCTGAGAATGAGTCCCCCTTTCCCTTTTTAAGGCCTGATTTTTGCACCCTCCCCTATCTCAGGCGACCAGGGCCCCACACTGCAATACTCCTAGGTGACATCCATACTGTTTTTGTTTGTTTGTTTGTTTGTTTGTTTTTTGAGATGGAGTCTCGCACTGTCACCCAGGCTGGAGTGCAATGGCAAGATCTCGGCTCACTGCAACCTCCGGCTCCTAGGTTCACGAGATTCTCCTGCCTCAGCCTCCCGAGTAACTGGGATTACAGGCACACACCACCACACCCGGCTAATTTTTTGTATCTTTAGTAGAGACAGGGTTTCATTATATTGGCCAGACTGGCCTCGAACTCCTGACCTCGTGATCCGCCCGCCTTGGCGTCCCAAAGTGCTGGGATTACAGGTATGAGCCACCGTACCTGGCTGACATCCATACTCTTCATCTGTTCTTCCACCCACAGTACAACTTATCTGGCCAGGCTCTCATTCCTTCATTACACAGCTTTCTGCTAGGAATCAGATAACTACTATAAGGATGATACTAATGATTAATGGAAGCTTCATGGAGCCTCCCAGAAAGATCACGTTTGTGGTTAATATTCCAAAGGCTACTGGTAGGGATTTCTCAATCTAACGTGAGTATGAAAGGGAGATGATTTTCATCAGAGCTATTCTCAGGACTCTTTAAATCAGGCCCTCAAGCTCTTATCTTCTTTGCCTGTGTATAGAGTCAACCCTTAAAGCAAGTAAACAGTGTCCCCATATATTTAGGAATTCTCAAAATCCTTGGATTTGTTCATACTAAGCTACCATTAAATACTGATTTTTTAAAAACATCTTTGGGCTCACTTTTCACCATCTGCAAAATGGATCTATAACATAAATCCATTCTGTATCTTTAATTGTGTCTTATTCTAGATGAATAAGCATATGAAAAATCAGCCTGTAAATCAGAGAATGTAGCTGTGTTAACTGGAGATGGGAAAGGGGAACAGGTAGAATTTATATTATCATTAGTCATGACTAAAGCCAAACTTAGCAGTTTTAAAATTATTTAAACATTCTGATTGCATATGGGAATCAAATGGGAATTTTTCTTTTCAGTACCAATTCTTAGGCCCCATCCCCAAAGATTCTGATTCAATCGTCATGATGTAAGATCTGAGCATCAGAATTTGTTTAAAGTTCCTAAGGTAATTCTCTTGTGCCACCAAGACTGAGAACCAGTGTTTTACACTAGTATTGGGAATACACAGTAGCTGAAAAACTGGCATCATATTAGATGGGTCTTGGTTGTGATCATGAGCTGAGGAGAGCTCTATATTCTGGAAGTACTCAGCAAAGGGGTTCAATGGGGTTCACACCATGGTTGCAGTTTAGGGGAAAGAACCCTTGGAGAGAAAGCAAGAATCACAGGAATCACTGAATCATGGGTTAGAGGAGCCCTCCAAAATCACCTCCTTCAATCTTCTTCCTAATTTCTGTGTGAGCACTGGCCATTTAATTTATGTTTCTGGCCCTCGGTTCCCCTGTCCATTAAATAAACTGGTAGAATTAAATACAATCGGAGCGTTTTCCAGTTTTTATCCTGTGATTCTAAGAGAGTTTCCAGCATCAGAAGGAAAACAAGCTACAGTTACACAGCTGTGTTGATATTCTCTGCTTATTCCCAGTTGCCCTGTGACATCGTCTGAGCCACAAGCCCCCTGGCTCCAGCTTCTCCGCCGCCGCCGGCCAGATGCCAGCCTGAGCTTCTGAGTGGCAGCTGGAGCTCCACCCTCAGGTCCTCCCTCCCAGCCTTCTCTGGCAGGATGAAAGGTTTTGTGTAATTCTTGTAAATGCAGCCTATTTTAATTGCAGAAGCAGCCTCCAAGTGTTTTTTCTGCTCTCCGGCAAGCACGTGACCTGACCACTGCTGCTATCTGGAAAGGAAGTGGTGGAATGTGGAAGTTTACAGGGCGTTCGTGTACACACATCTTCTGGTCCAGAGCCTGTGGAATCCAGCCAGCTGTTGCTGTGCCACTGTGTTCTCTGGCCCCCTCTCAGCGGCCTTGGGCAGCCTGGGAGTCTCCCGCTTCGTCCTTTTCTGAAGGGACAGGCCTTTGAGCAGAGTTTTAGGAAGTTGATCAAAACAGCAACAACAACAAAATGTTTATAGTTTACATCCTATGCAGCTGTCTCTGCACTAAGAGTGCCACACGTGGTCTCTCCAGACTGCAGGCTCTGACCAGAATCCACTGGAAGGGGAATCATCCCAGCCAATAGCCTAGTACAAATTGTCCTATCCAGTGTACAGACTTACTGGAAAAGCATCACATCTGTCCCAAACTTAAGATAAGAGTACCCTGATAAGGGACAGGCTTGAGGCTCTGACAGAAAAGGAGTTTTGGAGGGAAGAGGGCAACAGGTTTTCAAATGCACATTGAAGACCTTTCTAGGTTCTCAGCCCATGAGCAAAGAGAAGAGTGGGTAACAGAGGTGAGGGTGTGGCTGGGAAAAAGGCAGATTTGATGGAGTCCTTTCCATGGAAGGGCTCTGAAAGTACAGGTAGTTGCTGCAGAGTCCAACAGCACACCTGACACAGGTCAATCTCCAGGTATGGCCTTCTAGAACCTGGCCTTTTGGTCCAGCTGAGGCCTGGAGCTACCCGGTCACGCAATCACATGCATGCCTTTTGAGGGCATTAAAACAGACTCCAGATCCTCTTTTCTGGCCCTCAGGGGTTCCCTCCTCCCAGTCTTTTCCAGCAGGATGAAGGGGTTTGTGTGACCCTTGCACTCATAAGGTCCCAGGGTCCTAAAACACCCCGTTTCTCGTCTTCTCCTTGTATGCAAGGTGGCACAGGAGCAAATAGTGGCAACTGAAGTGAGCCAGACTCTGCTCTTGATTGTGAAGAGAGATTGACACTTGCAGGTTGTCTAGTGCTTCTGAGGCCAACACCTGCTTTGTCGCCTCATAATACTGGTGGAAAAAAATAGAAAGAGAGACATTACCAGATCAGGAGGTAGTTGGAATTCAAACGTGGCACTTCCACTCAGCATGAACTCTGGCTTCCGGACCCAGCAAGGTCCAATGACATGGGCCTCAAAACAGACTTGAGAGCCTCCTCTTTGTACCTTCAGACAAATGTTTCCTTTGGAAATTGTGACAGCAGCCACTTCCATATCCAACTCTGTTTTAGCTCCCAAAGAGTCAGTGTGAGGAATCCGTGGGAGAACACAAGGAGATGTGCCTGGCAGAAATGCAGGCACTCACTAACGTCAATCAGGTGGTCAGTAAGTGTTTCCGTGCTTGCTATTCTGTAATTTAAAAACACCTACAGCTCAGGAATCCCAACACTTTATTGCTTTTCTTATGAATGTTGTAGATGAATTTCCCCTCAATCTTCTGCAAGCAAGCCTAGATGAGAATGCTGTAAGAGTCGCCCACCCTCTCCATCAATCTGGTCCTCAAAGGGGCTGGCGTTGGTGGAGCAGGCCTTGAGTAGTGGGACCAAGAAACACTGATGCTCCTGTCTGTACTTTCACTCTGTGGGTAATAAGTCATGGCCATAGGAAGGCAGGACTAACCAGAATGAAGAAGACAGAAAAAGGAATGACAGAGGAGGCCCACGTGCTGGGGAAGGCTAAACTCTCACTGAGGCAACCATAGATTCCAAACCCCTAATTAAGCCATGGGGCTTCAAGAGTTCAAGCACATTTATGGGAGCAATGGGATGAAAGACGTAAATTTGATACAGGTAATACCTGCTGGGCAACTGGGTCAGGGGTCTCCAGAGCTGAAAGCACACTTGGGAATATCTATTGATCTTTGTTTTTATCTCATTATTATTCAATTCCTGTTCTGTGTGTTTTATAATATACATTATGGAGTACTACAGTAGTACATGTATATAATTTATAAATAAATATATTGCGGGGTGTATGCTCAAACATTTTCTGTTGATGAGGTACCCAGTCAAAAGAGCTTGGAGACCATCTAATTAGAATGGTAACAACAAAAAAAGACTCAACCAACCTACCTAGAGGTCCGGGGCCTGACCAGGGCCTCTGCCAGGCTGACTTGACATAGAAGGGGAAGAATCAACTGTCCACTGGGAAAGCCCCTCTCCCACCATCATCCAGTGCCTGTTGTCCCTTTGAAGGGTAAAATCATTTGCATTTTGGTGAAACAGGAAAAAAGAAACTATTATCATGACAATTAATGTCTAAACCCACAACAAATCGTATCATAGTAGGAAGCCTTTGTTCCCAGGCCCTCCATCTACAATTAAAAAGCAAGTAGGGACTAGATTGTATCTTCTCATGTAATCCCCACAGCAATTGTGTGAAATACAGAAGAAATGGGGGCTCAGGAAGTATAGAAACACCTGTCCCTGAAAGGCAAGTCGGGACTGAAATGCAGCCCATGCCCTGCTCAGCAAGCCATCTGCCCCAGGGGAGCAGTGTCTTGTGCTAATTCTCACAAAGGTGCTGTATGGATTAGCAATAGCCTTGCTTTTTAATTTTTGCTTTATTCGAATATAATTTTCTCATCAATTTTGCTTGTATAAATACAGTTTGTTGCTTGTTCTGGTTTAGCCTAATAATAAGTTGGAGAAGACCTGGAGAACGGGCATCATGGTGGGGTGGAAAAATGGGGTTCTCGCTTCAGCAGATGTAGCCCCCCAAACACAGCACTCCGTGGATGAGGACTCAAAAGATGAATGTCATTTTCTGCCCCTGTGTCTCAGAGATGCCCTGAGGCTGTCTGACAAGGTGAGCTATTCCACACAAAAAACAAAGAATTAATCACACCTCAGCTCAGCCTGTGTTGGGGCCAGTCTATTGCCTGGGTCCTGAAATGTGCTGCCTTGAATGTCTTCGTTGGACATGGTCATGCCTGAGACTGGAGTGGAATAACAAAATCCATTTGAATACAGCGATGGACGGTCAGAGATGTCCACACACATCTCTGTTCACCCTCACCTTCCTGCAAACTCTATTCATTTATTTATGGAGAAATTTAATGTTTCCCTCAAAATATCCTTTCCCTCTCAGAGAGTAATTTTGTATCCCCGTCATCAGGTAGCACTGAGAAAGGGGTCAGAGTTAGGCCTCTCTCGGGCTGTCCTTGCAGTACTCCTGGGATCCTTAAGCCTCGGTCTTGGGTTCCTTCATGGATTTGACAAATTCCTTGACTTCTTCTTCCAAGGCCTTGTTCCTCTTCTCAACATCCTCCCGGGAGCGCTCCATGTTGCGAAGGCTGATCTCTAGGGCTGCAAACTTCTTCCTTTCATTCTCCAGTTCTTCATTGAGCCTCACCACCTTAGCCCAAACATCATAATTCTCCTTCTCAAGGCTATAGGGAAGGAAAGAAAAGAATGAAAGAATATGGCAATTCATTCTAGGCTCTTCCTTCCCCCTTGCTCACAACCTGCTGTTCATTTTACTTTTCAAATCACAAGACCCTTATCCAACCTCTCAGCTATGTCCCGATGATGAAGATGTCCCAGGAAAACTGAATCCCCACAGCACTTCTGAGCCCCTCCTTTGTCATTTAACACCATCTTGTGACATCTATTGTGTTTTGTTTTTTTTTCCATGTCATTTTGTTTTGTATCTTCAACCGGATAACAGAGTCTTTGAAAGAAAAGACCAGCTCTAATAGATCTATATATTCACTCCCATAGCACCTTGTATCAATCCTGGAAGCCCCATCCATATTCCAGATTTCTCATACCTCTTTTTCATGAGTGCCTCCTCATCCTGTGTCAGTGGAGAGCACAGACCAGCACCCTGTCTTATTAAGGATCTCCTGGGGACCAAGATTTGGAGAAACAGAGAGAACTGCCCTTTGGGGAGCCATGATCCTGGCAGTCTCACCCTCTCTTCTGAAGCCCACGCCAGGTGAAAAATCTGCGGGATTCCTGAATTGCCAGGATTTTCATCGTTACTGGCCAAAATCCTAATGTAGTGGCCCCCTGCCAGGCTGTGCTGAATTAACTCTTAGCAATGAGTATACATATGCTGATTGTGTGACTGGAAATCTATTTCAGAATTTCATTCTGTAGAGTGTGCCTCCCTTCTCTCCAAATGGCCTGCCCATTTGCACAAGGGAGACTTGAGCTCCCATGTGAGCCCAAAACTTGGGTTCTACCTTCAAGGGCTTTGGTCTATTCTGTGGGTAACAATCCATCTTCACAACTCTGCCTACCCCGCCTATCTCTTCTTAAAGCTAAATTGGTCTCATTCCTTCTGACCCTCTCATTACAAATCTACTTTTCTTCTCCAAGTTCTCTGTACCCCTCTGGTTCTGGAAGAAATTCCAAGTAAGGCACTGTGCTAGATCCTGACCATGGGTTCCAGTGGGAGGTGGAATCTGTGTGGGCTCAGGAGCCTGGGATGGGAGGCTTCCTCGACTGGTGGATTCAGAGGACTCTGTTCCATTCAGAAGGAGCAGCCACCTCTGTGGCAGCCAGTTCTTTTCCTACCCTGTTGAAGATACTCATGTTTGAGTGCAGCATGAGTTTTCTATGGGACTGCTTTGATCACTGCCGAGATGTCACAGAAGTCTTTAATTCTACAAATGATTGGTTTCAGGTTCTTAGATAAACAAGCTACATTTTGCTTCTGGATGGCAGCTCTCTGTGTGGAACAATGAATGAGGGCTCACAGAAGCCTTCCCTTCAGATACCCGAGTCTGCATGGACTTAGATGTAGCCATAAATCTAAGAGCCCATGAATTCACATTTCACTGCCTCATGACTAGTGTTGATATGGGCACAACTGGATCAAGGTTTTCTCTCCTGAAAACAAATTTGCTGGCCAATCAGTGGTGTGAAAAATATTTCAAGAAAATACTCTACTTACCCAAGAGAACAAATTGTGTGCACGGATCTTGGGAATTTGCATGTGACAGAGGCAATAGCTGCCTAACTGGCCTCCCACCTCTGTTTGCCCCCTGCAGCCGGTGCTCCGTGGGAAGCCAGTGAGCCAATGAAGCATAAACCAGGTTGAAACCACCCAGACTCAGGCTTTCCAGTGGCTGACAAATCCCTGCAGCATCCTGGCCTCCTGTACTTCTCCACCCTTATCTGCTAATCACTCTCCCTGGCCTCAGGTGGCTTCCGTTCTTCCTGGGTGGGACCATGGGGGCCTGCTCCTTTCTCACAGCCTCAGCAGTGGCCATAATCATCTCCCATCTCCGCACCTGACTTGCTCCTCATCTCCTTCAGGCCTTTACTCACCTGCTGCCTTCTCAGGGAGGCCTTCCCTGATCCCCCTATTTTACATTGGAACCCGTTCCTTGAACTTTCCAACCTCCTGACCCACTTTATTTTTCTCCACAGCACTTGCCATCAGCTGACATAACATATATTTTATTATATATTTGTATTGTCCATCTGTCCCCACTAGAAGAAGTTCTGTAAGTGCAGGGACTTTTGTCTCTTTTGTTCAGTGCTATACCCTAACAACTAGAATGTACCTGGCACAGAGGAGGGGCTCGAGGAATGTTTGCAGAATCCACGAATGACCTTAACATAAAAAAAATTATTTCCTTTAAAGTAATTAAAGCATGTTGATTCTTAAAGAACCACTGTTTGGAAATTATTGATTAAGCTACTTAAGCTAGATATTGACATTTCCTAAATCTAGTCTAAAGTTTAGAGTGTTCACCAGCTTAGTCATCTCATTGTTCCCTTTACTCTTTCCTTCCTAGACCTGCTATAGATTAGTGTCTTCCCCACACTGAAGCTTTATGATGTGATTTCTCTGGCGGGTGGGAACAATCCCTCTTATCTCTAAAGATGGAAGCCAAGTGCCTCTCAGTGCCCCTCTGTCTGACTTACTTTTTAATCTGTTCTTCATACATTTGCTTCTGTGTTTCTATTTCCTTTCGTAGCTCTTGGACCGTCCTCTGCAAAGAATGAAGTTCCTCTTCTCCAGAGTTCTTTTTTCCAGGCCCAGTTTCAGAGTTTGGACTGGCAAGAGTATCTCCCTTGGAGTCACAGGCTTGTGAAGAGAGTGCACTGGCTTCCTCCCGAGGGGACCCTGGCAGGGAAGGGACATTATCGTAGGTGGAAGTCCGCTGGGAGTCAGAAAGTTGGCGCAAGTCTTGAGACATCGTTCTCCTGTGCCCTTCCCCTGCCTTAGCCTCTGAGGAAGGCGACCAGAATTCATTTTTAAAGATCTCCATTTTGCTGCTATTGGCACCTTGAAAAGCTGATGTCAAGAAACATTTCCGGTTAGGGAGTGTTTGAGTCCTTTTACGAGGCTGCATCTTCCAATCTCCTGGCTTCTCCCTGGGTACTTTGCTGCTGTCCTCCGGAAATCCATCGCTTGGCTGCTGTCCGGTGGGGCTGGTTGTATCAGAGTCGCTTGCCTAGAAAAGAAACAGACATGGATGTCACATGGGTTTTCACCTCTGTGTGTCATGCTCCCAAGGTAAGGATTAGAGACCCCAAAACAAATGTTCCCTGGGAGCATACCTATGAAATTCTTAATGTATCACATTAGTTGATTATCTGCACTGGCATTTTTTTCCAAAAGGATATTGCACTAAAGGAACCATGTTCTAGAGATGAAATGTTCACCAAAATCAAGTGTTTGTTTGTGGTTAAAGAGTCCTAAAGTAGGATCCTTATGTAATCTTAGAATGGGTGGTCTCTGTAACTATGACTAAAAACCCGGAAGCCATAAAAGATTGATAAATTTGACCTTTTGATTTCCATGACCTAAAAAATTAAAAAGAACAAAAATAAAAACAAAGTAACAAATCACCACATACCAAACCAAAAAAAAAAAAAAAAAAAACTGGCAAAAAGTATTTGCTGACTTAAAATTATGGTCGGTTACTCTCCTTAATAGATAAACTTCATAAAAGTTGTGACGGAAGAGATCAACAAGCAATATAATTATGGGCAAAGGGCAAGATCAGGCAGTTCACAGAGGAAAAAATGAAGCTAGTCCTTGTACATAAGAAAAGATGTTCAGCCTCTCTAATAATAAGAGAAACTCAAATTAAAATTAAAATTACTGAAATGCCAGTTCTCACTTATTAGATGAGCAAACCCCCAAAATTTGACAACACACTCTGTTGGTGAAACTGTAGGAAAACAGGTCTTTCATGCATTGCTTCTGGAAGTGTAAAAAGACACAAACTCCAATAATTTGTTTCAAAATCACACAATCAAATCTGTTTACCTTCTGACCCATCAAGCCCACTTCTGAAAATTTATTTGAGAAATACATCTGCCTGAGTACAAAAGGAGGTCCCAAGGTTATTTATTACAGCTTTGTTTGTAGTATGAAGAACTGAAAGGCTGGGTGCAGTGGCTGACGCCTGTAATCCCAGCACTTTGGGAGGCTGAGGAGGGTGGATCGCTTGAGCTCAGGAGTTTGAGGCCAGTCTGGGCAACATAGTGAAACCCTGTCTCTACAAAAAATATGCCAAAAAAATTAGCCCAGCATGGTAGTATGCACCTGTAGTCCCAGCTACTTGGGAAACTAAGGCCGAAGGATTGCCTCAGCAGGAGGTCAAAGCTGCAGTAAATTGTGATCATACCACTGCACTCCAGCTTAGGCAGTAAAGTGAGACCCTGTCTCAAAAAAAAAAAAAAAAAAAAAAAAAAAAAAAAAATAGAGTACACAATTCACATGTGGTATGCAGGCACTCCTCAAACCTGAGCAGCTCTCCTGCAGAAAACGCACCCTC